>NC_087246.1:46532500-47132500 GCF_037042905.1 Lytechinus pictus | reverse complement strand
AATGATGGTTATAGCAGTGGTAGAAGTAGTAATAATTGTAGTAGTAGTAGTTGTAGTAGTAGTAGTAGTAGTAGTAGTAGTAGTAGTAGTAGTAGTAGTAGTAGTAGTAGTAGTAGTAATAGTAGTAGTAGTAGTAGTAGTAATAGTAGTAGTAGTAGCAGTAGTAGTAGTAGTAGTAGTAGTAGTAGTAGTAGTAGCAGCAGCAGTAGTAACTTTGGAAGAAGTAACATTAAAAATGATATAAATGAAAGACTTATTGATCGTGGTAATGAGGAGGTGTTAATTATACCAAAGCTAAAAAAATACAAGATTTTTTTTCCAAATAATTAGAAATGATATATAATGGCCCATATCGTTCGATTAGGACCTCTTTTTTATCAGCAATGAAAAAAAGGATCCCTTATGCACATTCAAACTTGATATTTCATTTCATACTATATCTGTTCGGTTGTAGACAGCGCATGACATGGTAATGTATCAATTTTCAAGGATATTTTGATAATAATCATGTTCTTTGGAAAGCCATAAACCAATTTCTCAGACGCCAAACTCAGGTTTAATCTTCGAGGCTGTTCAATGAATGACACATTCGCGAGAAAGGAATGATATCATGAATGTTGCACGGATGTGATTGTTACCAGTCCCGAGGCAAATGTTTTTAAGACCTCCAAACCCACTGATGATGGAAAATTAATGGAAATTGACTTATTTTCGCAGAAAATAACGGAGATGCGTCTGGTAGCTCAGTTGACATCACACACGAAATGGAATACAGAGTTAATGTGATATGCAGAGAGAAGAAAGTGATGTATTCGAGGTAGAGAGACAAATCCGAGAGCGAGCGAGAAAAAAAGAGGCAAAAATAATATGGAAAAGGTATGACAGCTCTAGATTAAGAGAAAACATTAAATACACAATAAGAGAGAAAAATCGACGTGCGTTGTTGCATGTGTGTGGATGCGCGCGTGTGCGTGTGTGGGGGTGTACAAGTACAAGCCCACACATACATACAAATACACTAGCTTTATTATTCCCTCTACATTGAATAAAAAGGAATAGGTAACAACATTGTTGACTGTTCAATTAAATTCAATTCAATTTTATTTTCCACATATTGAGTAAAAAACATGCAATATAATTACAATTGAATACATACATAGATAATAAACAATACAAATCTAAAAAGTTACAATATATTACATAAAAAAGACATAGAATAATCAAAATGTGGAGGGGATTGACGAAGGCCATATTGATCTATCAAGGTCAATCCCCAATGAAAGAAATAAATGGAATACACAAATTACATATGGATAAAAAAAAGAAAAAAGATACTAGACCTCAAAACCCCAGACAAAGCAAGAGAAAGTAAAATACGAATAAAGGGGGAGAGGCAAATATAAAACTACATTAAGGAGTAAGAAGGTAAAATTTATATTTCCGTTTGAAAGACAGGAGTGTGGGGGAATGTTTGAGTTCATTTGATAAAGAATTCCAAAGTTTGGGTCCGACATATTGAATAGTGTTTCGTGAAAATGTGTATTTGAAATTTGGAATAAAGAGATCATTCGCTTGTCTGGTTAGACGACCAGTAAGTGATTTATTTTGTACAAAACATTTATTAAGAAAGTTTGGCAAGAGATTATTGTAATAAGAATACATAAATATAGCAGTTTGTTGATTATTAATTTGATCTATAGTGAGTATTTTATATTTGGCAAAAAATGGTGCTGTATGTGTACGAGGGTTAGAGTTTGTGATAATTGACTGTGCATGGATGATACTCTCAAATATGTGAGAATGTTTATAAACCACCCAGTCATTTGTTTAATATCTACATTAGATCACACTATTTGCCAAATGCTTCTCCTTTAACACTTTGTATTTCACTTAATATGATTCTAACAATGAATCATGATTATGATTATGTCAATGTACGGCGCATTCACATATTTAGTATACAGTCATTCTGCTTACAGTATCTAGCTCCTCTAAAGAATTATCGTTTGAATTTCAGTAAAATCTATCGATGATAATATTGATAAGCTGGACGAAGATGTTTTATAATCGGATTTTTTTTTGCGTTTTGTATGTTATGTGTATTACATTCATTTTGCAGGGCCCTTAGAAAAATTGTTCAAATAACTGACAAGGGCATACCTTTGATCTATAAGACAAATAAATGAATAGAACATTATATTTAAAAACCCCACACACAAACACACACCCACATACACACCCTTCGATGTCTCCATTTCTCTCTTTCTCTCTCTCTCTCTCTCCATTTTTTCTATGAGTAAAATTTCTTCGGTATCCGAAATCCTTCCTTTCTTTTGTATCGTATTTTCATACTTTGTATACACTTAATATGATATAGTTACACAAAAGGGGCTTGAACGTTCAACTAGTATATTTTTTTTTTGCTTTTTCAAATTTGCTCTGTTGACCTATATACAACATTTTTTTAAACTTCACTCTGGGCTAAACAGATTAATTTGAAATGCAATGATAAATTAAATCTCCAACACACAATCGGTTTCAGCCTCTACATATTTTTTTTATCATCAACCCCTCCCCCTTTTTTGTCACATCACCCACAACCCCTCTTCTTCCCCGTGTCATTGAGAAAGAGAGAGAGTGTGAGTTGCGCATCACTGATCACTGAGCACACGTGAGGTTGCAGCTTGCCTAACTGGTATTGCTGTGATTAAGCGGCGGGGTGAAGACGGCAGAGGGTATTAGATGCGCTCCGCTTCGTGCCGTAATTTCGAAATGCAACAGAGTGTGGAACCTTCATCACGAAACACCGTGAACTCCTCGCTCTCTGGGGGAATCCGCACCAGGGTTCGACGACTGGACCTTAAAATTGTATACCCGATTTTGCCAACATCCTAATTTTTTTTTCTATCGGTCTCCTATATCCGTATCTCTTACCTTCACATCTTTTGTCACCTTCGGATTTTCCAGCGAATTTCACCTTGCCAAACAACACGAGTCTTGAGTCATCTCTCAAAGTGTTGAACTTATTTTTGAAAGCGCCAAAGAGTCGGGGTTTCGATGAAAACGTTTTCCTTGTAATAACTGTTCTTAATAGTTAGAAGGGGGAACCTTTTTTTAGAATTGCGGTTTTTGAGGAAAATGTGAATATATCATCAAGAGTATTACAATGCTTATCAAATACTATATCCACGGTTCTCCCCCCCCCCCCCTCTACCTCTTTGCTAACCAAAGTAACATACTTATGTCTCCATTTCGAGTACCATTTTGAAAAGTTTCAGGTCCGGCTGAACTTTGTCCTCAGCTCACCAACAACCTCAGACACCCCCCCCCCCTCCACACACACACTCCACTTTTGGTTCTTGACAACGCATTTCCCATGGCGCGTAAATTATTCACCTATAAATTACTTTACCGTCTGTCGTATACACACAGCTCAAGGCAGATATATTCTCCGTTTTATCTAACCAATTGAAACTCGCTCTCTCTTTCTCTTGATATCTCTAGACCATGAACATGACAATATGATATATATGAAATAATTTAATTTTCATTATTATTTTTTTTTTTTTCATTTCTTTTTTCGTTACTTGTATTGATTTTCGTCCATTACGCTTTGTCTTTCTCATTTCCCATGATTTATTCTCATTTTATATATGATCCTTTTTTTTTTCTATGGAAACCTAGTCATTATTCATTTTCAACCACTGATTTTATTTCTGTATATATCATGTTTGTATGTATGTATGTACATTTTGACAGGGCTCCCTAGAAAATCAAGCCGATCAGTTTGAACCAGACAACCCTTTCGTTTTAAAGAAACGTGAATAAGAAATAACGAAATAAATAAATAAATATATATTTAATAAATATATATAAATATATAATTATATATATATATATATTAATGAGGAAAAGAGGTAATGTATTGTACTTAGTTCCAACAGTTTTTTTTCAATTCCAAATTTTCGACGTTAAACTTACGTCTTCTTCAGGGATACAATAAAGCTCACCTCTAAATAAATGAATGAATGAATAAATTCATGAATAAATATATAAATAAATAAATGTATTGTATATGTAAATAACGGCCTACATAGTCGGGTGGTGCAGATTAGAAAAAAAATATCCAAACTCATTATAGTCATTTTTCCCCTATTAAGCTTGTGATTCGATATTTCGGTAGGTTTGTGTGCTTGTGAGTGTGTGTATTGCTTCTTTATTATGGGAAAATTGACAATTCTTTCTGTCTGTGGAAAATGTAATGCAATTATGACGACTTTGTCAAGGTACCCCTGTAATCAAAACAATATACGATATATGGAGTCAAAATATGACATACCAGTTAAGGCTGCCCTATGATAGTTAGAAGAAAGAGCTAAGATAATTTACAAGGCTATTCACTTTGTACTACAGCTGAGACTGTGCGAGATGGTGTGTGTGTGGGTGTGTGTGTTGGCACACACTAAATCGTCCGTTCGTTGCTCTCTTCCCCTCTCTCTCTTCCTTTCCCTCTCTTAACTCGCTTGTCCGTCGACTACCTGTTAGCAAACACGCGCGCTGTTGGCGCCGCAAGCTAACCTGTGGAATATATGGATTAAGACGCCACAGCCGTGCAGGCCTGAATATATGTGGGGGTAGTTAGGACCAGAATAACTCTTTTCAGTGGAGGTTTATCATGTCAAATAAATGTAGCAAATCGTTCTAACTTATTTTTTCCGGCTTTTGATAAATTTTCAGTTGCTTAATTTATGCATATTTAAACCGTTTTTTTTCGTATTGATGTCATAATTCCGGAATTTATTTCGCTGTGTATCAAAAGTCATTTAGGCCTTTGTTGAGAAACTAAAGATTTGCCATATATTCTTAGTTTTCTTGTTGTTTTGAAGGTTTTTCGTTCCTGGTCTGTGAATGCCCACGGCTACCTTTCATGATTTTTGTTAATGTATTTTTTGACGCAATAGTTTTTAGTCATCTTTGTTCATACCTTCAAATCAAATCATTTGCCCAATTTTCCTTTCCGCGACCCCCCCCCCCCTTCCCTCCCTCTCTCTTTCTCTCTCTCTCTCCCCCTCCACCTCCTCTCATTCTCCTGCTATCCTTGATTTTCTCACCCCTCCTACATTTTTCTCCCACCTTTCTCTCTGTCAATATCCCTGGGGTCCTCATGTGGCGTATGCTGATTCATGGAAGTATAACTTGATTAATTTTTGTTTTGCACGTAGCATCAAACCCAAATGAGATTTAGATATCGCTCTTAAGAGAGGCGCTATATACGTGTATCAAATTGAGAATATTCTGCTTGTTATGAGAATATATTTCTAAATGTTGGCTGAGATCGACGTACGGGTTTCAGAGCTGGAGGAAAAGTACAGAAACTCAAGTAATGTGCTGTAGATCGTGGCAGTATACTATTTATCTAGACAGGGCTGAGATCTTACTTGGAAATACCTGTATTACCATGGTGTGGACAAAGAAAGGGATAAATCATCGTCATAAACTGGGATTTTTAATGGTTATACATACACAATGGTCATGAGTGAATTTTACAAAAAATATAGTACCGATTATATGTTATTTGATTTTCATTTTATTATTACCATTTAAAAGTACATATTTTGTAATCTTCGTTTTCACTCTAGCTGATGCGTTATTTTGGCTCTTGTTTTTCTTTTGAAGCGCTGAATAATGTATAAAATAATGATGGACAAATAAATATTCAAAAAAACGATTATCCATCATGATCCTAATTATTCAGATAATGGATAATGTCGATTCGGTTTGACCCATTTATCATTCCTCTCGAATCAGATGTAAATGGTCGAGATGAATTTGGCATTTGGGTATTTTGTATTTGGAAGTTCCCTCATCGCCTTTCCCACCGGCTGTTATAATGTTATATTGGACAATCATGTCACAAACGAAGCAATAAACATGATAAGCCCGATTCTACCTTTCCTGATATCGTAATCCAAAATGATTCACTGCTTTGCTTTTTTTAGCATGTTAGCGCGGCATCAGGTCAGTTTTAACCTGTGGAATACCAGCAGAAGAATCTATAAATTCCATTATCTTCTCTCTCTCTCTCGCCCACTTTCCCCTCTATCTTTATTTCTCTCCATCTAGAGCTCTCGCCCGGTCGATAAGCAAATACAATTTGCGAGAGTGTTTTCCTTTATTTCCCCCTCTATCCCTAATTCCTTCCTTCTCCCCCGCTCTTGCTCTTCTATAACCTGACATCGAGGACAGACGTTTGAGAACTGAGCAGGTGTTCCGAGCTCCTCACTCCATTTCCTTTTCTCTTCTTCCCGTCTCCTATATGTTTTTCAATCTTCCATGCTCATCCTAATTCCTGAAGCCTAAATATCCCGCTTATTTCGGAATTTGCCTTTACAAGATTTGTTTTTATTCCGTTACATTTTTCCTTATTTCCTTCGGGCTGTTGATGATTATCCTCTGCCTATACCCTCTGAATAATTTGAGTATTTATGAAAACGATGTCCCCGTGATCTCAAGATCATGCTCACCCTGATAATGATAAACAGGAATGTGTACATATTTTTCTTAATATGACCAACATTGAAATCATCAAACTGTCGATGGTAAAGGTGATTCATGCATTCAACACTGAACACGATACATGACGGGAACGTTCTGGGTAACGCAAATAATCATGATCGTGGAAGTTTGATGTTGTTCCTTCTTACCAGGCAGGATTAATTTCCTTGAATGCACTGAGAGCTAAAAGGCAGCTCGAGCTAAAGCCGGGGTAATAATAATGATAATAATAACAATGCACCTCGGAATAGATTATTTCTCCATAGATGGCGCTATGTAAATGCCTATTATTATTACTATTATAATCATTCTTATTATTATTGTTGTTGTTATTATTATTATTATTTAATCTACAAGTTTCATAAATGATTCAAAGGAACAAAACTGACCAACCAAATATATCCTTCTATAGCACATGCTCCAACGATACTATTCTATTCTATATTTTCATGGCTTTATAAGACAAAATAGCAATGCATCTGTAAAAACAAAGAGGGGAGATCACCAAAGGTCAAACATTTTGCTTGCTTGCTTCGCTAGCTTGCAACTTTGTCTGGCCACCTCCATTGTTTGCCTTTGATTTATCATATACCATGGATGAATACCTTATAATTGGTCAAACAGGCAATCTTATTCTTTCTAAAGAGATTTCAAAAATGTCCTCTTCATGACTTGTTTAAGCCATGGACCGATGAAGAGATGGACGATTAACGCGAGTATTTTTTTTATCCAATGATAGTTACCGTCACCTGGTTATGTGCATCTTAATAAGAACATACAGGTGATGATACAATAGCAATTGCCATGACTACCAAGACGTATCTGATCACTTAAAGACGGATCAGTTTCCCCTGTCTTAGTTTTGTTGGCTGATACCCTGTTTCAGCTTGTGCCTTTCAATCAGCATGCTTCATATTTGGAGCAGCAAACTTGAGAAGCACACGATTTTTGTGATATAAAATATGATATTTTTCGATCCGGACACTTCCGGACGCACGTAAGGACCTCAATAACATTGAGAGATACGCGCTCTATACACGTTATGTGCCACGTATATCAGTGGAGAAACTTGGGGAAACGGAATCTTAAATGGTTAACAAACAATGACAAATTTGCCTCTATATAAAAATATGCAGACATTTTCCCAAATAAAACACATGGAAGTAAGATTACCAAAGGTAAACAAGAACTGCACATCGATGTACCATGATTGAAGTGATTTAATTGTTATCAACTGCGCATACAATCTGTGAAATATAAAGTTCCAATCACGAACTGCTTCAGGCTCTTCTCACGGTAACGATATAGGATCAAAGTAGAGAAGTATGAAGAGAATGTTATTCAGATGGCAATAACAGTCACCTGTTAGTGAATTCATTATGTGAGCGATGATTGTCCATCTCTTCATAGGTCCATGTTTAAACATTAATCAACTTTGAATTTATAATATATTGAGATAAATGGGTGGCCCACCTTTACCCGGCTATGCATTTTTTTTATTCTATTTTTTTTTCATTTGCTATTGGTATTACTCGGCTTTCGTGCATGTCAATTTTAAATCAATATAATCAATATAATTAAATATAATTAAAATCAATATAAGTATATAGAAGTATATTATATTGATTTAAAATTGACATGCACATTAATCTATATTTGAATCACTTATTGAATATGTATATCATTTATTCAATGTTGAATCTTGTTCATGCTTTTGTTTAAATTGAATCAATTTATCTTGTACTTATTTATATTATGTTGAAGAATGAAAATAAATTTGAATTGAATTGAATACTCGGCTTTCCATAAAAAATGAAAATACAAAGCAGGAATTGCTATTCCTGCGGGAAATATTGTATCAATACCCCGCCGGTCCATGCATCTCGAATTCTTATATTGAGAGCCTGTTTCTATAAGGAGGGTTCTGTAAAAAGGAGGATTGAATTGAAAAACACCCAAAAAATATCTTAATCTATCATGACCAGTGGCGTACCTAGGATTTTCCACAGGGGGGGGGGGCAAAACCGTCCGTCAAAAAATTTGACAAGCAAAAAAAAAAAAAAAAAAAAAAAAAGGTCTTCAAGCTCGTCAGGGGGGCAATAAAGTCTTCAAGCTCGTCAGGGGGGGGGGGGCAAAAAGGTCTTTCAAGCTCGTCAGGGGGGGCAGGGATACGTCCTTTGCATGGGTTGTGGCTCGTCAGCCCCCTGCCCCCTCCCCCCCCCCCGTAGGTACGCTAGTGATCATGACTGTTAGACGAAATGTATCGTGCAAAAATGTCCTACATGTTGACCGATGAAATAAGGAATTATTTTTATTCTAACGGGGACTTGATGCGTATAATCATCCGGTTCAAGTCGGTTTCAAGATAACTGTCTTCTATTCCTTTCAACAAAAAGAACAGTAGACAGTTAACTCATAACCGACATGAAACGGATGACTTTCCGCATCAAATCTTCGTCAGAAAAAACATTCCTTATTCCAATGTTGACTATATCAAATCGGTAGCAGAAATTTTAACGATTCAGGGGCGGCCG
Source organism: Lytechinus pictus (assembly GCF_037042905.1). Lineage (NCBI taxonomy): Eukaryota > Metazoa > Echinodermata > Echinoidea > Temnopleuroida > Toxopneustidae > Lytechinus > Lytechinus pictus. The sequence continues at coordinate 47,123,411 of NC_087246.1, read as the reverse complement.
CTGCTCTGGACAACATTCATAACTCGATATTTCGCTAAGAAAAACAGATCGGATTACACTTCAAATCGGTCTTGCTTTTCAATAAAGATCAAATAGTCACTTCATCAAGATTCACAAAATACGTCCTACGTTATGTAAACATAGTAAAAATAATTTTGTTACGGTATTTGCGTCAAGAAAAACAATGTGAAGCAGGTTTTAGTATTAAACGGGTCAATCCTTTGATATGAAATAAATAAAAAAAATTAATAAATAAATAAAGCACGTGAGCCTATGACATGAAATAACAATGTGTCAAAATGCAGCGCATAATTTAGTTGAACGTCATATAAAATGTCATTGAAGCTATAATAAAGTACACCCAAGTAAAAAAAATGTTTTTGACGTATTTACATTCAAATTTACTCTATAGACTCTATTGAATGCAAAGCGATATTTCGAGCAATTACTTTCAACTAATTTACAATTTTCACATAATTAAGATCTAATGATATTAAATGTCTTTTGTTGGGGTAATAAATCTTCCTTTCCTAAAATTGGAGGATAGAAACGCAATTTCACTCTAGGAATTAATCTTATTCTCTATTAATATATTCAATTTAAAGTGTAAGTGAACCTAAAGACATCAAATTCCATTCTAAAATCCATGCATCTAGATTCGTAGCTTTTAATGCGACTTAAATTGAGAGGCAATCGTTATTCCGTAATTACGATAATGTCTTAAACGTCTCATCATCGAGGCGCGGGCAACAGGCAAGCTCTTTTATTAGCATTCTCTCTACATGTAGAGTCTCCCCTTTCTATCCCACTATTCATCTTTATAAATTCTCCATTTGTATCTCTCACTCTCTTCCCCCCCCCCCCCTTCACACACACACTTACTTATCCACCCCCCCCCCCTCTCTCTCTCTCTCTCTCATTCTCCCTTTCTCTCCTCTCGTCCATATTCTATACTCTTTTCTACATTTATATGTTTCTTGTTGCCTTTGTTCTTTTTTTTTCATTTTCCACCTTATATTTTCTTTCTCTCTTTTTGCCTCCTCTAGCTCTTGCTTTATTTACATTTTTACACTAATGACCCTACCGTTACTTCATCCCTGTATCTCACATCTCGCCATACTACCCCCCCCCCCCCTCCCTCCCTTTTCTCCCCTATATACCCATTCCCGCTCCCCCTCTCTCCCCTTCTCTCCCTCTCTCCCCACCCTCTTTCTCTCTCTCTCTCTTTCTCTCTCTCTATCTATATCTCTATTTATCTATCTCTTTTTCTCCTTCTCTATCTCTCATATCTACATACCTCTTCCATTATATGATTCACCATCTTATATCGCTTCCTCGTGCTAATTGCAATATCTCACTTCGAGTCCGAGTGCAGCGTAATTGGCCGGGATATGAACCAATATCAGTTTAATGACATAACCAGATTGTCTGACGCCAAAAATTGTCTCGATTTTACAAAAGAGAAATGAATGCGAATGTATTTGAAACAGGAATCATTGGCTTACACAATGAACGAGATAAATACAAACCAGTCTTCTGCATTAAAAAAAAAATAATTTTTTGAGAAAATTATCTAAAATGAGACTTGAAGATATCAACACTGACAAATAATTGTTGAACTAATTCAGCTCACTGTCTTAACATACTTGAGTGTGTGGGGTGAAGGAGGGTGTTGTGTGTGTTTGATGAGATTTGGTTTCGTGGGAGATAATTATTGATCGTTTGGTTGTACAAAAACTGAATCGTACTTTCATATACTCATGGATTGCATTAAAGTTAAACCTCTTTGGCAATTTTGTATTGAACATTTTTGTTTAGCTGAATTAAGAACTTTGAATTGGAGGGAAATATTCTTAGGATTACCTGGAAATTCTTGTAGAATTGAATGTATCAATTCTGTTATTCTTTGTATTAAATATGCAATTTTTAATTCCAGAGCTGAAGGCCGGGTACCGTCATTTATCAAAATACACAAATATATAACGGGTTGTATAGAAGAAGAAAGACGCCTGGCAACGAAGTCAGGCAAGTTAAGTTTACATTTGCAGAAATGGGATGAACTGAAGGTGAAAAAGGAATTTGAATGTGAACAGGTGGGATGTGTCTAGTGTGGTGCGAGTGTGAATCCTGGTGTGAATGTTGATGTTTTTTTTCTTTTTACTAGTTCTTTTCAATTTCCCCTTCTCTTGTATCAATATGATTTGCAGGTTTTTTTCCTTTCTGTATCCTATTGCGCCAAAATGTTAAACGTTCATTATGCAGATTTGTATATATTATGTTTGTTTACGTATGAGTGGTATGTGCATGTGTGTATGGGTGTTGTGGTGCGTGTGTGTATGTGTGTATAATTATGTAAAGTTATGTTTGAAGCTTGATTTAAAATGGGATGCAATGATAATACATTTAGGTTGATTTCTGTTTTCCTGCAAATCATTTATATAGCCATTTAACATTAATTATTATTGAAATACATAGAGGGTTGGGGACTCAGTTAAGTTATTTTTTTTTTTAATTTTAAGGAGTTTCATTCCGTCCTTATTTGCTTCATATTTTGGTAAATATATATGTACTTTTTTGCATATCCTTGTTGATATGAAATGAAGATTTGTATTTTTTTGTGTATTTATCTGCAGTTTATGTAATTCATTTGAATGAAATCCTTAATAAAAACATATTGAAAAAAAAAGTGTTTGTGTAAATGAGGGTCTACCTCTATATGGGGAGACATGTGGGTCAATTTACATCAATGAATGCATTATGTTAAAGATACATTAAAAACCGAGTGAGGGACCGTGATATAGAAATAGGAAACAAAATCATACAGGCTGGGGAAGGGGACAGAACTCCGAAATTTTCTCAAACGTGATATTTTGCTGTGGAAATCTTTGGTATGGGGTCTGTAAAATGTGTATCATTTCGATTTTTTATCCTTGAATTATCAGCCTTTTATGTTAAATCACATGTGACACACACAATTATACTTTCTCGCACGCCTCGCTCCCTCCCAAATGTTCAATAAAAGTGTATGGTATACTATATACAATACACACATCAGCGACTTAGCAAAGTAAAGTATGGAATTTATTTTCCGGTAAAAAAAACCGGGTGGATAGCCCATATTCAGTTTTGTCAAAAAAGACAATACTGTTCTTCGACGGGGTCCATATAAAGTCAAAAGTAAACACATATGAAAAGATACATAAATCAAAGAAAATAACAAATATCGTATAATGTAACCTGTTGCAATTTTTAGGATAAAAGATCATGAAATGCAACGTGATAATTTGGCAAGATTTTACACGAAATAGTTTTTGTAATGCATTATGCTGCTATCAAATAGGTTTTCTCAAGTAGCAAACGACTGTTAAAAAGTAAGAAATAATTTTAAAAAATGAATATACCAAGGTTGTAAACCTTATATAAAATGTAGAATGTGGAAGTCCTGAATTTCTGTGATTACTTCACCGAGTAATCTAACCAACATTAAAACAAAACCTTTGACTTTATCATAAAAATCCTCCGAGTCTTAATTAGTTTGAATGCAAGCGAGTCTTTGAATGCAAGCGTTCCTTAGTCATTAAGACAGTCACGATTTTCTCTTCACAATTCCATATTGTATTGCGCTTTAATAGAAAATATGAAAGTGCAATCAGCAACAATTAGGAATAAATCCAGCTATTTCCTACCGTCGCTTCACAATACCGGACAGAGAGAGACACGCTGCCGCCACTGCCCGCCTGATCTCCCGGGGGCAAGACAATGGTCGAGGTGGAGATAAGGGGCTCATCTTTTCACCACAACTTTGAGGTTGTTTCCCCTCACCAGCCATGAATGGTTTCTATTTTTCCTTAAAAATATTCATTTATATATATAATGACAAGTAATATTATCGTGAAATAGAGACAGTCATGCCAACCGATCAAAAATCTGTATGTAGTTGGTATCGTTTTGACATTTTCTCAAACGCAGGGGACTATAGTTTGGTTAATCCTTGAAACAAAAGATATGTTATGAATTAAGTGATTCCATCATGGCTCAAATTAATATTCACTTGGGATTTTTTTTCATTCATTTTTATTTATTGGTATATACTGGCCAGGAGCAGAGGCTGAAAGTGTCAATTAATAATCTGAATGCAAAGTAAAATTGTAAGCATGTAATTATGCCTGTATATAGCACTGTGGGAATCTATCATTTAATTGCATCAAGATATACATGTAGTTCATGAACTAAAACAAAGAGATGGATAACAGAGAGAAAGGGTCAAGGAGCAGAGGAGAAATAGGAGTACACTGCAAAAACTCCGGTGTTTATTTAACACCAGTCCGGAATCTATATATGTTCACACCAGAGAAGTATTGAAACAACACCAGTTTGAAATCAAACTGATGCTGTTTTAATACTAATTGGTGTTGTATAAACAACTTTCTGGTGTTAGACCAAAACGAAACCGGTGTTGTTTAACACTTCTCTGGTGTGAACATATATAGATTCCGGGCTGGTGTCAAATCAACACCGGAGTTTTTGCAGTGTAGAAATGGAATGTAGAGTGGGAAAGTTGAGAGAGAGGAGGAGGAGAGAGAGAGAGACCGAGTAGATGACGGAGAAAGGGACTAAAAAGAAGAAAAAAACAAGAACATTATGAATCATAACAAAATGTACATAAACACATTAAAAATTTAATCCATTCCTTGTGTTTGGATAACCACAATCTCTCTAAAAACAATTACTAAACAATTACTAAAAACTCGTGATGAGGGCAAATTAGATTTTCATTCGTCGAGTCTCCTAATAATCTCGAAACCTTGGAGGATGCATGGTTTCGGGTAATTTATCCCAAGAATGTCGGGGAAAACGACAAAAAATATTGTAGGTGACGTTCATCATGTTCATGGAATACAGAAAGGCAAATAACTAATTGCAAAATTACATATTTTCTCTTTCTTATTTGGTTGTCGAGGAGTCTCATGTTAGTTTCCCAACCACCCCCCCCCCCCTCCCCACCATCTCCACCCTCGTCATCCTACAACCAAGAAACCTAACCAACACGTAGGTTATACCATGATAGTGCATCCAAAAAGTACACACGGCCCGGTCCCAAAGCAACCACAAAAAAAGTTCACCCTATAAGTACACTGGCACACATAGACAAGAAATCGACGGAGGTATGGACATTACATTTCATGGGAGACCCGGCTCAGATAGGATGTTGCTCCTGATACAGCTCCGACTTGGTAGGGAATTGGCGACCACGAGCCTGGAGGTAACCAGATATGTTTAATATCGAAAAATTATCCAAATATGACAGACTGGATGGCAAATATGGGTTACATTTACGATACTCTGTACGAGCGATAGCAGAGATCGATAATGACGTCACTGACTACTCTCTGAGGGTGTATCTGTATCGGCCATGTTCCATTTTCTCCTGACCACCGAGGGGGGAGGGGGGGTTCAACACTCGTGGTTGTCCCCAGCTCATAGTTAATAACTTTACTTTATACAACACCTATATTCGGTGTAGGTTGCTGGAACAACTCTAGTACTTGGGTAGGCACTCGACAGTGGCCGCGGAACGGTTTCGAAAGTGGGGGGGGGGGCTGACCATGCAAAATAATCACAATCAGAATGGTCAGTTTTAAGTTTTTACACGGTTCTGGAAAAATTAGGGGGTGCTGAAGCCCACCTAGCCCCCCCCCCCCCCCCGTTTCCGCCTCCCCTGCTCAGAGGGCCCTTTTTTGGGGGGGGGGGGCTAAAAGGGAATTGATACTATATCATAATACTGACTGAATCATTGCTTCATGCTGTTTCACAAAATCTTTTTTTTTAAGTATTAATATCATTCTATCAGATTAAAGAACTATATTCTTTGCTGCTGCATTGATGGAAAAACTTGCAGTTAATAAAATTATTTCTGGAACTCGCAATGAGATCTCTGCGGGAAGTAATATATCCAATACAAGATGGAGAAAGTATTTTATCTGCAGGTGTAATTTAGAGCGTGATCATGTCTCCAGTCCCTGAGCACTAATGGTGTGGTTCATACCCAAAAAAGGATATACTGCATCATACTTGTACTCAGGTTATCAGAGCAGAACTAGATTCTCAATCAATTAGAGTAGAAGGAGAAAAACCCACTAGTGAGAAAACCACTGATTTCCTACGATACTGTGAATGAGAGAGTGAATAAGAAGTGGATGTCCCGGATGCATTATCTTCAGCTGGTATTTCGGCGGCCTGGGGATTTGGCGCGCGAAAAACACTCTTCGTTCTCTCTCCCTTTCTTTTTGTCTCTCTCTCTCTCACCCCCCCCCCCCCCTCCCCCACCTCCCTCTCTCTTCCTCTCCCTCTGCCAATCCCATCTTGGATGTTCAATAGATGCATGGATACAATCAAGGAGCAAACGAACTACTTCAAACAAGAGACCATCTATTGTTACAGCGATGAGTGGATGCATCTCCTCTTTCCCCCTCTTTTTCCCCCCATGTCAGGTAAGGAAACAGGAGCGTGTATTAAGTGGCCTCCATATCCCAAAATGAGCAGGAGTTTTCAGCGTCTCTGCAACTGGATACGAGCTGGAAGTACTAGAGCACGCACGCAACAGGCTTAGCTCATAATACTACTCTCTCGCCGAGGAAATTGAAAAGATGGTGTGGGAGCGGTGGAGAAGAAGAAGAAGGGAATGGAATGAATAGGGGTTCTGGGTTTAAGGAGAGGTGGGAGGAAGAGCGACTCCACGAGGGTGTGAAAGATAGGATACTATAGGCTAGAAGCTAAACATTAATCCTTTAACAGAAGAATATACAGAAGGTAAATGGCACATTAGCCGCGACGGTATAAAAAAGGAAATGTAAACAATCAGAGTATAAATCGTTATCTAACTAAAATCAAAATTGAGAATTTGTGTGGTTGTTAATAATTATTGAATTTCAATTTCAAAATCCCTCCGAGAGCAGGATTTCAAAATACTACACATCAAGCTTCACGTTTAAAAAAAATTTTAGGGAATGAACCTTCCTCATTTTATTCCAACAATAAAAAAGATCATGGGCATCAACCGCCCCCACCCCCATCTCTCCCTAAATTATCTCCGGATGGCTCTTAACTACCAATGCTAGTTGAAGCATGGTAATATCAATGTTTTAATTATGACATGTACATATGCCATTACATTTATCCCCTTAGACTTTTTTTCTTTTGAGAGAGTACATTGACACTTCTAGGGGTAAGAGAGAGAACTATTCTATATTTCTTCGTCTCGTGGTGAAAGATCTCGGTGTGTTGCCAACGAAAAATATCTCTTTCGAGTCACGTAGCAACACAGCGACCCAGTTAGACGAGCTAAAAACTCACAATAATCTTGCTACCACCCCCGGTCATATCATGGACCTAGGTCCATTGGTTCACGGAGTACGACTTGATGTTTTGTGAGATCTCACAAATTTAATTCTTAATTCAAGACATGAGAAATAATACTGGGTTTGTCATTTTTGGGAGCATTGCTATGTAGGAGTGTATGAGCTACGGTACACAATCTCTGCATTTTAAATGATAAAAGATTTATCAAGATTACTATACGATTAGATAAATTCATACTTTACATATCTCTCTCTATCTCCCTCTATCTATCTATCAATTTATCTATCTATCTATATATCTATCTATTTTTTTGTCTGTCTATAAAATATAAATAGATAATTTATCTCTCTTTCTATCTTTCTAGCTTTCTACCAGCCTCTCTTTACTATCTCTCTCTTTCTCTGTATCTTTCTCTTTCTGTTTCTCTGTCTCTTTCTCCCTTTCTTTTTATATCTCTCTGTCCCCGTATATATTTATATTTCTATCTGTATTTAGCGTGTTATCCTCACACAAGCACCCTCACACACACACACACACACACACACACACCCTCACCCACACAGTTACATGTATATACTCTGCACTCTCTTTATGTATCTGTCTATATATCTATGTTCATGCATCTCCTATTCATATTTCTTTCCCCTCTCATCGCTCAGCGTACACACACCATCCACCTTAGCATCACAAAAGACCAGCTGAACAGGTGGTAGTAGCTGGTACCCCGGTCCCCATAGGGGCACACGCGTCCCCCTCTTCCTCGCTCCTATTCACTGGCTAAATCTCGGCCCCAAAATGACTTAATTCTCCCTCTTACATCTTAACATAGCTCCCCCTTCCTCAAAGATGGATGGCGTTGCTCAATTGCGGATTACGATCACTTTATTAACCGATAGAAGCCTACATAGATAAACTAACAGCTTAGAAAGTCGCCTGGATTCTGTACTTAGGATGGTATGTGTATTGTTATTGGAAATTATATGAAAGATGCAAATAAAGGATTTTGGCGTTTACAAGTTCCAGATCAAGGATTACGGAATGTATAGGTGCAAATAAGATGACTGACTAAACAAAACATAAATATAATGCGTGCATAAATAAAAGTAAGTAAATAAATAAATAAATAAATAGATAAATAATAAAGAAATGAATAAAAATGAATAATAAATAAATGAATAAATAAGTAAATAAATAAATAAATAAATATAGATAAACAAATAAATAAATGAATAAATAAATAGATAATTAGATAAATAAATAAATAAATAAATGAATAAATAAATAGATAGATGAATAAAAAATAATAATAATAAATATAAATAAATATAAATAAATAAATAAGTAAATAAATAAATAAAGGAAAATGATTTTAACAAATACATAAGTGAATGAATAAACAAAGAATGACAATATCGGCAATACAATAGCAACAATACAGTAATGACATCATTTTGCATATTCAAATTCCATTCAGAGAGAGAGAGAGATAGACAGAGGGGGAGAGAGGGGGTGATTGAATTGTTACTACATAATTGTAGTACATGGATCTATATGTTCACACATTTATATTTTCATACATATATAATTATATAATGTATACATCACACTACGTTCACATCTACTGAAGACCAGGGGCCGGTCTCATAAAACTTGTTATAATAACAAATTCCCAACCACAGTTTAAAGCTATACCGTATACAATCCTTAGTTCTGATTGGATGAGAGTAAATTTGTTATTGACAATTACAACAATATCTTTATGAAACGGGACCTTTATCTATAGAAGATGTGAAGTTGGGATGATAGATTTTATATGGATATTCAAGTAATATTTAAAAAAAATGGAAACAAAATGGTCCCATTCTAATCCCATCCTTAGTAGCTTTTATTGTAGTACAGCCAACGATTATTACAAAGAAGCACCCCCCCCCTCCCCCCCCCAAAAAAAAAGAAACCTGATACCAGTGGTCCCTACGCTTAAAATGCAAAAGAGCTAGTCTGGTTCCTAGTCACACTCCTGTCAGAGTGAGACGACGGACCAGTCATTTTGGTTGGAGTGGGATTTACATATTTTGAGAGTGTATGATAGCTCCTTCTGGAGTGAAAGTGTCTAAAAATGTGCACTGTTCACTCCAGAAGGAGCTATAATGCACCCTCAAAAGATGTAAATCCCACTCCAAAATGACTGGTCCCTCGATCGTCTCACTCTGAGAGGAGAGTGGTTAGGGATCAGATTAGCTCTTTTGCATTTAGAGTGAAGGCTCACCTGAACAGGCTGAGTTTATTATCCAAATTTGATTTCGGGCAATCAAATTATATCATGTCCACTAGCAGAAACTGTCATTGATAAAGAGCAAAAAATAAAACAAGAGTTCAGTATTGTACCACACAAGAAACGAATTGAATATTATCCCATGGTCGCACTTAAAAAATATGTAATATATACTGCCATATCATAACACGTTTACAAAGTTGCTTTAAATGGTGTCTCCACTTTACTCAAATGCTGCAGTTCTAGGACAGAAGTCTGATCACACATCGCATTGATCAGCAAGATGAAGCCGTCGTTATTGTGTGTGTATGCATGTTCATGAAAACCCCTTCGCGTCTTCAGGCCCATCGATCGATGGGGGCTCCTAAGCACCGGTTTAAAGACCCTTCGATTTCCCCTGCACTTCATCCTCGGATAGCTGGAAGGTTTCAAACCTAAAAGCCCGTTTTATAACGGCTTTGATAGACGGGGAGTATTGGATGGATTTACCGAAAGCACGGCTCGGGGCAAAAACTTGGTGAAATCTCGCTCGACCGTCTCCTCTGCTTCGCTCCCGATGCGATACAGTCACACCTACGAAACCGACTGTACACCGATCAAAGCTCTTACGTTGTTTCGAATGGGCATACCATCGGTCGGTTTGGAGTAGGTGTCGTTGGTGTGACCGCGGCACCAGTTCTTGCTTATGAAGTATGAATGTGACTCTATCTAGTCTGAAGTGCCCTCTTTAGCTTGTCATTTATTTTCATCTATTCTTTACGCGATGCCAAAGTGAAAAGGCACCGATTTGACAGGTATCAGAGCAGATACCACGTATTTATTATTTTTTTAATACTTAGAAGCATCATGGCTTGATATATCCATTTAACTACCCACCGTTCTTCATTGATACTTGTATATAAAAGGCGACACTATTTCCGATTCGAATGGAGCCAAACTTTCTTCGGATGCCGGGTGGGTGTTTCATAAAACTGTACGTGGTAAATGGGAGATTCAGTGGGGATGGTTTAGCGCGTAAGAAAGGATCAACAGTCGTTCTTAAAGTCGCTCTTAACTTACGAACAACTTTATGAAACGGCCCCCATGTAAGGTGCCTCCTAAACAGAAAATTCAAATGACTGTGAATGGATAGACCATGTGGAAGGTCATATAAGAAAACTGTGTTATTGATTGATATGTCAACAATTTATAAGCAAGTCAAATCAAATTGCAAATTTGACATTATTTAACACAATTATAATCTATCTTCATTCTTATCGAAGACTTTGAATGAAGAAAAAGAAATATATAGTATGGTGTGATTTGTATACCTCTTGGTTATCACCAACCGCAATTCCTATGAAAAAAATGAGTTTCATGTAATTCTTTCATTTATTCTCATAGGATCTTAGCTCCGTCTTACAAAGAGTTGCGATTGATCCGGTCAATCGCAACTATGGAAAGCCAGCAACGTCAACATCTTAAATTACATGATTGTTCAAAATATTTTCTAGAAATGATGTATATTCATGCATTTACTGTTTTCTTGACAAATCAGTATGCTTCTCTTTTTTTCAAAGGATATTGAGCAAATTTCTTCAATAAAAATTATAATTTTGATGGATTTTCATATACTTGAGATTGATCGTAACTCTTTGTAAGACGGGGTCCAGGATTATAAGTTGCAGTCTTACTTGTGAGCCTCGATAAACCCTGATTACTTACTTCTCGTCTGATCTCACATAAAATTTGATATTATATACAGCTATACGTATTCCTATGATATTGGATGCATATCAAATTCAAGGGCATCGGCAATGACTCGATGATTTTTCTCTGAAACTGGCTCATCATCATAATCATACTCAGAGTATTAGGTGCATGATTGAATATAAAGAACAAAAATGTGCATAGAATATCGTCAACTTGGACAAGCACAGGGATGGATCCTAAAATGAAGAAAGCGGAGAATATGAAAATATGGAAATCCATATTTTATTGTTCGAAATGAAATGTGAAAATATAAATACTCCGAAATTGTTTTTTGCCCCATTGATCGTGGGCCCGGCAGCCACTGTACAGCGCCACATCGACGTAGCTCTATCCCTTGAATTGTTGAACGCCAAACGGGGTAGCAGCCACTCCCATATTTTAGCGTCTTTTGGTCTGATTGACGCGACCGAGGCTAGAACTCCCGACCTCCCGGTTGAGAGACGGACGCTCTACCAACTGAGCCAATGGTTGTGATAATATTTTCATTATGTACACTGACCATTTTTACATGGATGTTGCAAGTTGCATTATTGCATGGATGTTGCGAGCTACAATTTGCACAAAGTTACAATATTTTTACACGAATCTTTCGTTCGAGTCAGACTGTGGTTAGAACGTGATGGGAGTTTCTCTACGTGTTGCGCGTGACATCGAAATGAACAGGTGGCTCTTTCATGGATTACTTCACATGTTATTAGGGAACCCAGCGAATTAGGCAAAACGCTATGCTTCAGCTAGCCACATATCAAGAAGATGACAGACGAGGACACGGTGTTGCAAAAAAAAATCATATCGTTCTAGCTTTTCACAATCGTATGCCCACATTGGATACATGTATGGGAAGCGTGCTTTATACAATACGCAACTGAGAAAGATAGTCGGGGATAGAAAGAAAATTGGGGATGATACGTTTCAAATCAAGTGGGGAAAAAAAGTTATAGGAATAAGCACATGCGAGAGTAAACTTTTTTCTTATCCTTCCAATTTAAGGCCTCCGTAACTATAAGTAGATTGGATAATCGGCATATTGTTTCCGTTTCTGTTGCAGTAACTCCCTTGAAAAACTCGAGAGTATAGCTTGCGGCCGCATTAACAGCAAGAATGGCACATGGGAAGCATTTGTTTTTGGGGGGTCTTAATTCATTATAATGGCAGACCTAAATTACTCTCGAGCCTTTTCAGTTTGTGTGGAGATAATGGCCAAGTTGGATTCGAACTGTTAACCTCACAAACATGAGTCCAATCACCCTCTCTAACCATTGGACCACTCGACCCATAATGGCTTCTTTAAATCACTTAATAACACATTACGTAATGTGATGGGTCATATCCGTGTAGTTTACATATCGGTTGATATCTGTAAGAAGTGTAAAAGCATGGACCCATGGTAGAAGTAACGCTTAATTTGTAGGTCATTTCAGTTTTTTTCTTGAAATACCGTGTACTATACACTCACATTCACATGCGTCATTCTCTAGAAGTCGTATATTGACCATATCGGATTCAATGTACTGCATCGTGAAAGCATGCTGTATATACATACCTCGTCCCCTAATTCCTCAATAACAAAGCATTGGGATAATTTATCGATTCGCTGACACGTATTAGCAGCGCCGGTTAATTAGCCTCCAAATGGGGCTCCGAAAGCAGACGACATCGCGTGCACGATTCCCGCGCAAATAAGAAAAGAAGAAGATGGAGAATTTTTGCGGGAATGTAAGGCCAAGAAATTAAGCACTGATGAAAAGATCGTTTCCCCATATCTCTAAGGATTCTATTTTTCTCTCTCTTTTTGTAATCTGTGATGGATATATTGGGCGTTAAAGGGCTAATGAATACAGGATATATAACTCATTACAGCAATTCAATGCATAGACATTGTCGTTTTACTGCTTGAATAAGGCATAAAATAAAAGCTGTAGTTTTGTAAAGGCATGGTTAAATTGCACCTTTGTTAAACTATCTTTCAATAAATTTTCATTAATGCTGTATACATCTCGTTTATTTCCCTGTTCCGGTTATTTTGGATGATCATTTATATTTTGCTCTTTTAACGTTTAATGTCCTTGCTATTCTGTTTTTCCCCCTCTCTTTCCTTTCCTCCCCTTTTCTTTTAAATATTTTGATACACTGAAATAGATCCAAATTGGTGGATCTTGACCGCCGTCTCTCCAATATGCTAAAAATATATAAAAGTATGAGTGTAACATAGTTTATTTAATATATTAGGACAAAACAAAATTATGGAGAATTTGTTTTCATTACACCACTCGTCACTCTCTCTCGCTCAATAAGCATGACAAGTAATCAATGTATCGGCCTCGAAACCATGGTCAATGCGCCTTGCCCTTGAGATGATATCAACAAGTTGGCCGAGGTACCCTTTAAATCGAATACTCGCATCCACAATCGTTTTTATTCTTCCTCTCGTCGACTCGTCCCACAAGACCAAATATAGCTGATAATTTTCGAGATTAAAAGGAGTGGAGGTTCTCGCATTCCGCATGAAATGGCCGGAGTATTTACAGTAGTGAAACATTGACGCGGAGGGGTTCGTCGTTGTCCAAGTCATGACTTTAATCGCTCCATGCAGCTATTGTATTTCATCGGCAATTTGGTGTGATTGAGAATGGCGAAGTGAGAGTGGAGGTGAAACGCGAGGAGGAAGGGGCAAGGAGAAACATTTAAGTGTACCATGCGTTTATCGACCGGCATTCAATTAAAAATCACTCTTCTTTTTTCGAATTTCATTTATCACAAGTTAAGCTAAACAAATTTGCAAATCTTCACAACTGTGTACTGAGATGTCCTAATGAGCTAAATTAATATGCTGCTCATAATTGAACCATTTGAATGCAGTCGACTGGTAAAAGTTTTCAAAAGAAGAACAATCCTGAAAACATTTTCGCCGAAGAGCACATACATACCTGGCAAAAATGCAAAAGATTGAAGCCTGAAAAGGATGGTTGTAATAACTTTAAGGCGTTGAATATGCACGCACATAAACGCCCATGATGAGCCACTTTCAGTATCCATCTCAATAATAACGATGATATTAAATGAAAATAAACGGTGAGGAATAATAACTTAAAATACTAGTAGGATAACTTTATGATAAGGAATAATAACAACAAAAGATACTATTATTATTAGATGTCACAGTACATTTCAAGCCATCTTCCCCATCCCACACCACCCCTCTAGATGTCATCCATTTACCCCTCATACCCTCTCCCCCATCCTAATCCCACCCATCTAGATGCCGTCCCTTTACCCCTCACACCATCTTTCCCATCCCAAACCCCACCCTTCTGGGTGTCATCCTTTTATCCCTCACACCATCTTCCCCATCCCAAATCCCACCCTTCTGGGTGTCACCCTTTTACCCCTCACACCATTTTCCCCATCCCAAACCCCACCCTTCTGGTGTCGACCCATTACCCCTCATACCATCTTCACCATCCTAAACCCACCTCTCATACCACCCTTCTTATCGCAAACCCATCCCTCTATAGGTGTTGTTCCTTTACCTCTCATACCATCTTCCCCATCCCAAACCCACCCCCTTTAGATGTCGCTCCACTACTCATCATGCCTTCTTCCAATGTCTCAACAGATGGTCTCTTATCCTCGCTCTCTCTTTGCTATCTTGGGTTTGGTGCAACCCAGAGTGATTATCTTCATCAGACAGTTTGGTGAGATCGCTCAACCCTGCCGATGATTAGTTTCATGATAGCAGTCAGTGTCAAATTAGCATCTCCTCGCCTTTGTTTTAAGCTCACCATCCGTGCACTGCATCCCGCTAGAAGAGCATGTGATTTGAACTTCGGCGTGAAAGGTGAAATATTCGCAGGCTGTATCGGTCCTTCTTGTTGTTGTTTAGCATTTCAATTGGCGCCTTAGAGATCTTTGATATTTAAAATCATAAATCGAAATCGACTTATTTTGCTCATTATCAACCATGCCAATAAACGCATATCCTCTCACCTCCAATTCTCTCTCCACTCCCCTCCCATGTTTCTTCCCCTCCACTCCCCTCACCCCCCCCCCATTCACTCTCTCTCTCTCTCTCTCTCGCTCTCTCTCTCTATCTATCTATCTATCTGTCTACCTATCCATCTATCTATCTATCCATCTATCTATTTATCAATCTGTCTATCCATCTATCTATCCATCTCTCTATCTATCTATTCATCTATCTATCTATCTATCAATCTGTCTATCCATCTATATATCTATCAATCTCTCTACCTATCTATCCATCCATCTATCTATCCATCTATCTATATGATCTATCTATCTATCTCTTCTGCTTCCCCATCCAATATCTCGTGTCGAATTTGAATTCGTGAACAACATTGATTTATTTGAAGGCAAAATAACCACCCACAACATTACAAATGACATTTTCATAAGCGGAACGTGTACTTCAAAATATTCAAATCCCTTCATCAGCCTGAAAGAGATCGTCTGTTGTGTTTATGCTCTCAGATATCTTGCAATTCGTTACGGAAATATTTTTATGAATGCTAGCTTTATGCGAACATCATGCATGGTATTTTTGTCTGTAGCGCAATATACATTTCATTATGTATCAAAATAACAAAGATGTGCCAATAAAATAAGACGAATGTTTGAATTTTAACACCAATTAATACAGGAAATTCTTAAGCAGATGGTTAGGCTTAAATACCTTTTAACATGTTCTGTTCCCTGAACAGCTACATCTCTCTTTTATGGGAATTGTCACGCTATTAACTTGTTGTTCCTGTCGTAATAATAACATTTTCAATTAGGTTTTATTGTGATCATTGATATCACTTTCATAATTAAGAGCAATAGTTATACATTGGGGTGATAAGTTGTGATGTTCATGTTTGAAGGCAGTGACGTAAAGAACCAACAAATTTGATGGGGCCAGACATATACCGTATGGGGCAAGTGCGCGAAGCGAGCAAGCAATTTTTTCTTCGTTCTTTCTCTTTTTCTCTGGTTTTCCTTGGTCATGAAATGGCAGGAGGCATGGCTCACCAAGAGCCCCCCCCCCCCCCCCCCTTTATTGTACGCTAATGTTTTGATGGATTCCTGGGTTTTCAATTCTGTTCTGAACATCAGGAGCACGGACTGAATTACTTCAAGTCATTATTCACTTGAGTGCTGACGTCGTATTACCATCGTAGATGGCGCAATACCATCAAACTGGTCAGAGACCACTGAACTAGCTCAGTGTCAGAGACCATACATCAGTCGGGCCGACAGAATATAAGAGAAAGAGAATTATTTGGCCGTATATAAGCTTCCACAGAGCAGGGAATTGTGAACAAAGGATTTACAATTCTAATGCTGTATTTTTTTAATCAATTGATATCTATAATTATTGTTGTTATCATGAACGCACATTCTCAGAAATATTTTAACCAACCGTTTTGGTTAATATGTGAACCAACTAACTGTTAAGTAAAATCTCCTTTCGTTATCTTCTTTCAACGAACAGCTGGTAAGTTCATTTCTTAACCAACCTAATATTTTTCTGAGAGAGCATACATATCCTCATTTCAAATTATAAGTCAAATTGTTTCTAAAAGCTACTGAATAAAATTCTTCCCTATTTCTCTTCACTTTTATTTTCTAGCTCACTCGCTCCCTGTACCTTCATGTCTATATTTCCCTCCTCCATAAAGTCATTTGTTGCTTTCTTTAAAAAGTTACTCTTAGCTAAATATAATATGATTTGACCAGATAAAGTAAAATAAGACAAATAAAATGAAAATTTCATCGAAATTGGATAAGGAGTGACAAAATTGATGACATTTTAAAGTTTTTCATTTAATATTTCGGGGTAACACTAATGCACTGAGCAAGCTGATGATGTCATATCCCTACTTTCTCTTTTGTATTTTATGATATGAAATTATATTTATTCAGATTTTGTAGTCCAAAAATGAAAAAAGTAGGATCAACACTAGATTAAATGTGTAGGATAATCATTACAGTAACCTATTTTATTACAACGGTGATATACACACATAAATCACAATTTTGAAGTAATTGTGAGTTCATGAATTTCAAGAACATAAGAAAAAGGAAAGTAGGTACATGACATCAGCGGTCAGCGCACCTATTGCATATTCCTGGCGGCGTATACATAATAATGTTTCCTAAAAATAAACTAATCTTTAGAGTTCAATATCTTATTTGTTATCAGATTTTGATGATAATTTCAGCGTTTCGCTTTGTGAATTTTACTCTGTTCATTTAGATATAACAAATTATCGGCCCGAAGTACCCCTTGTATTCACCTCTTTCTCTCTCTCTCCCTCTCTCTCATTCTTTATGTCTATCCCTCCCCCTCCCCTATTTCAATAGCTTCATCATTTTGTTTAAACACCTATGCTTATACATCTTGCAAATTGGATTATTGGTCTCTTCGACAATCTACTTGGCACTATTAAAAAATATTAGACGCCGTCACGAGACTTTGATTGGACCTAAATTGAAATCATATAATCCTGGAATAATTATTCGCATAAAGGAACATTTGTTCTAGGCCACATCTGCCCCTTCCTAACAGAACTCATATAAAACAAAGAAATCTTGGTTTGTTGAATGCCTTCTGTTAACAAATCAGCAAATGTTTGATATTTGCCGAATGTAGGCTACAAGCGAACCATCTTTATTTGCCAACATTGAGAATTATTCCAATTCCTGCGATTAAACTAAACCCTACAAACCGAACTTCTGTCCATTTTACATGTGACTTCTCCGCTAAATAGATTCCGGTTGATAACAATACGTTAATTACATTCACACGTGTACACACGCTATTTATGAGTCAATACAGTGCGTATTATGAAACGATGGGTCAATAGACATAATTCAATTTCGCCGCTTCCATTAAGTGTATTACCTCTCGGTTGGAGCGCGTGGCTATATATCGCGCTACAAAGTAAACACTGACGCGAGGCGGAGTCAACGAAATGGGATAAACTAAACACAAGAAATGGGGAATGCACTAAGTAAAAGAAGAAATTTCGGAGAAGGTGAGTAAAAGTAGTGTATTGGTAATAGCCGATGGGTAGTATCTTATTTCATTCAATCAACCTATTCAATTAAGTGAAAGGCAGAAACCTCAGTTCATTGATTAATGGTAAAGCGAGCAACTAGTACACTATCCTCACTTTTCATTCTCATATCAACTTAACACAAGTTTATTATAATCTTTACAATCTTCAATAATTTTTACATCCTTAAATGTTTCATCTACTACTTTCATTCATTCAATTCCTTATATAGTTGCAATCTTCTGGTGGCCATTCGTCAATTGATATATGATAACATCGAGTCACTCATCTCAAATTGGCAGAATAATACCATAATGCATAATGTTATAATAGTTTAAATGTGTTATCAATCGCATTTCAATATTATTTCAGTATTGATACGTCAAAATTCTGAATTATTATATTAGCATAATAAGAGTTCAAGAACTTTGGGAACTAGTTTATTTGGGTCATTAACCTACATGTCCTCTGCTTTTCTCTCTCTTTCTCATTTTCGTCCCTATTGTGTCATTTTCCCATATCATTGAGTCGCTCTCTCCCTCTTTCTTTCTTATTTCATCCTTTCTTTCTATCCCTTCCTCTCCGTCTGTGTGTGTGTGGGGTGTAGGTGTGTGTGTCTCTCTCTTCATATCTATCTCTTTTTCTATAATGTCTATCTCGCTGTATATCTTTCTTTCTCTTTCACTCTCCCTCTATCTTTATCTCTTTCTATTTCTTCTTTCACCCGTCTCCTTTGTAATCCTTCACTCCATCAAGCCTGTCACACCACACAAAGTCACGTATCCATTCAATCCAAGCCCCACTGCCGTTTGATCCCTCACGTGACAATCCACTCAATTTTCAGGAATTAATCCGTATATCAAAATCCGCCAGCCACGCTCGAGACAAGCCCCCTTCACATCACAATTCTAAAATGAACTCAAGATGTGAAGAGTAATTGTCGATTTACCTGGAGTGGGATCTTCTCTTATTAGTAAACATAATTTATTGATAAATTCTGAGGATTTTGATTTCAACTTTTTTTTATTGGGGGGTCTTCTTCTATCTTCCTTGGGGTTCTTTGCTTTTATTTTTTTAATTGTTGTGTGGGGAGGGGCTTCTCAAAAATATACTTTGGCGTTTTGTAAGGTGTGGGTACAATCGAATTCATTCATAATTAATTTCGAGGCACAATGTAGAGTTAGTATTTCACAAGATACTGAGTCCTATTTCTTTTTTTTTTTTTGTTCTTCGGAGACCTATCGAAGTCATCTGACACCCTCAACCATAAAATTCTTCCCCAAAAAAACTTGAACAAAGTGGTGAAAGGGAACGCCACTTACATGGTTTAGTGGTTACCTTTTCAACCGGCAATACCGCAACAATATTACAGAATGATATTATTGTTACCAAATTTGGTAAACATAAATCTGATGGCGTTCCACAAGGGTCCATACCGTGACTTGGGCCTTTCTTATTCCTTTCCTGATAGTTACCATTTAATATATATACATGTACCACGTTAACATCTAGATGGATAAGACACAGGGGTCCCGATATCTGACATACACTTCGTAATGAGATAAAGCGATGCTAATATTTTTATCTGCTGTCATAAGGAAACTAAAAAATCAAATCATAGCTCCATATTGGTCGGAAAAGTTTACTTCTGGTTATGTAAATCATGGGGTCGTTAAGGATTTTTTCTTTCACAATTTACATTATATATATTTTGGGGGGATTTTTGTATGCTTTTTTTTATTATTTAACCATTACTTACACAAACTGCATGTATGTCAGTTTATGAACTGTAATCATATATTATAGTGCTTATCTCTTCATATATATATATATATGTATAACAATTATCTGCTCTAACTTCACGTATTCTTGTAATATCTGTCGTCTGTAAGGTCAGCCAGTATGACTGATTAACCTAGACGTAAAATGTTTCCTAGGTAATTATATACCACCTTGGCGTATACCAGCAAAATGCTGTCCTGCGGGAGTTCCTACGGGAGTTACAAAAAGTATATATAAGAGTAAATATCGATTTGAAAAATGAGCGAAAGAAACATAAAAAGCATCAATAAATTAATTCTATGCCTTGAAATTATTTATTTAATGATTTCAACAATGCCTCTACAAAATGACAAACGCAGAGACTTTCTCAAAGAGTACCTTTGTTCCTGGTAAAGTAATACGGATAAGTATACTTTCGATTGAACTTGGCTTTTGAGATGTGAATAGGACCACGTCAATCGTCTGCGCTGACCGTTAAACAAGCAAAAAGCCCGCGCTCTGTCAGCCCAATCAAAATATTTAGATTTCATTTCGCACAATGATTTAGGGTTTTATAGCATTCTCCTCTTCGCCGCTGTGATTAGTGCTTCCACTGTTCTTTTCTCTCGCTCTTCTAGCCTCCCAAAAGTAATTCATTTATCCCAAACATGATTGAGTCTTTACCCAGTGTTTCCTATTCATTTTCCTTGGCTGTTCCCCCCTTCGTCTTCGGGAGAAAGGAAGATTAATGGGAAGAGATTTGGTATCATTATACATGTGACATTATGGGGTTTGTTTGTTTATATTTGAAGATGGAAGACCCGGGGATAAACGGTAGTGAGTGCTTGTGATTTAGTATGACATTCTGTTGGATGGAGAACATTATTTGCAAATATCGCCTGTAGCTATGGCGACTATAACCTGTTACCCATGATATAGAGCTAGATATAGAAAGTGACGTGTTTAGTCGGTCACCATTATCATCAATAGGTTGGATGCATAGTACAAGGTAACAAAAAAGGAGCATCTGTCTCGAGCAAATACAAAAACCCGGCAAACTGCTGTATCTGCCCCAAACAGAAAAAGCAGTATCTGACACGAATTAGGGCCTTACTCTTAACCAATTGTTTAATTTTTCAAAAATACAAATTTGCTGTATTTCATTTTCACAGAACAAAAAAAATTGTCGTAAATAATTACAATGATATTTGCACTGATGTGAAACTTATACAAACAATATAAATTGAGGTAGGTACAATGTATGATATTTTTCATAAGTGAAACAAATTATTATATAAAAGCAAATTATCATTCACACTGTACAGATCTGAGAAAATGGAGGGATACCCTAAACACCACATGCTTGTAGTGTGTGGATCCCTCTTTGACGCCATCGGTTTATGAAAAAATGGGGTTGCTTTTCTTTTCGTATAGAAACATCAAAATACATTTAGTATCTTTTTAGGAAATCATGAGGCCGTAAGCCTTTCTACAAAATAATTATTGTAATTGATGGTATGTAATGGATAGTAATGTAATGGATAGCTTAACATGTTAGATAAGTTTATGAACTCCTTTACGCATTGGAATGTGCTTCATTAACAACTGTTGAATATGAGAGATACAAAGAAGAAACAAATCATATAGTGATTCCACAGAGTGTCCAGCATCTTATACATGATCTATATTTTGCCACCTTTCGGATAACACAACAGTGGTAAATCATAGCATTGAAATACAAATAATATATATCTACATCATATGTATCGTAAATAGAAGTTCAAGAAACTGAAAGATAAAAATTATTCAGTAAGAGAAAACATTTTGTATCACGGTCTAGTAGAGACCAAAGAATGATGTGATTTCAAAGAGCCTCTATATACAGTTGACTGATCGACAAAGAGGACAACGTGATAGCATTCTCTCATTCTGTTTTATCGGTTAATAATAATTCATGTATAGCTGTTGAACGTGTTTAGCCCAGGGCCGTGTACGTCGGCAACAGTACTTCAAAACAATCAACAGATATTTGCTCGCCTCCAGGCAGCGAAGGTGGAGGAGAAGAAGGATTTGGTATCCGAATAAGTGAAGATAAAGAGATCGTGAGGTAAGGATATGAAAAGGATGAAATAATGTAAGTGGAAGCCAACTACAAAATGCCGCCACCAAGAAAAATGAATTAATGAATAAATCCATAAAAAATGTTGTATTTATTGAGAAATACTGAATCATAGTTCAGATATCGCGAGATTAGCTGAATATTTAAAATATATATCACCAAAATGGATAATAGATTACGACAAATAAAGGAAATGAACATGTAGAAAAAGCATAAATAAATAATTAAATGCATAATAAGAAGGAAAACAATAGATAATTCGATTAACGAGTGAGTCGAATAAAATTTAGCACCGTTCCATTCTTTTGAATGTTTCATGTTGATTTGAATACTCAAGGTAATCGACGTGACCTTTGCATTTTAATTATCTTTTTCATAGTAGAAACAATCATTCATCTCAAGAAATTCATAAGGATAAAAGTTCGATAATTATAAATATCTATAACATAATTCCCTTGATTGTATTTAAGAGAAACAAGTTAACCATCAGATAAGGGGAGATGAGATAACACTATCGTCAAGAGAAAATTTGTACAAATTTATATTTGTTTGTTTGTTTGTTTGTATCTATTTCCATAAAAAAAGAATAAAATATATACATGCTCAATTTAACATAACATACAGATCATATGGAGGATGGCCCATTTCAGCGGTATTAATAAAATACCGCTGTTCTTCCATGGGGAAGAGATATAACATTCTAAATACTGGGTGAGCATAATGGGAACCTTTTCAGTAATGACCATGTTAATTTAGAGAAAATGGGGTGATCATGATGATAGAGATGACGGGGATATTGGACAAAAACAAAATATGAAGGATGACATTCTGGAAGGAGGGCGAGAGATTGCGACGTAGCTAGGTGTATGAATTAATCATCATGTGGCATACATTTTTCCCCCTTCAACAAGTCTCATGAAACTACGACTCCTGAATAGGTAATGGAACTGCTTTGAAATTATTCATGGAGTTTGCACCCCTTTAGAGAAAATACATTTACATTTAGATTCAAGCTTGTAACCCCCTCTTGCTCTGTTTGAGAAAGACCTGGGATGAAAAAAGAGTTGTATTATTATTGTCAGTGATTCGAAAACAGGTTAGCAGGCTAGAAATGCTTGTGTTATGAAACATTGATACCAAGAGACGTTTGCTGAAATTGCATCGATTTCCCTGGGATTTGACCGTAGACTTTTGTTTATATCATTGCAATTTACCACTTGCTTAGGCTAAGCCATTGTTACCTTTAGACGATCGATTGATGTGTTTTTGATAAGAGATTTATCATATATATGCAATAATAAATCATACACCTTTAAAGTTTGCTTGTATATTTCTTTCACACAGTAGACCTATACAATTTGTTGAATCCCTCAATGATGACCGCTTCAAACCTGAACCCTTTTCAGGTTTTTTTTTATATACGTATATAATCAGATACGACTCTAACACTTGTTTTGATAGTGCCATACGGAATGGAGTCTCGTCGCTCGAAGGAGAACCGCATTTTTCTTTGGACTACAAACAACCAGCAGTACCATCACCACCACCACCATCACCACATCTACCCTCCGAACATCGGAACATGATTTCTGATGGAGAGAGGGGGAGTGGGTGATGAGTGCGGGCGACCACAAAATGTACTCTTGCGAGGTGTGAAGGCGCAAAGTTACGGGCGCGCCATGTCAATCCCGATGGACTCGCTAATTGCCGCCGCTGCCTGGCCACCTGCGCGCCCAACACCTCGTGGGGGAGGGTCCGAGCAGCGTCAACTCACTCACCTGGTCCGGCCTTGATGCAACCAATACACGCAGTATTCATTTCTTTAACCCCCACTTTAACTCTATGTCTCTTTTTCAAAATTGATGATAAGCAATATAATCACCGAAAATGAATACATAATTAATGCTGGCTTGTCTGATTTGGGAGGAGTTAAAATTGAGAAATCGTCTTTTTTTTTTTTTGGGGGGGGGGTTGTTCGTATGTTTCTGCATTGTCCTCCTTGTTTCTATCAGAATGACCTAACTTGTGGCACTTGGTTGGTTTTATGATGTTTACCTGTTTCGTTTGATGTTTAGTTGAACAAAATAGTATATACAAACACACACCCGCACACAATACTTCTATATTCCACAAGTAGTGTTTTCATATCTTATGCTGATTTCAATTTGTCAATGCAACTGGTATTTACAAAATAATCCAAGCTAACTAAGAATCCAAAAAGAATGAGTAGAACAATGTTGAAACTAACTTTTTGTGAAGGCTGTCTGGTTGGTGATCTTGGAATAGTACAGTGACTGACCTGGTTTCAAAGATAAAGAGAGAAAGACAAATGATCCGAAGTGATAAATATAGTCAGATGAATCCATTGATCATTCCGACATTGGGTGTGTGGATAGGTGGCGTTGGAAATTGATATTAGGAAGGAACATGGCTTCATTATAACACACTCTCAACTTACAACTCGATCTACTTCTTAAAACCATCTTTGCCACCCCCTTGTTTATTCTCGTCATAAAGCGCCGATTTCCCTTCCTTTCCTTCTCTTTTACCCTCCCCTTCATCCATCCCGCTTTCCACACTCCCCTTCTCTTCTCACCCATTACACTATCTCCCCCTCCCTCCCCTCTTCTATCTCAACCTCTCTCCCTCTCTTACATCATTCGTTACCCTCCTTTTCTCCACCTCTCTCTCTCATCCCTGCCTCTACAAACTGTTCCAACTTCGTCCATCACGTCGTCCTTGCACTGACGAACAGGCATGACTGAAAAATTGATGACATAACAACGTCCAATTAACGTGGGGTCGAGGAGAGGTGTGAGGTGATGGTTGTGGTCGCCCGAGACACCCCATACTAATCATCATCGTGTCCCGATAGATGACAGAACGAGCATCAATGCATTCGAAAGTTACCTCATTACACGACATTATTAACCAGATCCAACTGAAACACCGTTTTTTTTTTTCGTTCTTTTTTTTGTACCCAATTTTCTTTTTGTTTTTGTCAGTAGATAGCAAAGTGCATTTCACAAAATTCCATTTTAGCCGAATCAAAACGATCTTATTGAAGAAAGAAATGTAGCTAATCATAGTCACTGACACTGCCTTCTCTATACCTAAAGCTATATAACTTTACTTTTCACGATATTAGAGTCAACGTTGTGTTATGTATTGAATTGGATATCCGGGTATTTTTATCGATTCGATATCAGTATGGGGTATCAATATGTTTTTCTTATACTTAAATTTGTTGAAGTCATACAAGATATTAGTGGCAATAAGGTAATTGCCTTTTCATTTACTTTCAATAGGAACAGTGATGAGAAGGCGTCCTTTGTATCACTAACCAAAAGTTGTAGAATTCGAAAAAAAAAATGTTCAGCTCTTGATGTAAACCTAGCAGTCATTGTTTTTCGTCAACAGATTATTTACAACGTTTGCAACAAGAATTCTCTTCAAGACAATGCCGGAGGGGGCGTCTGATCCTGCAGAATTTATTATGCACGGGACTATTTATACCGCCGTTTCACGGCCAAGAAAGGCTCTGATTTAGTCAACCATGGCACTTACTCACTCGGCTCCATCTGGCTCCGTTCTGTTCATCTTCCAGCGAAGGCGTTCCTAAATTATTTGTTACGTTGTGCCTCTCTACCGCATTTCGCCTCCAGCATTGTCTATCCAAGCTCTCTATCAAGAGCATTGTTACGTCATTAACAACTCCATCACCCATTTTTGTCATAAAGCGATGTGTCGAGAAAGGTCAACTTTGCAAAGTGCCGCCAAAAGTCAGTCACACGTCTGCCAATTAACTATTGCGTCTGGTCGGCAACTTGGGAGAGAAAATGGATACTAATAACTGTTACGATAATACTTGAATTACATCGAGAGGTGTAAACAATAGACAAGTGATAGAGTTGAATTTATAGGACAGCATCAGAAGACCTAGAATAACTTAGGTCCGTCAACATGGTCAACACTTGACTGTAAATAATATTATACCAAGTAGAAGCAAGGCTGTTGGATATATCTGTTTTCCATTGGTCAATAATACGAAGTATTGACCTCATATGTGCCATGTTACAATAAATTGTTTGGAAGAGAAGGGTGGGGACACGGGCAGGGAGCTAGTTGAATGTTCCTTTTGTTAACCATAATTGTGTCATAACTTAATGTTGTCGTGTTTTTTAAACATTATAATGTTTTCCAAGTGTCGGGCTGTGTTTCAGCGTAATAATATGCATGTGAAACATTACTGCATCTTTTTTTAAATATGAGTGTTGAAACATAATTGTAATATGCATATGGAAAATTCTAGCATTGTTTTAAAGTGAATGTTAAAAAAGGTAGTTTGATGTTTCACTTGCAAGTTTCTTGCGTGTTTTATTTTAGTAAAATGCAGGTTAATTTCGTCTCACTTCATTGTTTATTACTATAATTTTAATATCGGATATGTCTTACTTATAAAACTTATCAATTTTCCCTACTTGTTCGGGTTTTTTTGTCTCACCTGCATAGCAGAGTGAGACTATAGGCGCCGCTTTTCCGACGGCGGCGGCGTCAACACCAAATCTTAACCGAAGGTTAAGTTTTTGAAATGACAGCATAACTTAAAAAGTATATGGACCTAGTTCATGAAACTTGGCCATAAGGTTAATCAAGTATTACTGAACATCCTGCCTGAGTTCGTTGTCACATGACTAAGGTCAAAGGTCATTTATGGTCAATGAACTTAGACCATGTTGGGGAATCAACATCAAAATCTTAACCTAAGGTTAAGTTTTTCAAATGTCATCATAACTTTAAAAATATATAGACCTAGTTCATGAAACTTGGACATTAGGTTAATCAAGTATTACTGAACATCCTGCATGAGTTTCACGTCACATGATCAAGGTCAAAGGTCATTTAGGGTCAATGAACTTTGGCCAAATTGATGGTATCTGTTGAATTATCATCATAACTTTGAAGGTTTATGAATCTGATTAATGAAACTTGAACATAATAGTAATCAAGTATCACTGAACATCCTGTGTGTATTTCAGGTCACATGACTAAGGTCAAAGGTCAATGAACTTTGGCCATAATGGGGTATCTGTTGAATTACCATCATAACTTTGAAAGTTTATGGATCTGACTCATGAACCTTGGACATAAGAGTAATCAAGTATCACTGAACATCCTGTGCGAGTTTCAGGTCACATGACCAAGGTCAAAGGTCAATGGATATTGGCCATGTTAGGGGTATTTGTTGAATTACCATCATAACTATGTAAGTATATTGGTCTAGTTCATAAAACTTGGACATAAGAGTCGTCAAGTATCACTAAACATCTCATGCGAGTTTCAGGTCACATGACCAAAGTTAAAGGTCATTTAAGTTCATTGAACTTTGGCCATTTTAGAGGTAATTATTAGATTGCTGTGATAACTTTCAAAGTTTATAGATATAGTGTATAAAATGTGGATATATGGGTAATCAAGTATCACTGACAAGTCTTAGGTCACATGATCAAGGTCCAATGTCAATGAACGTAGTATTGTATCATTATATGAATGGTGTTTTTTGTGAATAATTATTTAAATGGTGTTTTTTAAGTCAGCACTGCTGCTATATTGAATTGCGTGATGCGGGTGAGACCGCCAGAGGCATTCCACTTGTTTAACCATCTCTCCTCCTTTCTTACTTCACTTGCTATAAACTCCTTTCTTACTTCACTTGCTATAAATTCCTTTCTTACTTCACTTGCTATAAACTCCTTTCTTACTTCACTTGCTATAAACTCCTTTCAATCGGTTTTTCAAACGTTCACACATTTTCTCATGTTTATTTTCTGATTTTGAACGAAATAGGAAAATCTGCTATTTTCGAGTTGTGATTTCAGTGTAAGGTTATGAACAGCAATAGTAACTTCCAGTTTCGCTCATTTCGTACCAATGAGGCTATTCTCAATACCACCGCCCCCCCCCCCCCCCCCGTAATCTTTTGAGGGAGAAATATATACCCCCACGCGCACACACTCATACACCTATTAAAAAAGATGACGTGTTATGATCAAGTATTTGAGATAGTAATATTATGTGCGAATTCAAATTGGTATACCGTGAGAATCCTTAAATTTGGGCAAAATTTCGCATTCTAAAACATAAACTCTTTCACTTCATCGCTGCTCCCTCGCTCAATCTCACCTCCATTGTTTGAACGTAATATTTTGGTCCCAACAAATTCCTTTTTTTTTAAATGGCTTGTTACAAAGGTTGTATCCACTGCACCACGAAAGTACGCTTATGATAATTATGAAATTTTTTATAGATGTTTACTTGAAAACAATGAATAATACTTTAATTGCACTTGTGTAAATGTGCTATGTTCTTGCACTGCTGGGAAGGAGGGATGGTCTGTACTTCAAGGAATATGTACAAGAATTTACTAAGAAAATTCATCAAATCCGTGCATTCAATCCAGTTAAGCTAAGATAAAGCTAGCTCTCAGCGGAAGATTATGATGTTTTCATGATAATTTTATTACGAACTCATATCAACAATCGAATTTCGTTGCGGTATCCTCTTTGTTACAATATTTCGGATAATTAACATGTAAATCATTTTGGAATAAACATTTTAATAAGCCAGTTCACGGTTAGCTCATGATCAACTTTTCTCAAATGACCTTTGTGATTTTTCATTAGGATAAGCACTATCATTTTCAAATGTAGATGTTGCGTAAGCTTTACCGGTAGAGTATTCAAATTCTAAGAACAAACGGCATTGTATAGACCAGGTGACTAGAATAGTACATGAGGGATAAAGTTTGGAAATCTGTTTTATTGTCTGCCTTTGGCACATTTGACTATTGTTTAGGCTACTGTCAAATACCAGTGATTACGAAGGCTCTATTTATTACTCTTCAGCTTGGATGTGATAAATATTTTGAAAGGAATACATGAATAATCATCAAATCACAAATGCCTATGTCAGTGAATTTGAAAGCCACCTTCATGGTTGTCTCCAATGACCTTTTTTCTGCTCGTGCGCAGTTTACAACCGTGAACAGGCTTATTAATGCACTGTAAGAAAAATATCTGGTAAAAGTGCTCCATGAGGGTAATTATGTGTCCAACCAACATTGGGCATTTCTTTTTGGGCATTTTTGTTTATCCAGTGTAATGAAAATTTTGCCCATTCAAAAGTAATTGCCGCTTATATTTTTTAACCCTACTGGACATTATGCTTCCCGCATTTGGTAAAATACTGCCCCGAATATTATTGACTGGACACATAAGTACCCTCTTGGTGGTAAAAATTTTACCCAATATTTTTTACAGTGCGGAAAGTCATCTTAACAGTAGTCTCTTTTATGGTCTATTCTTAAACATTTGTTTAGAAAGATGCATGATGATAAAGAATGGCACGAGATTCGTTAAACACACTCATACCGAATTATCCCTATTACATGCATTACATGCTCCAAAAATATCTCTGAACATGTTGCCATGTCGCAACTCTGTTGCTCTCCTTCACGAGAGATAAAATATTCATGCGCACATCCCCAAATGCCTTTATGTCAATCAAATGATCAATATTTCAAGTTTTATCCACTAACGTAGGACCCCCGCGGACCAAAGCAAATGTTTTATGAATGCGATCAAACATTCCTAAAGCAGGTGGATACCGGGAGAAGCCTAAAGGATTGTAGGTAAAAGGGGGACATACCCTTACCTCTCACCCAAATTTTTTTTTCCGGCTATTCGGCAATTGCCGTTTTTAAAGCAAAATCGTTTAACTCTGCCAACACAACATCAAAAACCTGCTTAACCAAGCTGACTAGTCTCGAGTCAATATTCGAAGTGGAATTAACTTTTACAGAAAGTATCTTTCTAATTATCAATCAGGGTAAGAGTGAAGAGTCAGCCTATAATATTTCTTATTAGAATCAAATTTAAAAAAATAGGAACAAATGGTGACACAAGCGGAATTGATTGCGTATTCGTTGTGCTGCAGCTGTAACAAGGAAAAGCAGAGAATGAATAATATAATCCAAGGTCTTGATAAGCTGTTCTTATAATTTTGTGTTTGTGTGTTTTTTTAATGTGCACGTTATCTATTGATCTGTACATGTTAGATAGATAATGATCAATGATAATTGGATATCATAGTTTTGATTTACATGCTAGTTGTCTCACAAAATAATCTTATTTTCTACATGCAATCATTCCACTTTTACTGATTACAGACTACTTCCTTCCTGTACGAGAGACAAAGAAAGCACTTGAAGGGAAATTGGTTTCTGGAATTCATTCCATAACTCACTTTTATCTTCGATCGATATATTCTGTACTCGTCCATGCAATCGCAATCATGTCTACATGCTGGTGCGCGAGATGTGCCGGTGACACGCATGCGAGTGAATCACTTCGAAATAAGTAGTACAGTACCTACAACGCATGCCCGCGGGACACCCACCCATGGGGAATCCGACACTCAAGCACGGTCTACCGTCATCGATGTAACCAAATCAAAGAGATGAAGGCAAACATGGTAAGCTCAAGGGCCGGGAGATGTGTCGAGGACGGGAGGATAAAGCAGAAGAAAATGAAGAGACGCAATGAGAATAGGGAAAGTCGTTATTAAGTTACTGACACGATAATCGCACGCCGAGCTGCTAAAGATCAACACAATTAACGAAATTAGGACGTAAATTTGGAAGCGGTAAAAGGGAAAGGATCGATCTCTCTACTCCATATAATGGTCTTTCAACAGTTGGACTGTGAGGTCCGGGCAAATCGTTGATATGATTGCGATCCCTTATGTTTGCTAAGGGTTAAATATTGTCTTCCACCCTGCAAGGTAGAGCATTTCATTTTGTAGAATGTAATAAAGTTAGTTTTGATTTATCTAGATGAGCTTTGTTCACAGCTCATACTCCAACAAGGTTTTGTTCATTCCAACACTACCCCACCCTTGTCACATGTCAGTGTTTTCATACCCATTGCGTTTCAACTCAAGTGTTCCCTCTCTCTCCCCCCCCCCCCCTTAAAGAGCAGCGCCTCCCCAAAACATGCGCTCATGTACAATATACTCATGAGACCTCTTTGATCATGACATAGGGCGTAAGCCTTTGGACACTACTTGACCAAGGAAAGAAACATTATATTGCATGATCAGTGGTGGGAAATTCCCCAGACTTTGGTCTTAACATCAACGAGCTATTTAGAGGGCGAATCTTGCGTTTGTCCGTGTTTGCTGGAGACTTTTTAAATAAAAAAGATGACGACATCTTTGTATTATTTCTTAGGATACCCCGAAGCTCAGTAGTAATCCTGATAATTGTTAAAACATCAGGTCATTGTAAACTGAATAGGATCATTAGAATAAATTCACTTGTTTCCTTTCAAGTTTAATTCAGTTCATTGAAGTTGAAGTATTAATAATTATCTATCTCTCTTATGAAGTCTGAAAAAAGCGAACATGGTATTCTTAATTGAAGACTTGAATTCATGTACGGAATATAGCCCATCGAAGATCATTTCATAAAAAAATCCGATATACCTTAGGGACTGATCTTATCAGTCAGTCAAAATTAAAGCAAAATTGTTACATCTGACAACTCGTCACATTATAAATGTTGATGAAACGTTCTCTGGGTCAAACTATAATCCTAGAGAATGCAGCAACGAGCGGACCATAATATTTGGAAGAAATACAAATGAGAATTGCGGTAGAAAGCCACCAAGCCATTATCTGAAACATTGAGGAAGCACCGAGACGGCCACGAACTGTCCACTTTGTAGTCTGTGACCAGGGAATCCTTATACCTTAAAGTGTCTGTATATCTGTCAATGCTCACAATTCCTAGTTTATCGTCAACCCAAGCAATCAAGACGAGGTTGACATCATCACCACTCGATGGAACCACGTCCAGTGCAGGATAACCCACCACCCCTTCTTTGGTAATTTCATGTTTCCCAACACCGCCCTCATCAATAACCTGAAGTGTTGGTCCATCCTGAACAAAGATTTGACGTCCATTGTTGGCAATGCAGAACTGATAAGGAACGAAATCACAGGAAAGTTCCTTGATAGGGTTTCCTCCATCCTCCTTGAAAACCTGTATCATTGAGCATTGACAGTAGCTGACATATATGTTCTTATGACTATCAACATTTATGCCCCCTTGTCCACCTTCCTCCCAGGTTAATGTCTCAAACATTCTGCTCTGTCTTTCCAGCTCCTGCGTGAACACCATGACATTGTTATCTCTGTCTCGTACAACGAAACATCCGTCCCAAAATCTGGCGAGGGCCCACACCTGGATATCCTCCAAGACTTTTTCTTGTTCTCGGTCTTTTGAAAAGAATTGAATTCCTCCGGTTCTGTAACCTAAGGCAACTCTTTCGTTGGGCATCATCACCATACCCCCCACTTTCCAATTCTCAACAGGTAGTTCAGTCAGAAATTTCACATTTTCCGCGGATGTCTGGTCTATTCCTTCAAGAACACCAATGTCCATTACACTTTGTCCTGGGAAACGCTTGAATTTCACATTTCCAGATTGCTCTGCAATTGCATTTACTTCTGAAGCATCTGGTTCATTTTGTTCCAGAAGGTCGAGTAACGCATTTTGTGCACTTTCATGGATCGCCAAGGCTTCACCCTCTAAGAGGATCATTGAATCATCGGATATCTTCTCAAAGACACTTGAGATTCGAGAAATCATGTCCCCGCTGGACTCTCTCATTATACTCAATTTGGACATACAGTCATGTTTGTACTGAAGGCATCTTTCAGCCAGTTCGTCATTCTTCCCTGACAGGCTCTGGAGGTTGTCATTGAATGCCGCTTCGATGGCGGTCATAGCTCGGTTAACATTGATACTAACAGCATCTTCGACATCGTTGATCAGCGAGACATGTTCAAACAGCGTGTTCAACCGAGCCTCCACGCGGCCCTTCAAGGATTGGTTTTTCGTCTCCAAGCTTGTAACCGCGGTCTGGAGTTCCAGGTTTGGTTGAAGACTGGACAGGTCACCATCTTCCAAACAGGTCACCTGACGGCAAAGTGGACAATCTACAGAATATTCATCCTGTTTGCTTTGGTGAAGTCGGATCAGGCATTGCATGCAGAATGTGTGGGAACATGTTAGACTCCTGGGATCAATGAGCAACTCACAGCAGATAGCACACTCCAACTCAGCCGGGGATACTTGACAGGATGAAGCCATAACGGATCGCTCTAAATATCGTCTGTCAAGAGAGAAGAAGAAGGAAGAAATGGAAACGAGAAGAGGAAGAAAAAAAGAAGAAAGAAACAAGAAAAAAGTGGAGGAGAAGCAGAAGTTAAAGAAGAAGAAACAAAGTAGAAAAAGACGGGAAAAAATAAGAAAAAAAAACAAATTAAAAATTGCGTCAGAATTTCTCTACGTCTACTAAAAGAATCCACTCTGTGTTCTACCAAAGATTACTTTCACGTTACTTTTGTCACGTTGATATACATGTTTATTCTACTATAAGAGCAACCTAATGTGCACAATAGGGATCTAATCATAAAGTTTATGGTCATGGAAAAATATATTTTATCAATACTTTTACAGATGTTTAAACACAGTTTGAAGATATTTTCATAATATCATTTTAATAGGGCTGAAGAAAAGTAGTCTGCATCAAAAAGATTTACCAAACAAAAATAACGTTCATGATGTTAGTCTGTAATTGTATTTTCATACATGATGCTATCAAAAATGATTGAAAATAATTTGGTCTACCTTGCAGTTGTTCCTAGTCGCAGGGGCCGCGGAACCGGGGGGCTGGGGGGCTTCAGCCCCCCCCCCCCATTTTTTTCCAAAACCGTGTACAAGAACGTAAAAATGACCATATGATTGTTATTTTTAGCATGGTCAGCCCCCCACTTTTGGCTCAGCCCCCCCCCCCCCCCACTTTGAAAACCGTTCCGCGGCCCCTGAGTCGTGCATAATTATACTAACAAAATTATGAAACAACCCCTTCCCTTACCCGGTTTTTGTCATTTTCTTGCAACTTTCAAGCTCTACTGTAACTTTGTTTTACATCTAGCAGTCTATTCGTCGTTGATCTATTCTTGGCTCACATACAAACTCCTCACACTTACCACATTAATCAGTTCTTGAAATAAAACAGAAAGTAACACTGCATTACTCACTCGATAACAACGAAATGATGATCCTACTCACCAAAATGGTCAATGGAGATTGAAGACTGCAGAATCATAGCACATCGTATGAATTTACATGCCTGTAAACTGCTGTTGTAGCTGAGTGTTGTTTCAAAATATACATTAAACTCCGTTGATGTTGCGTGAATAGAAATCGTATCTCTGTGTTGTTGGATATTACTGGAATTAAATTATCACAAAGACATTAGCGACAGCAACTGCCCACATGAGTAAAGCCCGGGACACGCTTTTCGACTTTTGTTGTGACGTGTTGTGTGTTGATAATCACGAACTAAAACTAGATTTCAGATAGAAACACCCTCATGACATAAAAGCATAATCTTTGTCAGAGCCAAAGCCTTTTGATCGTGTTATAATTACTGTACTTTGGACTTGGGTTTTCCCCAACATAAGTAGCCTCATACGATAACAAAGGAGTGAATTGCGAACTTCCTTGTATGTGAAAGTAATGGCATAGCAAGTGATTCAACCGAATCGGTAAGCAGATAAAAGGATTCAACATGTTCAACATGAGTAGCAGTGAATTCAGATTTCGCGTTAAAAAGGGCCATTGAACTCGGAACACAATTACTGTCCTCTCCGGCGGGGGCAGTTTCATAAGACTGTTCGTAAGCTAATAGTAACTTTAAAACCGACTGGCGATCCTTTCTTGTGGTGAATGATATTCACCATTAAATGTTCATTGGTGATTATTTAGCACGACGTAAGAAAGATTCACCAGTCGTTACTAAAATCGTTAACGAACAGCTTTATGAAACACCCATCAGGGCACTGGAACGATTTTTTAATAGGGGGTGCTGGTTTGGAAGAAAATTTTAATTTCCACTTTTAAGCATACAGCTGGGGTGCTGCATATTATGGTGAACAAGGGCCGCGGAACGGTTTTCAAAGTAGGGTGGGGGGCTGACCATGCAAAAAATCACAATCAAATGGTAATTTTTATGTTTTTGTACACGGTGTAGGAAAAAAGTGGGGGGCTGAAGCCCCCACCCCCCGCTTCCGCGGCCCCTAGTGAATAACACACACAGTACCCCCAGGCAAATCTTAGGGTGCTTCAGCACCCCCGCTTCCCAATGCCACGTTCCTGTCATACGACTTAGTACATTAGAATAGTATAGATATATTCCCTTTCATATAATCGGAATATATTGTGATCTTTTTTCATTTGATATCGATCAGAACACAGGGGCCGCGGAAGCAGGGGGCTAGGGGCTTCAGCCCCCCACACACACACACTTTTCCAAAACCGTGTACAAAAACGTAAAAATAACCATATGATTGTGATTTTTTGCATGGTCAGCCCCCCCCCCCCCCCCACTTTGAAAACCGTTCCGCGGCCTCTGAAACAGGTGTTTTAGGGAGGGTCGGTGGGATAGGTCGGGTCCAGGGCTGAGATTTGTTGTTAGGATATGAAATATCTGAGTGAAGAGGCCTTGGTGATGGGGGGGTTACGAAAAAATTGCTAATGCTTCAATTCCTTTAAGTTTTATTAATGATTTATTTTTGTGCATTTGGAAAATCTCTTTTTATGCTTTGTGAATATTTGACACTCGAAAAAAAATATAATGAGTATGTTGAGTTTATTGTAGAAGTCTACTCTTAATGTATGTTATTATCACCAATATCATTTATAATTATGTAGGGCCTATTGGAAGATATCTGATATTGTGTTTTATTGTAACACTTAAGGAAAAAAATGTGTAGTGTTAAGTTTATGAGTTGTCAAAGTATTTATTAATTTGTAAACATATGAGATTTTTATTTGCTATACGTATTTTATTTTGTATGTGAATTGAAGTTGCCAAATAAAAACCACCTAATACAAAAAAATGTCTAAGAACATATGCCTTGGAAAAAAAATTTATTATGGCAAACATTGTGAACGCTGTTGATTGTCTTCTTGGTGCTTACTTTCTAGGGAACGTTCAAAAGTTAACCAAATTTCATCGCAACCCAACATGATGTCCAAAACCTTCTCGACCCTGACTCCCCCGACCCCCCGACCCCCATAAAATTATTTAAAGGGGAATCGATGCCTGAGCACGTCTTACAATTTCCTGTTTGAGTGTTTCCGCCAGAGTCAAGGATAGCTAATTTTTATTTCGCAATATCCGCTAAGAAACATGGCACAACTACTAAAACTGTGTAAAACTTACGCGTAGTGACAGTCATATTGCATATTTTGCAACTTACTTTATCATGGATATACATTTTCGAAATCAAAATTGCCCTCTCTGGAAAGCAAGGTCAATCATAAATTGATAAAAGGATCAAAGTATTCTGTTTGTTCACATGTACAAACCAACAACCATTATCACCCGCTCCCTCCCCCCCCCCTCTTTCATTCTCTCCCTATTATGTCTATCTCTCTCTCTCTCCCTCCCTCTTTCTATTTTTTTTTCCTTTCAAGCTCCCCATCCCCCCCCCCCCGCCCCCATCTATCTACTTATTTCACGGCGGTCTCATTCTCTCTCAATTTATATATTGTGTACCTCCCTACTTGGCGTTGTTGCGTGCACCTGTAATCCAAGATATGTGCAAGTAACAAAATTGATGCAGAGGTTCAAGGTTCGGATGGTGACGTCAAAGGTCGGTCCCAGACGTCCGTAATCATATCTGATTCATACACGTCTGAAAACAAAACTCAATTACACACACATACACCCTCTCTCTCTCTCCCCCTCCCTCTCACTTCCTGTCTCTGTCTCTGTCTCTCGCAACCACAACTTCGGGAACATAGAGGATGTATAGTCAAATACCCTTCATGACAATGAAGTCTTTGTCGAGGGTTGTTGAATCGAAGCAGCAGTTTCGTCCTGGGCCCCGTCTTACAAAGAGTTACGATTGATCCAATCCATCGTAACTCTATGGAAATCCCGGATGGAAATCCATCAGTGTCATTATTTTTTTTTTCTACAGGAAATTTGCACAATGTCTTTTGTAAACAAAGAGAAGCACATCGAATTTTTAAGAAAACATTGAATGCATGAATATACATCACACTGAGAAAATATTTTGAACAAACATGCATAATAGATGTTGACGTTGCTGGCCGTTGTGATTGATCGGATCAATCGCGACTCTTTGTAAGACGGGGGCCAGGACTCTGGACAAACGACATATTTGCATTTTTCGTCAACTACTAAACTTAGAACGAAACTGCTGTTCAATTGATTCGCCGATTTTCGACAAGGACCTCGCAGCTTTTCATCAAAGTGCGAAAACTCTCATCCAACGTGTTCAATAAAATAGCTACGTTTCTCCCTTCCTTTTAATACATGTAATATACTGCGTCGCACAAAAGGGAAACCCGTTTTCAGAGATAGATTTCACAATTATTAAACATGTTTTTAATATGAATTTGATACTTAAGGTAAGAGTGGAATCTCATCTTCATTTTGAGACTAACAGCTTAGCAAATCATTCACGCATGGCTGATTACAAACAATAAATATTGAGGCCTATCAAAACGATTTGCGCTGAAACTCACGTATTAATCTGAATCCACTCTCATTTCAGGGATCAGTGAGAGAAACAAAGAATACAAAAGAAATGCTAATAAGCCAATCGTCGAATAAGCACGGTCGTCGTATCACGAACCAATCTTGTTCAATTTTTCTGCGCAACCTGACTTTGACATTAGAATTTCAAACCCGTCTTGCTCATTACTGCGGGACGTGTTCGTCACATATTAGGTATCAAAGGAAATAATCCTAGCTTTTCTTGAAAGAAATTAAATTCTCATTGCTTACTTTTAAGAAACAAGTGGGTTCACGAACCACGAGTCTCGCCTGATTTCGCAATCACTAAAATATGCGATATGATTTTTTTTATACTCTTAGATGGCCTTTGACCTTATCATCCTCAGAAAATACGCGTGTGGTATTAACCAATTATTATTTGTACCAAGTCTAAACACACATTATTGATGCAGATATAAAGAAATGAGAGCATGTTCGACAAAAACTTGACCTTTGACCTCTAGATGACCTCTGATCCATCATCCTAAAGAACACACATGTGGTACTAACCAATGATCATTTGAACCAAGTGTGATCAAAATTGATGCAGAAATAAAGAAACAATAAAGAAGAAGTTGCACAGAAACACTGGACATGATATCATTTGACCTTTATACCCCTAGATGACCTTTGTCCCCATCATCCTCATGGACACACATGTGATATTGCCAAGTGTGAATATAATTGATGCAGAAAAAAAATTAGAGCAAGTTGAACAAAAACTTAACCTTTTGACCTCTAGTTGACCTTTGACCCCTCATCCTCTACAACACTCATGTGATATTACCAAATGATCCTTTGAACCAATTGTGATTAAAATCGATGCAAATTAAACAAAATGAGAGCAAGTTGAACAAAAACTTCACAAACGGATGAACATATGACCTCATATCATTTGACTTTTTAACCCCTATAGATGACCTCAGACCCCATCATTCTCATCAGCTTATATGTGGTATTAAATTACCCAAGGATAAAAGTATGAACATAATTGATGTAGAAATAAAGAAATGAGAGCAAGTTGATTAAAAACTTTAACATTTTTGTAAAGACCAACAGACCAACGGACTAACCAACGGACCAACAGGAAAAGTGATCATTAGGTCTCTGCCGAACTTCGTTCAGGCGAGACAAAAAGGATGAAGTAATCCTACAAATAAAAACCTTCTTGCAATATCGCACTGTTCTTCCATTATTTGGGGCATGGAGCCATGATTTTGGGTATACAGGTGATACAGACGACCATGCAGTTCCCCTCCACTGAAAAAAAATGAAAATTCAGAAGAAAAAAATTCCTTGAGATTTCTAGAGGATTGTTGAAGTGAGCTGATAATGGCTTAATGATCTTACACGTGACTTGACAGGGATATACAGTATCATCAGGTCTTACCAAATGAGAAAATT
The DNA here is from genome assembly GCF_037042905.1 of Lytechinus pictus. Lineage (NCBI taxonomy): Eukaryota > Metazoa > Echinodermata > Echinoidea > Temnopleuroida > Toxopneustidae > Lytechinus > Lytechinus pictus. The sequence goes on along the minus strand of NC_087246.1, from coordinate 47,083,961 downwards.
GCATCGAGATTCCTCAGAAGCGGAAGATCTTAATAACTTGACACAATGAAAAACCACCTGGTCAAGTAGGTCAATTCGCTGTCAAGGATTACTATACAACGCTCGTTTGCAAGGAGAAAATCTTATTGCCCTCATTGTACGATAATATAGTGATTCGTTAAGGCAAGCCAATCTAGCTCGTAGGGAAATTGCATTTCCTTCAGTTAAGTGTGCGCGTGTAATAACACTTCCCTCGCGAGTGTGCGTTAGAGCGCACGGAGTAATCAAGCCTACTTTTTGTACACAAGATGAGTGACCGGTTTAACCCCTGCTGAATGCCACCGGAGGTCTCCCCCGGTGCGTCCCCGCCTACTGGTATTAATATAGCTGGCGAATCGGGCGCATCTCACCCCATCTCACGTAGTGTGGTAGGAAATGTAATCTTGGTATTCACAAAAGATGGCGATCAGGGAGACATCTGTTGTGGAACTGGAAGACAAAACACAAGGTCACGACGGTCGGGGGAAGGATATCGAATACAAGATATCTTGGCAGGGATCCCGTGCAAGCACCCATCTTTTGCTCTGATACCTGTCTGGCTAATCAGTCAGGGGTACTCTAATAATAATGCCGTCATTATTTTGTCAAGGTTCTTTTATTATTTTGTCTGACAGCTGGTGATGATCTTTTGAATTCATTTGACATCTACCTCAGATGTGAACTTATTAAAGTCATAATTAAACAAACTGCTTTGTTTTCATTTCTTACTTTTATTACTGTTTTATTTCAATTAAAAACAAAATCCTCAAATCTGCAACGTTACAAAACTATGATATAATTGCATAACTAAAGTAACTAGATTGGAGTCTGGATCATGTCGGGGCAAATGAGCCAATGTTTAATAATGCGGACGCATATTGTCATATCTTTTAAAAAATTAATGAAGTAGTGGAAATGGGTTTTTACTGTAAAAGAGGTAACGTGTGTTTCCCATAAACAGTGGTCTCGACGGTTTAGACTGAAATGAAAAAGGGTTCATTTTCAATATTTATTAATCATCTATCATAACGCAATTGTTTTCACCGAATTATCTCAAGCTTAAGTTATGAAAGTATTGCATAAACAGTTCTCTGGCACGTTCTCAATCTCAAATAAACAGTTTTACTATTCTATCATTACTGCAAAGTAATGGTGACGTGTTGAATCTGAACAAGCGTAAATGTGATCTTCGAAATCATTTAAACATGATTTTTGTTTGTTTGTGTGTTTGTCTTATTTTTATTTTTCATTTCACCATGCATAACAGAAAATAAGTTGACAGAATAAAGTGTTACATTAATAATAATGATGATAATACATAGTAGGAACTAAGCATTAACAAAATATGTTTGAGTCCCTTAAATAACATCGTAGGGAAGTAATTCGTTTAAATAAAATATGGTTCGAAATAAGCATTCACAGAAACAACTAAGTTTATAAAAAAAAAATTAAAAAAATGCCCCTATAGCATATTAAGATATAGACATCATTTGATTCTAAAATAAATAGAAAAGAATGAATACCTTGAATAAATAAAAATAAATGAAATAATCCTTTCTTGTCTCTCTTTTTCTGCCTTTGAAGTTTCCCAGGTTTCACCATGTTCACAAAGCCGTGTCTGGCGGCATGTGGTCACTCGACAATAATCAGATAATTGCTCTTCGTATCGATACATTAATTTCCCTATTCTCGTCTTTCAGCCAATCGTATTATCTCCTGTATTGATTTCTCCTCGTCGTTGGAGCTGTGAGCGAGGTCGACTATAGCTCTCTGAATGGATAACAATAGCCTTCTTTTCAGCAGTCATCTGTATTTTTCATCCATGTTTTATTTTAAGATAATTTTCATTGAGGGTATTATGAAAAGGAAAGGAGCCCTCGTATTTTGTATTGGCGTTTTGATTCATGATTCATTTTCTTTTTTTTTGTAACTTCAAAAATATGAATTACTCTGATCAAATATACGATGATCTCATCAAGATATAGACATCATTTGATTCTGAAATAAATCTTTGATGAGCAATATTAGCAGTAACCTATAACGTTTAACAAAAAGACTTTAGGCAAACTAATTTGGATTCGTGTTTCAATATTTATATTGATAAAAATTGTAAAAATAGTTTTGCATCCAGGGGGCGAAAATGACAAAGGTGATGGTAAAAATAAGAAGAGGGGAGGAAAAAAGTCTAGTAAGTTAAATCTCATGTAGAACAATAGCGTCAGGTGTGGGGCGGGACTTCACCGCTTGTGCCGGACGTGATTTTTTCTAAATGGGTCTAAAGTTGGTAAGGGGTTAATGATGACAGTACCCCCAAACACACCAAAAACAGAAGTTTTCAAAATCTTGAATCACAAATGAAGAAAAAAAAACACGGCAAATTTGCATTTTTAGTATGTGCTCAATCACTAGTTTTGCAGATCAAAATACATGTAGTCAATGCATGTGGGAACACTCAAATGAAAATACTCCAAAGCCTTAACAAAACATTTGTTTTTACGGGGTTTATGGTAGAATATCTTAAACTTAAGTCTATTGAATACACTATATGACATATGAAGATGCGTAGGGGTATATGATTTGGTGAGAACCATGCCGCAATCATCGACCAAATGCACATCGTCGAACAGCAAGCACTGCAAATTTCATTTATTAGAATTACCAGGCAGAACTTTGTATTATCCCCAAAGCCCTTGAAAGACACGCATCGTCCTGGGGAATTGTTTTGGCGGTGCATCTTTCCCGAAACCTCGCTGATCTTGTTAGAGCTTTCCAATCCATTTGTGTTATCAAATCTCCCCGTACCCAACAGCAGTCGTAGCAGGCAGAAGACAAACAGGTACAAATCTACAAGTGCCTACAGGGAAAGCTATATGCCCTGCTTTCTAACCAATTGCTGGGGCAAATTCTCCAGGGTGGATAAGCCATGTATAAAGCTAAGAGCATGTTGAACTGTTGGACAAGTCAACGGACTTATCGTCAAGTTTATAAAGTATGCTAGTCTATATAAAAGTCCATTCTAACAGACATTGTGACCAGATATTTATAGTAGATCTAAGTCAAAGTCAAATATTAAAAGGGTAATACAGATTATTAATATTATACACCTACTAAATCCGACCGTTTAAATTATTAATATCGTTTACAAACATTGGGATTATTTTCACTATATAAAGGTCAACTCCACCCCAGAAAAATGTTGATTTGAATAAATAGAGAAAAATCAAACTTGCAAAACGCTGAAAATCGGATGTACAATAAGAAAGTTATGACATTTTCAAAATTTGCAGTGATACGCACAACTCAAATGAGACAGTCGATGATGTCCCTCCGTTATCATTTCTTTTGTTTTTATTGTTTGAATTATGCAATATTTCATTTTTATAGATTTGACAATAAGGACCAACTTAACTGAATCATATAGTATAAAACAATGCTCACATTCCACATGTTCAGGGAGGAATTAATCGTTGCTTCACTTGACAATGAGGAGAAAAATATAATATTCCCTATTTCATATAATAAAGTACAAAAGAAATAGTGAGTGATGGACATCATCGACTGACTCATTTGCATGTCACTGAGTTGTACATATCACTGTTTTGTGAAAAATAAGCGAAACTTTAAAATGCCATAACTTTCTTATTTTACATCCGATTTTGATGAAATTTTCAGTGTTATGCTTATTGGATTTTTCTCTTTTATTCAAATCAACTTTTTGTTGGGTGGACTTGTCCTTTAAGATACCTCCCATTGAAAACAATAAACAAAATAAAATATTCAGATTAGAATTTTTAAAACAATAGTTCATGGTGATTATGCACGTTCCAAGAAGCAAGATTAACCTTATTTTGTACCAATAAATATATGCGTGTCAGGAGTGGAAAATTGACCACCGAATTTATATATAGTTTATGATTTATTGTGCCTTTCCCAGCAAGTTCTTCTTTTTCAATTTTTTAGAGTTACATGGGAAATAAAGACAAGGATGAACCTTCTCTCTCTATCTATCTCTCCCTCTATTCTAACCAGCAACATTTAAGTAATTCATATTTAACTAAGTTGTATGCACTCTTTAAAATGTTGGGCAACATACTGTCCACACAACAACTGGTTAAAACTTTGTCCGATTCTAGGCAGTTTTAAACCAATAATGTGTGCTTTGGGTGAGAACTAAACAGTATTGGTTGAAAACTGCCCAGAGTTGGATGAATTTTTTTTAACCAATTGTTGTGTGGACAGTACGTTGCGCAACATTTTAAGAGTGTGCTGGTCAAACAAATTCTAATAGTATATCACGTGCTTTAAGCAATGAATGTTTACTTGGTTATCCCTTTCTTCAGCATCATCTCTATCTCTATCTCTCTCTCTCTCTGCCTGAGGTCACACAAACGAACGAAATTGTTGAATACGATAAAGTGATACAAAATAAACCTTTCCTGTACAAAGAAACAATATATCATACATTATTTTATTCCAATTATCTTAAGATTAAAATAGTTTTTGTATGCATGTCAGAGGTTGACTTTATTGTCACATTTCAAGGATTCATGTTTTGACTGAACAGGCATGAAACGAGATTCACCTAGGATTCATTCACCCCTACAGTGCCCCTATACGCTGCACTCTTGAGATCACTGAAGAGTATCGCTCGGGTCGTTCTGCTGATAAAAACACTGCAAGACGCTGGCTATCTATTGGAGATATGTTGGGCAGTGACTGCACCTAACCTCTCCCGTCTGTTTGTCTTTCATCTCCTATCATCAGTTGCGCATGAATTCAACAGGCAAAAACTGGATCGGTTTTGATATTAGATCAAGCTGTCACGACGTTGGGGGCAGCTGAAGACAGAAGATTCCATGCAGCGCAACTGACCTACACGGCGCAACTACCCTAGCCAGCAATTAATCACGTCCCGGTCCGTCGTGGAGACGATAGAAATGGCACGACCCGTAGCCAAGTTTAGGACGCCACGGTTGAGAAGAGTGTTAAAAGGGCGCCAAAAACACCTATCTTGATATCTATCGTCTGCGCAGGTGAGACGACCTAGGCGTTGTGAATTGCAGCTTTTCATTACGGTAGATTGGAAAGGTTTTATGTAGGAATTCGTATAAGAGTACAATTTAGTATGATTAAAGCTCGCTGTTTTCAGGTGAGCAGAACACTGGTAGATAAGTTACGGTATACGTTAACAAGTGGGACGAGTTTGGCAAAAAGCCGAGCACAAAACTTGCGATGGTAAATCCCAGAAAACCAACCAACTGTGATACTAAGGAGACCACTTCTTAAAGAGCTAAGAGTACTGTCTTAGAATATGTATCTTGTTTACAATGACAGGGATTGAGGTGAATGCAAAAAGATTTGAACCAGAAAAATTACAGCAAAAATCAAAAAGTGTGCTCTTTATCACTAGACTGAAAATTTGGGTGTTTAATGAGACAATTGCCTCTAAATTTATAGTTAATATGTCTTAAAACGCCTACATTACCCTTGAAAATGTTGTATTACCAGCAGCAGCATCAATAGTAGTATAGTAGTAGTAGTAGTAGTAGTAATTGTAGTAGTAGTAGTAGTAGTAGTAGTAGTAGTAGTAGTAGTAGTAGTAGTAGTAGTAGTAGTAGTAGTAAAAGTGGTGGTAGTAATAGATGTACTAGTAGTAGTAGTAGTAGTAGTAGTAGTAGTGTGCTCTTTATCACTAAACTGAAAATTTGGGCGTTTAATGAGACAATTGCCTCTAAATTTATAGTTAATATGTCTTAAAACGCCTACATTACTCTTGAAAATGTTGTATTACCAGCAGCAGCATCAATAGTAGTAGCAGTAGTAGTAGTAGTAGTAGTAGTAGTAGTAATTGTAGTAGTAGCAGTAGTAGTAAAAATGGTGGTAGTAATAGATGTAATAGTAGTAGTAGTAGTAGTAGTAGTAGTAGTTGTTGGTGTTGTTGTTGTAGTAGTATTAATAGTAGTAGAAGTGGTGATGGTAGTAGTAGTAGTAGTAGTAGTAGTAGTAGTAGTAGTAGTAGTAGTAGTAGTAGTAGTAGTAGTAGTACTAGTAGTAGTACTAGTAGTAGTAGTAGTAGTAGTAGTAGTAGTAGTAGTAGTAGTAGTAGTAGTAGTAGTAGTAGTAGTAGTAGTAGTAGTATAGTAGTAGTAGTAGTATAGTATAGTAGTAGTAGTAGTAGTAGTAGTAGTAGTAGTAGTAGTAGTATAGTAGTAGTAGTAGTAGTGATTGTGGTGGTAGTGGTGGTTGTACTAGTATAGCCGGTAGTAGAAAGCTTTAGAAGTAGCAGTCGGATATATTTATATAAAACAATATTTGTCAATCAAAATGAAAGAATTGAGATGAAGAGGATGACAGTGACAGTGATGCTGTTGATGAAGAAGATGCTGTTGATGCAGGCAATGTTGGTGGTGATGATGATGAGGAGGAGGAGGAGGATGAAAATGGAGATGATAATGATGATGTTGGTGAAAGTATTTTTCTGATCACTCAGAATGACATAACGTTAGTCAAGCAGTTGTAGGAAGAAAGTACTTTCTACTATACAGTTGGCATTTACGCTTACATGAATCCCCGTCCAAGCAGTATAAATGAATAACAATGATATTTTAAGTCATTGTAATCCACGATAGATCTGCGGTAAGCTGTATATCAACAAATGAATATTTCGAATGTATTTCAAATGAATAAATACCACAATACATTTCATACGGGGCTTTAATCGTCACGTCATTGGAATTAAACTTCGCGTCAATGACGACGTAATTGACTTCGAAGAAACCATAGTTTTCACCAGCAATGCTTTATCATTCTAACGCGATCGTATTCTATGCTTGGATACACAAAATTAGGTCTTGGTTTTTCATACCTACAGAATACGAAAACATGCAAGTACAGCCAAGCGAAAGAACTCTACAATTTTTTATTTCTTCCTTTTGTGTACGCTAAGATATTCACTAATCGAATTTCGTCCATATTTTGGATAGTAATTTCTGTGGCAGGTTTCTGTTCTTTCATAAACGCGCTCATTGTAGTGGGTCGTTAGGTGAACAACGTCACATATAGTCTCTTGATAGTCGTTAACTATATACGTTTCTGATATTGTTGAAGCTGATACTGTTGTTAATGAGGTAGTCCACTGTTCTATTATGATTATGATTATGATTATTATTATAATTATATAATAGTTATTTGTGCAGACCTCCAAAATATGGGGTATAAAGGATAAAATTGTTCTTAGAAAAATTAATTAACATTGTTTAAGTCCTTTAAGAACAGGTTGTTATGCTAGTAAAATGTGACAAAGAGAGGGAAAGAAATTCAGGTGATCGAATGAGGATTTGACAGTCCAGTAGACAATACAAATTTATAACACTGTCGATTGTTTTAGTCTGTCCAATAATGATGATTTCTTTAAGAATATAAGAAATGGTATCTAAGAGTCTTGAAAGAAGACTAACGAGCAACATGTTTGCGAACCAAGTTGTCTGAGAGCGCATAGCGATTTCGCGCTTGGCTCGTCTAGAAGCGATATCACTCCGATAATTTGATTACGAGCAATCGCAATCGGGAATGATATGGGTCGTTGTTGGTAATAAGGGCGTAATATATATTTGCTTTAGTATTTTTTATGATTCTTTCCGTGGTAGTATTTGATTTATATATATATATATATATGTATCATACTTCCCTCTCCCTATCCTTTAAAGGCAAGGGCGGAAATCTCTCCCCAAAGGGGGAAAATTTGACACACAAAAAAAAAGAAAAAGGTTATCACCCAAAAAGTAAGGTCATCTCGTCCAAAATACATGTTTTATTTTGATTTTGAATGATGTATTTGTTTCCATCATAAAACGACCACAAATAGTAGGGGGACATTTGATATTGTGTCCCCTCCCCCCTACTATTTTGGGTAGGGGGGACGCGACCCCCCTGTCCCCCCCCCCCCCCCCCCCCTGGGATTTTCGCCCATGCATATCAAGTTCACCCTGATGTCAATTTGCAATTTGTTTTGTTTCATTTTCAATAGAACAAAGTAAAGTGCATTCATTGTATCACCAGATATGTCTATAATCGTTTTTCTTTTCTTACATGATTCTACGGGGAAAATGCTTCCGTGAGCCATTAATAGATATAAATTTAATGAATGTAAAAGTTGCTTCCATGTGACGTCCACAAAATCTCAATTTTGAAAATGTCTAATTATGTTATTCTGTGAGCAAGTTTCACCGAATAATGTTAAATAACGTGCTTCTTTGATTTATCTTATTTGATTTAAACCAACTTCATTTCGGGGTGGACTTCCATTTAACTAGTTTTAAACATGGCATCTGGAAAGAAAATTTTAATAGGGCATAAGAATACAGAGTATAGATAGAAGAATAGGATAATTAATTTCATCATTTGATATTGATGTTGATAAACAAACGTAAATGTTTCATAATCTGATGTTCATATCTCATGCTGGCATGCAGATCATGTTTTTTCCCCTAAACGAAAATGGATAAATTATCAGTTATTATTTCCGTTCTGCAATTCTGATCTTTTATTTTGGGATAATTATCGTCAACTTTTAGGTGAATAAGTAAATCATCAGTTGTCGAAGTTCTGATTAAGATTAGTAAGATTTCGTGCTGTTTAATGAGCGCACAAATGAAGGAGTGCATTTTGGGGTAAGGTGCAGTAACCCTGATTCTGTAAGCGAACATGCAAAACAGGCATATTTTTGCTCTATAAAGCACTAAATCTGTCTTAGATTTGGTGTACGATGAAAAAAAGACCACTCCCTCCCCTCTCTGATTCAGTTATTTGACATAATGCTCCCTGTGACATGGTCGATCCCTCGCCCTCACCCCCCCCCCCCCAAACTCTCTCTCTCTCTCTCTCCCTTCCTCCCTCTAACATCTTCATTTCACACTTTCCTTCATCACTCCAGTCACAAAGACCGAGCTCGATCGACTGCCATTGAAATCATACAGACGACAAATCAATCACGTGACTATTTCATCTGCTTTATGGCGCGAACAGGCCCGCTAATCGAATCATATCGTACGGCTGATTCAAACTCCTGTTGCGCTCTAAGACACAGATCTGCATATATCCATCCATAAAAACCACTCTATTTATCATAATGCTATATACGACATGGTTCAATGCGTCGACAGATTTAATCATACCCGCTTTATGTATATATTTCTATATATTTTGAAGATTTTGAAATACATAACGTATATTTCAGATATTGTTGTTTTTCGCAACCAAACTGTTGAACAACAATCAAATTTTATATTGTCATGAAGTCGATGATTTACATAATTATGATAAACAAAAGAAACAAAATAGCGTATAGACACCATTCTTTCACGTTGGGTTACACATGAATACCGAGTTTTGCATTTATATCATTTTACCACGACGATAAATGTATTTAAAATAATAATTTCATGATTATGTCATTTTATAAAGCGTTTTATGCTCCATAGAAAGAGCGGAAGAGCGATCCATAAAATAATCAACACAGAACCAAAAATCCATAAAATAGTATTCAACACAGAACCAACAAAAAAAATCAAATTGTAAATCGGTATACCACAATTTCTAATAACTGTCCAAAAATTGTTCGAATTGCGAAATCATTTTAATTGAATCAGTCATTTTCAATTTTCGCTATTAATAACAGTGCTCACGAATGCAGATAATATCCAACAATATTCAAGGAAAATACATGTCATATATTCATACCCTCCCCCTTCAAATCATGAATGGCCTAGCTGGCAAAAAAAGAATGTTATTGGAATTGGTAATTACATTTGCGGAGCATTGTCTTTAAGCATGCGGGTAAATTGAATTAGGAAACAAAACTCCGGTTCTGTCATTTTCATGAGTCATGCATCTATCAGGTCCTTATCTTTAACAATCTTATACAAAATGAAATGTTTAAACGAACTTGATGTATCTTAAGGAGAATGATTAGCATGCAGTAGTTTAACGACAGAGCCAACATACGTGAAATTCTAGAATTAGGAAAAATATTAACTATTGCAGTATAAAGACAACCACCCGAATTTTTTTCTTCTACGATATCGGCGATTTTTAGGCCGAATTTGTCATTTGATTATTATAACATTGAATGTGTTATTTCATTATGTAGCGATCACAATCTATTATGTGCATACATCTTTGTTTGAGGTCCATAAAATATATTCATGAATGAGAGAGTGTGATCTGTTTCTATATATTACTACAATATTTATTTACTATACGATAATGGCATATCTTTATGCATATTAATACCTAATTTACTCGAGATGAGCTTCTTACTTTCACAATGTTGTGTTCTTTACCCTAAAATGTTCTTGCCCCTTAAATTCTCGGTGAACGGAGCAGCAGGTAAGAGGGCACCACCCCCCCCCCCCCACCACCACCAAGATGTAGCTAGGAATCACAATGGGTATATGCAAAGCTGTACTTTAAAAAAAATTATTTACCTGGTTGTATTTGTAGTAATTTAAGATCTCTTTGTATATATATATACAAAGGAATTGTTGCTGGCTTAGCGCCAAGAGCGTCTCTGGACAATGTGTGCGCTAATAAGTTATCACAATTATTATTATTATTATTATCATTATTTACAGCCCTGCCCCACCCTCGTCACCTTTCGGTGTACGCTCATTGCTAGACGCTTTACAAACTAGATGTTCCCATTCCCTGCCCCCCCCCCCCCCCCACCAAACCCGGCCCCTATAATAGCAACGACTCTGCATTTACCTCCAACCAAGCGCTGTTTATTAATTAAAATCCCAAACATTTCCAGGCCGAAGTCATACCAATCTAACCTGACACCGGGATCCGATGTCGAGCACCGTTAGGACGATGACAGATTTCACAATCGACGCATGAAATATCTTGACAGAAGATGTAAGCCCTCGGACACTCTACGGTATACTTCACCAAGGGAAGAAACAAAGATAATGCATGGTCAGTATTGTAAGTAGTGGGAAATGCCCCCATCCTTTGTTTGGTCTTAACAGGGAGTTGGGATCCAAATACGTCACCTGAACGGCAAAGTGGCCTGGGGCCCGTCTTACAAAGAGTTGTGATTGATCCGATCAATTGCAACTATATGGCAAGCCAGCAAAGGAAACATATAAAATGCACGTTAGCTAAAAAAAAAATTCTACGTATGAATGTATATCCATAAATTAATTGATTACTTGACAGGTTGGTGTGTTCTCCTTTGTTTACAAAGGACATTTTGCAAATTTCCTGTAGAAAAAATTATGACACTGATGGATTCCCATAGAGTTGCGATTGATTGGATCAATCGTAGGATCAATCGTAACTCTTTGTAAGACGGGGCCCACACTGCAAAAACTCAGGTGTTGGTTTAACACCAGCCCGGAATCTATATATGTCCACACCAGAAAAGTATTGAAACAACAGCAGTTTGGAATCAAACCGATGCTGTTTTAATACTAATTGGTGTTGTAAAAACACCTATCTGGTGTTAGACCAAAACGAAACTGGTGTTGTTTTACACTTCTCTGGTGTGGACATATATAGATTCCGGGCTGGTGTTAAATCAACACCAGAGTTTTTGCAGTGCAGGTCTACAGAACATTCATCAAGCTCGCTTCGGTGAAGTCGGATCATCAGGCATTGCATGCAGAATAAGCGCAACCTGTTAGAATCCCGGATCAATTAGAAACTCACAGCAGATAGCACTCTCCAACTCAAATTTGAAGAAAAAAAATAGCTCATATCTATTCTGGCATTTTCGCGCAGGTCTTCTATTATTTGGGGCAGTGGGTCAGTGCTCCTTCACCCGAAAAGGACATTGAATTTTCAGAGCAACGAACACGGAATAGCCCAGACATTCTCTGTAGAAAACAAAACAAAAAAATGCGGGGTTTTATTTTCTTCTTTTCTCTCACACCCATATCTAAGGACCATATTTGCTGAAACTTTTTTATTAACAAAAACTAAATGTATGACGTATCTACTCTCAGCTAATCAATTTACCTCATTTCAGTAGCATCCTACCGTACTTTTCATTGATTACGTTGATTTATAATGATTTAATTTCGAATCCAATTTCGTTCATTATTGAAGGAAACCCGGCCCTGGTATCGTTCTCTCCTGCTAATTTCAATTATGTCAGAATTTCAGAATGTGATTCGCACCTGTGTTTTACTTGTAACATTTCCTTGTTTCTGCATTTCTATTTTATCTTTCTATCCTCTTTCTTCCATCTGCAAAAACCAACCATAACCACTTCACCTATCCCTCGATGTATCATTCATAAAAAAGTGCCACCTGATGGAAGCGGTAACCAGCAGTGGCTTCGCCGTGAATGAGACTCGTAATGCTATCATGTTTATGTCATCGGTAATTTTCGTGTTACTTCGCTGATGCACCGTGACTCATTAACCGATATAGCAGCAACCTAATGGAGATACCTACTGCCACCTGATGACACACACAAATATATTATAACGTCTTTGCACGCACAGAACACACACCCGCACGCACAGACACACACACCCGCGCGCACACCCACTCACACCCCATCTCACACACGCTCACGCACATGTGTCATGTAGCATGTACGTGTAGTTTCGTAGTAACTCAACGCGCGCGTGTGTGTGTGTTTCACGCTCAAAATTTTGATATAAAATCCATTTGCCATCATGATTCATATTTCTTTTGTCTGCGTATCTAACTCATTCATTCATTAGAGCAAATGTTGCGTTATTACCTATTTCCCTGAATCCTTTCCAATTTTATTTTTAAAAATCATATTTAGCTCATAATCATTTTTTAACTGCACGAGCAATTTCTTTCAAAATTATTTCACTGCAAAAATTCCGGTGTTGTTTTAAAAATAATAATAAACACAGCGTTTATTATGCGCCATTCAACAAAAGTAAGAAGAAAATAGAAAGGATTTTAAATACGTTTTAAATGCTTGTTCAAGCGATTTAACACCAGAGCGGGACCTATATAATGACCACGCCGGAAGAGTAAAACCGATATTATTTGAACACTAGCTGGTACACTGCAAAAACTCCGGTGTTGATTTAAACCAGTCCGGAAGCTATATAAGTCCACAAGTATTGAAACAACACCAGTTTGGAATCAAACCGATGCTGTTTTAATACTGATTGGTGTTGTATAAACACCTATCTGGTGTTAGACCAATACGAAACTGGTGTTGTTTAACACTTCTCTGGTGTGGACGTATATAGATTCCGGGATGGTGTTAAATCAACACCGGACTTTTTGCAGTGTATATGGTGTTGTTTTAATACTTCTCTGGTGTAGATTCCGCTCTGGTATTAAACTAACTCCGAGTTAGTTTTTCAATGTAGAAATACATCCTTTTTTCCCAATCTAAAATACATACACTCACACCTACACATGCCTATTCATTCACATTTCCTTCTTCAAAACTTCATCTTATTTCTCCTTCCCCAAAATGAAGTCAAATGTTTTCTTTTTATTATTGCACGTAATCAAAAATAACAATTTTAAAGATTCTAATGTATTTCTTGTTATTCCTTCCTCTTTTTTTCTCTCGTATGCCTATCGTATTCAGGGTTCTAATGGGAGCGTTCCCTTTATTACGATAAAGAATTCTGTTACTTATTCGTGATATTGTTGCATTTCTTTTGTAGCATAAATATTTTTTGTACCTCTAAAGGAGGGATTTATTCATAATTCATCACACATGTCATAATAAACTGAACATCACAATATATTTAACATTTTCTTCGGCAATCTCTTATCTGGCTTCTTCAATTCTTTGTAATTATTCTAATTTCCATTTCTCACACAAAAAGGTATTTCAAACTAGAATCTCTTCTGTCTATACCATATCTATTTCTATTATGCAACATTTTATGTATACACCAAAAGGCGACTGTCATTGGTATATCCGTGTTTTTATCGGTATTGATTTTTAGTAAACAAAAAGTATTCACATGAATTTCGACTTTAAAAGTATACATAACAACACTCCTAACATAAGAAAAGAACTGTTTGTTCAAATCACATTCAATAAAAGCGTGTATTAAGTCTTCTTTAACATGACAGTGCGGACAATATTTATCGTCAGCAAGACCCCCATTTAAAAAAGATTACTTCTAACGGGTAATAAATTGTATAAAAGTTTAGAATTAAACTCTCGTAAACGAAGCTCACTTATATATGTCAAGTTTCTTTCAAACACAGAAAACCAGTAAACATCAGTTTGAAATATATTTTCCCAAAAGATACAACATCTATTCGTATAATTCGGTCTTTGTCTTTGTAGCGTAAAGATATTGATGAGAGCTACAATTGAAATGTTGTAAGGGTCTGAGATGAGATTGCAGGTAATTCTGGCGTCATTTTAAAAGTTGAGCTATTTTCGTACGAGCAAAATATTTCAACAACCCTGAATGGAACCCAGCTCCATTACAAACAAGGATTAACGGGCTTTATAATGAAATGATCCCATCTATAAATCATCATCATGGGGTTATCGTATATGCGCGGAATTCAGCCGATTGAAAAATCTAAAGCAACGATACGGTGCCGGGTAACGGCGTCATTAATAGCTTAATCCAGCTACCTACAGATTCCTCTCTGATGTTTCTATAGTGAGGGATTTACTCATGAAAACGAGCAGGTTAACTTACCGGCAACCAATACGGGGGGAGGCTTAGCCAAGCCTCGCGGCTGGCATCGAGCTCTGATCCGTGTATCACGGTTTGGTGTTATTTTATAAAGTGGCGCCACTTTGCAGGGGTAGTGGAAAGAGATGGGGTCGTTCCTCCCTTGTTAAAATGTTTTTTATGTTTGCTGCATGAGAGAAAAAATAGATGTAAAATTTTATTGATGATGATCCAATGTATATAAAACAAGGATTTTTTTGGTGATTGGTCATGGTGATAATGATTTTGGTATATATTAAGTATATGCCTCCGTATAAGTAAATTAAGATAAGAAAAGCTATTGTAAGATTAAGCCCGATTATGACAATTCTTTATGTACATGGTATTGATGAGCAAACTCCAATCTCAAACAAAAGAAAGATATCTCCTCAAAAAATGGGACCTACGCGTTCATTATTAATTGTTGAAATGCTTGTATATGATATATAAGATCACGAAGATATTGAAATATTGACTATTGATTATGGATTTTCGATCAAAATCCATGAATTATCATCGTTTCAACAAACAACCATCCATTTCAACAACGGCATACGGTAACCCCTACCACAGCCCACCATAACACCTAGAGGGTTTACAGACGACAACATATTGCAATGGAAAGTATGTATTTCCTTTTTGGCGCGCTTTTTTTCCCGCCACCTCCCTGTCGCCTCGCCATGCCTCGAGTCGCCCCATGAAAGCATCTCAAGGAAACGAGGGTGATTAAGAGAGCAGGATCATTTCCTAAGCCAACACGTTATCAACCTGTTAGCATCCTATCCCTTTGTTTCAGATGAGACGTTAAGGGACGGAGGGTGACAAAACTAATTTCAACCAACGTGTGAAAATACAGTCCAACGGCCGACGTATGGTATCGCCAAATAATCACCCTGGGGGCCGTAATGAAAAATAGCACCGATTATTAGGGGCCATGCCTAGGAAAAGCTGATGTGTATATCCCCCATGCATGACGCGATGTCATTTGTAGACTGTTGTCATTGGTCATAACGTGAGCAGGATGAACACGGCCGGAGTTAATATTGATATCTCTCGCTTGCATCCGAAATTCAACACGTGATTGTTTTAAGGTTTTTATGTTTCCCATCTCACCGTCGCTTTCAAAGTTCTTTGAGATACTTAATACTCTAAAATATATGTAAACATGGCATTTTAAGACAGGGGCCGCGGAACGGTTTTCAAAGTGGGGGGCTGAGCCAAAAGTGGGGGGGGCTGACCATGCAAAAAATCACAATCTTATGGTCATTTTTACGTTTTTGTACACGGATTTGGAAAAAAGTGGGGGGGGGCTTCAGCCCCCCCCCAGCCCCCCTGCTTCCGCGGCCCCTGTAAGATAATCTCGGAATGAAAATAAACAAAACAATCATTTGGCTTTAAAACAAGACATAAGAGAAGATTGGCGAATAGTATATCAACATCTTCTTCTGATACAAATATTTGCACGAACGAGAATAGTTGAACAAACAACCTCCCATTTATGAGGTTTGTGCAATAGACAAACGACCCAACATGCAAAGAAAATACCAAACTATACGACAAGATTTAGGCAAGTCTTTGATGTTTGCTTGAGATATACGAGTCAAATGAACTTCACTAACTGACTTGTTCTCTAACACAGCAAAAATTGTGGTGTTAACCGGTGTACATAGAGGACCACACCAGTCATTTTGCTCCGGTGTTAAATTGATGGTGTTAGTTTAACACCTATAGGTGTTATAACAACACCTTTGGTTGTTATATTTACACTCTTTGGTGTTATGTTCAATCTCTAGGGTGTAATTTTAACACCTCGGGGTGTGGTCCTCTATTAACACCAACTGGTGTCAGTTTTAACACCACAGTTTTTACAGTGAACACACATCTCATTTGTTTGACATTGTGATCAGAGGCGTACAGATGGGGGCTTGGGGCGCTTGCCCCCTAAATTTTTTCACGACTGAAAAAAGGGAAAAAGGAAAGAGAGAAGGGTAAAATATGATATTATTTTTTGAATATTATGTCAAAATGTATAACAAAATTTGATTTGTAAATAAAAAATGTCGAAATTTTTGTTCTCTCTCGTCTCGCTCGCTTGCAACTTTTTAATAAATTTTGCCCGTTGCGCCATATCTGGCCCCCTCAAAATTTTTGACTCAATACGCCACTGATTGTAATAAATAGCTAATTATGCCATGATATAGCAAGACAGATTCAAACAATGAATAGTTTCAAAAGAAATTTGGAATTTCATTTACTTCCCGCTTGCAAAAGAATATTCAATGTTACCGTTTGCAATCTTAAACCAGATTATATGGGTGTGTTTTGATGGGTGTCTATGGTAGTGGACTTTGATGTTGGTGCGTGCATGTCTTACTCTTTGCTTCATATTTTTATATCGAAAACTCAATAAAAACATGTAATGTACATGACTTTTATTCCTCCCCTATTGCTTTCATTTCTTAGGCCTACACACACTAGACACACTCACACCCTCACATACACACCCACACACCCACACACACACACATATATGTACATAATATATATATATATATATATATATATATATATATATATATATATAATATATATAATATATATCATTATATATTATATATATTATAACCCTAACCCTATAGCTTTGGCAACTCTCTTTTATTTAAATATTTTGTGAAAGAAATGGATGAAGAGAACAATAGTAATGTATAAACATATATGTATATATATATATATATATATATATATATATATAATTATTATTATTATCATTATTATTATATTATGATATATTACACAACTTAAGTAACTTTTTTAAAATTTAGAAATAAAGTATTGAATAAAATAATGAATAGGATGAATAGCATACCTATGGATATAAAGTGGGTAACCATATTAAAGGACATGCAATCATGAAAAGTCGCGTGACCTTATACGGATGTGCAGATCTAAGCGTGCTTGCACGTAGTATCCCATGATAACTTGATTACACTTTGTGCATCATTTGAACCGAAGAGGTAGCAAGAGATATTATTACCCACGGGCGTGCCTTGCATACAGTTTCACCACAAGAATAACAATTTATGTTTACCCGTGCAGTACCCGTGAATTTTAATCTGGTCTCTAGATTTAAAGAAATCTTTTTATATTTCAATCCTCGCTTTAAAGTAAGGCGTCCATCCTTTAAGTTAATTGGAGAAATAAGATTACTGGTGTGTTTTTTTTTACATAACTCATAGATAGATTTTGGTAAAAAGCGCCAATAATTTAGAGGATCCGCCCTGCAGCGCCACCTGTTCCTTTCTGGCAAAGATCAACACACCCCTGAATCATTGCGAGTCGCGCAGGCCAGTGGAACCGGTACAAATTGGCAACTCCGCCAATATCCTTCACTGCACACCGATTACAGCTTATCAAATTAATTTCACGTCTTTAAAAGCGAGCATATGGGCACTGGAAGCAGAAATAGATATTAATTCTCCGTCTTGGGTTTAGACGTTGCGTCAGGGGGCCGGGATAATGCCCCTGCTAAGAGGCTTAATGTGTGGATAATTATTTTACTTGATGAACGCGTAATCGCTGGCGATGAAATTCGAACTAGGTTGAGCATTTAGGTGAAAGAATCCCCATCTTCTTGGGTGTTTTCCTTTTCTCTTAAGCCAATGTCTTGTATTTTGGTGGGTGGAATTTAATTACAGGAAAGTGCATTAACCGTGTTTGTGAGCTGTTGGTCAGTGGGTTTTCAAGGTATCCTGGGTTACCCCCAGAAGAGCTCGATGAGTAGATAGAGGTGCGAAGGCTGGCGTGATGGCCCATGAAGATCGGTGATGGTACATTAGAGATGATAGGGATGCATGGGGTTAAAGGGGGACAACTTCATACCTGTGTGATATGATTGGGACTGGGATCGGGTTAAAGGGGGACAACTTCATACCTGTTTGATATGATTGGGACTGGGATCGGGTTAAAGGGGGACAACTTCATACCTGTTTGATATGATTTGGAGTGGGTGGGTGAAAGTGGGGCAACTTTATACCTGTTTCATATGATTGGGAATGGGATGGAGCCAAGGGGGGCAACTTTATACTTGTCTGATATGATTGGGAGTGAGATGGGGTTAAAGGGGGACAACTTCATACCCTGTTTTATATGATTGGAAATGGGATGGGGGTTAGGGGGTAAATCAATACCTGTTTGATATAATTGGGAGTGGGGTGGGGTTAAAAAGGGGGCAACCTTATACCACGTAGTGTTTGATAGGATTTTATCGACCCGACAGCCTGTTACCAAGCTATCCAATTTCGGCAAGGAACTACTGTTGACTTTCTGAATATAACAAATTATAAGAATTGGCAAAGTCCATGATACTTCATTTCGAGTAAATCAAGAAATTTAACGATTTTATTGTTATTCCAATGAAAATTTTGGACAGTATTTGATTCATGTCGGTCACTTTTTGGTGGAACTTCAAGATAGAAATTAAACACAACATGGAATACTGCCTAAGCAATTATTTCCCATGTTCAAATTAATTTAGCCAAGCAATGTACAAAAAAAATAATATAATAACTCTTATTTACCCATGGAGGGTAGCCACTCTCAGCTATTGTTCCAGCGGGCCCTGCATACATAATAAACATAATAAAACGTTATTAATTATCTCATACGTCGAGCGCCTGACAAGAAGGCAGAAGGTCCCATTTTTTAAGACTATTGGTATGACACGGCCGGGGGTCGAACCCACGACCTCCCGTTCATGAGCCGGACGCTTTACCACTGAGCCACCATGTCCGGTCGTAACCTTAATCCTTACAAGTGTCTTTGGTAAAATAGAACCCCAAGTTTAGTTAATTGCAGATTCGCAAAATAAAAGATGTCTGTTTCTTGCATCTGAAAGTATAGGTGATGAATATTTAAAAAGTTCCCATTCAATTCAATCTATTCCATTTAATTCAATTCAAAGTAAATGAAACCAATAAGCCTGTTCACGGTTGTAAACTGCGCACGTGCAGAAAAAGGTCATTTGAGATAAACCATGAAGGTGGCTTTCAAATTCACTGACAAATGCGTTTGTGATTTGATGATTATTCATGTATTCCTTTCAAAATATTCAAATTAAATAGAGCCTTCATAATCACTGGTATTTGACAGTAGCCTAAACAAAATAGTCAAATGTGCCAAAGGCAGATAATAAAACAGATTTCCAAACTTTATCCCTGATGTACTATTCTAGTCACCTGGTCTATACAATGCCTTTTGTTCTTAGAATTTGAATACTCTACCGGTAAAGCTTACGCAACATCTGCATTTGAAAATGTTAGTGCTTACTATCCTAATGAAAAATCACAAAGGTCATTAGAGAAAAGTTGATCATGAGCTAACCGTTAACTGGCTTATTCAACTCGGTTGTATTCACATTTAGCGAAATCAATTTAATTCATTCAATCCAATTCAATCTAATTCAATTCAATATTATTCGATATTAAGTGGCGCCCCCCCCCCCCAAAAAAAAATGAAACAAAATCACTGCCAAGATTTTAAAAAGGAGAAAAAAATATAAAGGAAATATGATGAAATGTGAAATTATTTTCTAAAAAGTATGTCAAAATCTGTCACAAAATTAGATTTTTGTATCAATAAAGGAAAAAATATAAAGGAAATATAATGATTTGAATATTATTTTCTAAATAGTATGTCAAAATCTGTCACAAAATTAGATTTTTGTATCAATAAGTTTTAAAAAATTGCCCAACACTCATTGTCTGGCCCCCTCAAACTTTTTGTCCCAATATGCCAATAACCCTATTCAAGATATAAAATTGCTTTCGTGGACATAAAAGGAAATCGTAAGGGATATACATACAATGTATATACATGTATATCTCTTTGCAGTATAAATAAGGCATGAACAACAGGAAATTTGCATTCGACTGCAGATATTGCCCTACACCATCTACGGTACATTGTCCTCATGGCTATTCATTATCTTAAATTCTTGTAAAAATCCATTGTTTTTGCTCACTCAACTGAGGAGTCAATAACTCTTCTTGGTATAGAACTCGGTCACGACTCTTCAATGAGGTTTATGCTTGTCACCCAGTGGAAGACTCCCCCCCCCCCCCCCCCCCCCCATTGAATGGGTTACGGTTTAAAAGCGCGCGAAATAGAGAATAGTGATGCGATCCAGCTCCTGGAAGATACCCGATCATCATGCGTGCACAATGAAAACAGATGGTCCGGTTATGTGTCACTAATCTTACATTGTGAAATGGGTACGGAGAAGATGAAAGATGCATCATTACCGCGACGATGATGATCACGAAGACATGGACGTTAGTAATACTGGACATGGAAATAAACGATGAGTGGGAAGATGGTGATGAAGATGATTTGTTTCAAGTTCATCACTTTTATCATCATCATCTTCATCAATAACAACTGATGATTGATGATTTTCAATTTCAATTCATTTATTAACCATATAAAAAATATTTAAATACAATGTAAAAATAACATAATATATAAATGCATAAATGTGACAAAACATGCAAAATATAAATATACAACAAATAAATATAATTTATGATGATGATGATGATTATTATTATCATTATTATTAATATTATTGTTATTGTTGTTTTGTTCCTGCTGCTGCTGTTGTTATTATTGATATCATTCATGGCGATTATGTTAATTATAGCGACGATGGTGGTGGTGATGATTATGATGATGATGATGACGATGATTATGATATATACAGTTTTGTAAATTACTCCTGATGAGAACAATACTGGGGTATACTAATGACAATGACGATTATTGGATGGGATTCGACTTTTTAATTTAAAAAAAGATAAAAGGTGAAAACAGAAAAACACGGCCATAACAAAAAAATTACTCAAGAGCCTTAGAATTTAAATCAGCGTAAGATATGAAACACTTATTTAAATACAAAAAAAGCAAGAAAGATTATTATGGGTGAGATGGGCACGTCAAAGACAATTAAAGGCCTATTGACTGTTCACTCTTTCCTTTTAATAAATCAAAATCAATTGTGCACAAAACTTTAATATGAAGATAACGGAAATGTACTATGAGCTCCTCAATTAGTCAGGACGAGTTACAGGTTGGATAATTTTGACATTTTTAGTGCACATGCGGAATCTGCATCGTCAGGCGCAGAGAGGGTTGAGGTTGCGTTGCCTCGGAGACACCCTGCTTTTTTTTTTTTTTTTTTTTTTAGCTTGTCACAGTTTTATAAAACGTTTAACTACTTTTCGCGAATGGCGATAATCATATTTTTGCTAGTCAATATTTCTGGAGAAAAGTGTCTCTACCTTGGTAATCTGCATCCGCTCAAGTCTCTAATGGTTTCATTTGTCAATTCGAATATTATATATGTTATACTTTATAGAGCCCTGTAAAAGTACTTTTACCTTCTCCGTTATACAAAATTCCAAAAGAATACTCTCTGGTCTATTACGACACGACTTGTATTTATTTCCCTCGAATAGGATCTCTTTACACGTCGAGTCACGCATCATTTCTTATTCCCATAACGAGATTCCTTGTTTTTCGCGCGGAAAATGAAATTCGCTGGGCAATTTCGGGCATTCGTATAATGATGAAAGCGATGTGAAATAACAAGATTGGAGCGAGATAAATAGCGGGAGAGAAAATGATGGCGGGGTGTTTTAAGGCAGAAGATAGGCGCAAGGTGCAATATGATATCGGTTGGGATATACGGAGTATGTAACTGCTTTCATAAAAGGATTTGGGGGGCGAATCTGGCAGGGGGATTTATGGCGAGGTTATTGCGTATTTTGCCGGCTTTGTGGACGGCGGTCAACTGTACTTGTGGCTCTCACGTGATAAAATCCCCCCTAAACCTGTTGAAGATTGGCGTGAAAATGCAATAACCGTCAAATATTAATGTAGCATCGACGGGGAATCTCAGAAAAGGTGATGTTGCAAGATGAAGAATCCGCCGACCAACATACACGACATACCCTGGATATACAACAAACCACGAAAATGCGACATATGCCGAGAATTCGAACATATTGTACTTCTTATCTTTTTAAATGCACATCGTCTGTTACAAAGTATGCTGTAAAGGATTAAATCGTAATGGAATTATATAATTTCCATTTATGAATAAAATATGTGACGGTATGGACTTATTATGACACCTTACAAGACGAAGAAATTCATGGATGTAAATGAAGATTTGGCTGCATATTATATGAAAAGATGTGCGACATTCGGTCTTAAGCTCGGATCGGCCCGCATTAAACATGGCACGTATGCAATCCGATTTTAGACAACGAAAAAAAAAATGTTGGAGCATTTGATTTGAAAATTTCTAACTGTAAGACCTAAACGGTCAAAATTTCCGAAAAGTGGTGTATATGTTATCATTAAATGCCCGTCTATTGAGATCCTCCATGTAGGAATAAAGGCGAAATCAATTCAAAATCGTATAGTGACGACATGGCTTTGAAACCGATATGGACTTAAAGTTTGCAGTATAAAGCAAACGTTTGATTTTAATATTACCAGGATTATTTCAAACTTCAAATACTTGTTTGAACTGTCATATTTAATGGGAAAAAATAGATTTCTTTAAAACAAACTGGTTCTTTGCGGTGGGATTAATAAGAGAACATTGTGTAGGCATACACTGTCAGGCTTCTAATCCCCTCGATGCACTTTTTGCAACGTTGCATAAACCTCGCAAAAAAAAAAGCATAAGAGTGATGAATTTGAGTTTGTACATGCATGGGTGGAAATCCCA
This sequence comes from Lytechinus pictus, assembly GCF_037042905.1. Lineage (NCBI taxonomy): Eukaryota > Metazoa > Echinodermata > Echinoidea > Temnopleuroida > Toxopneustidae > Lytechinus > Lytechinus pictus. Next base: position 47,060,456 of record NC_087246.1, on the reverse strand, counting down.
GGGGGGACGCGTCCACCTACCCAAAATAGTAGGGGGACACAATATCAAATGTCCCCCTACTATATTTGGTCTTTTACGATGGAAGAAATACATCATTCAAAATTGAAATAAAACATGTACTTTGGTCGAAATGACCTTACATTTGGGGTGATAACTTTTTTTTTTTGCTTGTCAAATTTTCCAGCCCCTGGTCCCCCCCCCCCCGGGTCCCCATACCTTTGGGGAGAGATTTCTGCCCTTGAGTACATGCACTGGTTGGTCATGATTATGGTCTCATAGTAGGAGGTCAACAGTTTTCCCACCCAATCTAATTCAAATAAATTTAAAGATAAACATTTAACAAATTAAGGTCTGTCCCCTATATTACAGCATACAACTTGAACACACTTAGTTGCTATATATATTATATTTTAACATGAAAATTAGGCAATTATCTTTCAAATGAAAATTAATTCAAAAAATGATATATATGTCAACATTGCGTACTTGAACTGCTGTATCATATAAAGCCTACATCTTTTCGCAATCCATACATCAAATTATAAGTTATTTTTAGTAGTAAGTGTATCTTTCTGTTTCATTTTCTATCTCATTCGTTTTTCCGGTAATATCATGAATAACCAACGTCAAACAAAATGCGAGTACTGCGGTATTTTATTGCAGCAAATGGGGCAACTGTACATGTTTGGTGTACATTGCAACTACTGCAGCAAAATTGTATTGCCCGCAGTACTCTGAAAATTTTTACAACTTCCCGTTTTTGTTATCTTGATAATTTTCTGACGTCTTATCATCCACTTTCATCATCATCGTTCTTTATCTTTGAAACGTCTTTCAGTTATTTGGAATATAAGGCATTAATTCTCGCTATCTTTTTTCTTTGAAATAAAGCAATCAATAATTAATGTCAAAACTATTTCATCGGTGATATGGATATTTAATATAAAATCAAATAAAGCAAGAGGGCAATGATTACATAAATTACATGTATAAAACACTAAACGAGTCGGGTTTTATACTGCAGATCAGGCATTGGAATTTGATGCGTCTAGTTTTAAATGCGACATCATCAAACGTTGATGGCGGCAAAGCGGTTTTGTGTTGTCGCTTATGTGAAGGAAGGTGTCAATTATAATGCTGCCACATAACTCACTGCGCTATTTAACCGAATTTTAAAATCTTTTCTTATACTACTACTGCAAGCAAATAAACAATTCCTAAAATAATATCGATGGTATATATCAGTCTACCATATTTTAAACAAACACAAACCTATTCCCTCTATAATTATCTAATATTTCACTTACATCTTGATTCCAATCATTCACTCTAGATAAATCCCTCTCCATAAATCTCTCAGTAAAATATGTGTATGATTTTTTTCAATAGGGACAACACAAACAGAATAGAATCTGTAACAGGATATCAATGTTAAAACATGGCATATTCATTAGAGCATCTTAAGTTGCTTATCATTGCACATATAATAATAACAATGTACTGTAGCTGCATTACACAAATGACAGACAGTAATAATTATTCATAGAATACGCATAAATATACAACCAGTTATGTTATTATACACAGTAATATAATTAAATTCATCGAGTTGGGATTTATAAAGGTTTTTTATAAATAACATTTCAAATACACAGTTATATCATAATTAGTATGATTTAAATCAATGAAAATATCCAACAAAATACAGTTGGTAGTTATATTTACATGGAGCAATAATGGGTCATGATTTGTTTTCATTTTTATTTTCCTCAGCATGAACGGTTATAATTATTCATAGATTACGCGACATGGGGGAGTACCAAAAAGAAATGATACAAAAACAAAGTAAATCAAACAATACATAGAGTATACATTCCATTCTCTGCCTGTATTTTAAACAGTACCCAATACTGATATACGTCATATAAATAGTAAAAAATATATTATTAAATTATGAAAAATGTATGAGATGTCAAACAGACGTCTCTGCTACTGAATGAGATGTCTTACAGGTCTGTTACAGATTCAGATGTCTGACAGATGCCTCTGATTCATATGTCTGACAAGTGTCTCTGACAGACATCTCGGATTGATGTCTGGAAGATGTTTCTGATTCAGATGTCTGACAGGCTTCTCTGATTAAGAAATCTGTGCTATCGATTGAATGTCTGGCAGACATGTCTGATTCAGATGTCTGTCAGGCTACTACTCGAGATGTCTGATCGGCATTTCTGATTTACACATCTCTGTTACTAATTCAGATGTCTGACAGATTCTCTCTGATTCAGATGTGTAACAGATGCCTCTGCTACCAATTGTGATGTCTGAAAGAATTCCTCGAGACTGGAAAAATAAGTCTTCTTAAAACTTGAAACATGCCTGATTTCTCTGAGCTCCCAGGGACCCTGCTAATCACTAGGATACTTTCAAGTCCAATTTACAGTTAAAAGTAATTTGCAAGTGTCATGAGTCACAATGGCATCTCCTTCAGTGACAACAAGCCTTAATACTACATCAATGGTCGAAAAACATATGCCCCCCCCAAAAAAAAAAAAAAAAGACACTAGCCATGAGTAGATCAATAAGTAAATTAAATTCAATCAATCATATCAGTAAATAATTGATTCTAATCAGATGGAGAATAAGTTGGGTTTTTTTTTAAGTTGCACAATGTTTCACAAATAATGATCCATTTATGTTGTATAATGCAAAAGAGTCATAAATTCCTGGTCATAATACAGGCTTAAACTGATGAATACAAATTGCATACTACATGTAGTTAAATTATTGCAAAATTTTCAACAAATGTGGAAAGCTGATTGATAATAGATCATGAAATTGTAATAATATCAAATATATATAAAGTCTTTATTAATGTACTACGGAATAACTAGGAAAATGTAAAAAAAATATATATCCTTCATCGTAGTGAAAATATTTAAACATAAAAATAACATACAGTACACATAGATAGAGAGAGTGAGAGAGAATGGAAGGCATAGATTTAATCAAGGTTCCACAGAGTCAGCATTGTTTTAAGCTATGCCTACCATTGTTCTCTATTTCTATTTATTTCACAACATAGTCCAACCCAGAAAAATGTTGATTTGAATAAATAGAGAAAAATCAAACTAACGTAATGCTGAAAATTCCATCAAAAATCAGATGTAAAATAAGAAAGTTATGACATTTTAAAGTTTCAATTATTTTTCACAAAACAGTGATATGCACAACTCAGTGACATGCAAATCAGACAGACAATGATAATGATGCCCCTCACTCACTATTTCTTTTGTTTTTTATTGTTTGAATTATACAATATTTCATTTTTTTACAGATTTGACGATAAGGACCAACTTGACTGAACCACATGGTATCAAGCAATGCTAATTCCAAACGTTCAGGGAGGAATTAATCATTGTCTCACTTGACAATGAGGAAAATATAATATTTTTTATTTTGTATAGTAAAATACAAAAGAAATGGTGAGTGGATGATGTCATCAGTCTCCTCATTTGCAAACCAACCAATGAATTAAAAAATCATAATCTATCATTACCCAAATGACGATAACAACTAGTCTGGTAATAACGTTACAGGTGAATAGAAATGTTACATTTAGAGGTCTGTATTTGTTTAGATATTATATTGAAATCTCTTCTTAAAAACTAATCTGAAATAGAGAAAATATTATTTTTTATCACTGGCAAGTCTTTGTAATGGCAGTTATACTTTCCAAAGAAAATTTCTAATTCTAATTGTGTTACTTGAAAATGGTACAAACAAATAATCTAGTCTTACTATAGTCTTACAAGATGGATACAAATATCTCAAACTAAAATATCTAGAGAAAGTATTTTTGAATGGTGGAAAAAACCTGAAAATTAAATCTGTTGTTTCATAATGATAATGAATATCTCTCAGTGCATAACCTACATGTACCAAAATTTAAACAGATATCCCCAGCATGAACCTGAATTTCATTAAAAATAGATGTTAATCTAAAAAGATTTCCAGTATGTGTCAAGCAAACCCCCTCATTAATATAGCATATCATAGTATACATGTAGATAAATGGACTGCTATGATGGGCGTGGTTGTTTCTAGAGCCTATGCGATACCTGTGAGCCAAAAGAAATAACATGCCTTAAATATCAAAGCAATCTGTATAGATTTCATGAACAATTTGATATAAAGAACCGATTCTAAATTCCAAAGTCTTAACTATGTAAGCTAGATCTTGCATTTAATTGAACTGTTAATGTTAGATCTTAACAATAACATCAAATCTAACAAAAAATCTGATGCTATAGCGTTGTGTGTAAGCGTGCCTCACCGGTGTATTCAGTGCAGGTGTGAATGCAGTTGGAAAACACTCCATCGAAAAGGACGCAAGTGTTGGTCCCGTGTATAGGAGAGTCACAACCTATGCACGTTAAAACCAATACACTATTCGTCAAAGGGTAGGGTGTTCACCCGGTGTATTGCACCTGCCGGTCCCCGGTACTACAATACTGCAAGAATCTTCAGGATTGAAGGAGGCAGTCAGTGTAGCTTGAAACCTTGAAATCTAGGCTATAAGTTAACCTGGGATTAGACCTGGCCTAAATAGACCTAGGATTGAGATCTCAGTCTTCATGTCAAACAGCACTTTCGTCAGGCCCTGCCTTTTGCAAGTCTTGATGATTTGCAACGACAGTCAAAGCTGATTAATCCGTTAATCTGCAGTCAGTAGATCAACCGGCTTTAGGATTAGGGGAATAGTTCCAAGGGGGCTCGGGGCGAAATGATTTTGACCACGAAATGCACAAAAGAGCCCTGGAAAAAAAAAATGGCCCTGAATATTCCCCATTCTCTGCAATGTTAAGGCTTATTAAATGTTACAGATTTAGGCAGTAGGTTATGAAAAGTAGCCCCCCCAAAAAAAAATAATAATAATGAATAAATAAAAATAAATAAATAAATAAATAACTAAATAAATAAATAAATATAATTTTTTTTCATTCAAAATCAATTGTTTACCTGTCTGGGATTCCTTTCTGATATTCCTTTTTATTTTGAAACAACACGTATTACTTAAACACAGCAGGACATGGGGTAAACCGATTGACTACTGAATTATGGAAATTCCTACAGACTTGGTACAGAGACTACCCAGTGCCATTGTTACATGCCATCTAAAATTCTAAGCACATGATTGGTCACACTTAATCTTGACCTTTGATGTAAAATTTTGGATGCTGATGCCGACACCTAGTTTAACTTTCATGACCTGACATGACACTTGAGCTTGATTTTGAGAACAGTAATTCATTACGGATTATCAAGGAGACTCTTGTTTACCTTTGTATCAAAATTTTACACAAAATGCTGCTTTTTGGCAGTAAAAGAAGTTGATGTAAAATTTCTGATGCCGCAACCTTGTTTAACTTTCATGACCTGACATGACACTTGAGCTTGACTTTGTGACCAAAAAATTCATGTCATATGATCAATGATAGTTGATTGCCTTTATGTCCAAGTTTTATTAAACAGTAGCTGGTTGGCAGTAAAAGATGGTGATGTAAAACTTCTGATGCTGATTCAACAACCTTCTGATGACCTGACATGACACTGGAGTCTGATTTGATGAACAGAAGATCATTACAGATTATCAATGAGACTTGTTTACCTTTATGTCAAAATTTTACACAAAAGGGGCTGTTTGGCAGTAAAAGATGTTGATGAAAAATTCCTGATGCTGATGCTGCAAACTTTTTTAAGATTCAATGACCCCCGACATGACACCCGAGTTTGAATTTGTGGCCAGAAATTCATGTCATACGATCAATGATACTTGATTGCCTTTATGTCCAAGTTTTATCGAATAGTGGCCAGTTGGCAGTAAAAGATGGTGATGTAAAATTTCTGAAGCTGTAATCTTGTTTTAGTTTGAGGTCCTGACATGACACTTGACAGATTTTGTGAACAGAAATTCATTACGGATTTTCAATGAGAAATATGTCAAAAATTTACACAAAAAGCTGCTGTTTGGCAGCAAAAGATGTTGATGAAAAATTTCTGATGTTGATGCTGCAAACTTTTTTAAGATTCAATGACCCAACATGACACATGAGATTGAATTTGTGGCCAGAAATTCATGTCATATGATCAATGAAACTTGATTGCCTTTATGTCCAAGTTTTATCAAATAGTGGCCAGTTGGCAGTAAAAGATAGTGAGGTAAAATTTCTGATGCTGCAATCTTGTTTTAGTTTGAGGTCCTGACATGACACTTGACAGATTTTGTGAACAGAAATTCATTACGGATTTTCAATGAGAAATATGTCAAACTTTTACACAAAAAGCTGCTGTTTGGCAGCAAAAGATGTTGATGCTGCAAACTTTTTTAAGATTCAATGACCCAACATGACACTTGAGTTTGAATTTGTGGCCAGAAATTCATGTCATATGATCAATGATACTCGATTGCCTTTATGTCCAAGTTTTATCAAATAGTGGCAGGTTGGCAGTAAAAGATGATGATGTAAAAATTCTGATGCTGATTCAGCAACCTTCTCCTGACCTGACATGACACTGGAGTCTGATTTGGTGAACAGAAATTCATTACAGATTATCAATGAGACTTGTTTACCTTTATGTCAAAATTTTACACAAAAAGGGGCTGTTTGGCAGCAAAAGATGTCAATGAAAAATTTCTGATGTTGATGCTGCAAACTTTTTTAAGATTCAATGACCCAACATGACACATCAGTTTGAATTTGTGGCCAGAAACTCATGTCATATAATCAATGATACTTGATTGCCTTTATGTCCAAGTTTTATCAAATAGTGGCCAGTTGGCAGTAAAAGATGGTGAGGTAAAATTTCTGATGCTGCAAACTTGTTTAACTTTCATGACCTGACATGACACTAGAGCCTGAATTTGTGAACAGAAATTCATTACGGATTTTCAATGAGAAATATGTCAAAATTTTACACAAAAAGCTGCTGTTTGGCAGTAAAAGATGTCGATGCAAAATTTCTGATGTTGATGCTGCAAACTTTTTCAAGATTCAATGACCCGACATGACACCTGAGTTTGACTTTGTGGCCAGAAATTCATGTCATATGATCAATGATACTCGTTTGCCTTTATGTCCAAGTTTTATCAAATAGTGGCAGGTTGGTAGTAAAAGATGGTGAGGAAAATTTATTGATGCTGTAATCTTGTTTTAGTTTAAGGTCCTGACATGACACTTGAGCCTGATTTTGTGAACAGAAATTCATTACGGATTTTCAATGAGAAATATGTCAAAATTTTACACAAAAAGCTGCTGTTTGGCAGTAAAAGATGTTGATGAAAAATTGTTGATGTTGATGCTGCAAACTTTTTTAAGATTAAATGATCCAACATGACACTTGAGTTTGAATTTGTGGCCAAAAATTAAGTAGGTGAATTCTGCTTCACAATGATAGGAAGAGCCGACATCAAAGGATCAAAAAGCAACATCGGTATGAACGCTTTGCTGCCACAAGCCAGTTATCCCTGTGGTAACTTTTCTGAACTCCGACGGTCAAAAGGATCGATGATCAGTGATACTTGTTTACCTACATGTCCAAGTTTTACAAAATAGTGGCTGGTTGACAGTGAAAGATGTTGAAGAAAAAATTGATGTAATATCTAATGTCAACTTTAATATGTGTATTACGATTTTGACAGCTCATCGGCACTGCCAAGTTTAAGGACGTAGCTGAGTGCTGTTTGGCAGGTTGTTAAGCAGTAACCTTCTTCACCAAATAAATATCTGAAAATAAACAAGAGATGGATTTAAAGATTAAAACACGAATAGCATCACATCTTTCTACTTTGCAATTCACATATAATTCTTTTAAGTAACTCATAGATGACCTGTTGTACTCATGCACAGCATAGGGGAAGGCGGGGTAAGTTGAGCATAGGGGCAAGTTGAGCCACCACCCCCAGGCCAATAATGAATGAGTCAGACATTATGGCGGTGTCATGTATTGATGACCCATTACATAACCCTTAACCCCATCACATTGTTTTCAACTTTGAAACAAAAAGTACTTTTTTAGAGGGAAAAATACAAATTTCAGCCAAAAAAGTAAAAAAGGGTGTGAAATAGATAAGTGTTTTTTACACACACACGTCTTTACATATAAAAAGACATAAGAACAACATTGTCAGTCCAGGTATGGATCTTCATTCTTGTCACAATCTTTTACATGATGGATGCATAAGAAATGTGTGGATGCGAAATTATCGCATTAAGTTCGGACTGGGGTAAGTTGAGCCAGCCAACATGGGGCAAGTTGAGCCATGGTAATTCTTATGGTAATGTAAATTAAAAAAAACATCAAACCTTAAAAAGCCATCGATATGCAGGCAGAAAGAGCAAATTCACATGACAGTTCTTTTACTTTTAGAGAATGTTAGTATTTAAAGAGAATTAGCAAGTGAAAAGACTTTAAATAGAAAATTGACATGCTGGTTCTTCCCGCATACATTTTGTACATAGTTTTTGTGGCTCAACTTACCCTAGAAGGTGGCACAACTTACCCCACAGATGGGGCAAGTTGTGCCACTTGACATCGTTTTTTTCAAAAGTCACAACGACTTTCAGTGTGGGGGTAGAACATTGTATAAAGGTGAAAAAGATTTCCCAAAAATCATATTTAAAGGCAAGGTACTTATTTCTACAATATTACTAGTCATATCAATTCTATCATGCAAAATGCAAAAAGTGTCACAACTTACCCCACCTTCCCCTACATATGAACAAACCAGTAAATTCATATGTCTATAAAATTTTACTTGAACACTAAACCATTCCACTTCTCAGCAATTTCATTTAAAGTATATACATCCAACCCCAACATGAAAGAACTTCCTAAAATGATTTTCCTCTTTTTCTCTAGTTCTTCTGAAAATTTATAATCCTCACATATTGTCAAATGAGGACCACAGGGGTGCTATTGCAGATCAAAGATGTTCTGTTGAGAACCAGAAGGGCGCTGTTACCATTGACATTGTACCACAATAGCGCCCTTCTGGTTCTCAAATGAACATCTTTCAGCTGCAATAATGCCCTTCTGGATCTCAAATGACGATATCAACATGCATTGAGTTGTTCATAAAGTGAGGTAAGAATAGAGAAAAATGGGAGTCGAACGTACAAAAAGGTTAATTATTGAATTGCATTGCCCTTCTCTGATATCACTCAGAATATTGTCCAAACAAAGTAGACAATGACTCACCCTTCGTGGATGAATTCTTCCATGGCATTACACTCGGAGACAATCTGAGGAAGGGATGATCGCATGATGACATAACTTAGGATAGGCAGCAAATCATCACAACCACTACAGAGACAAAATAAAGATTGATTTATTGTATTTAGTCTGAACAGATTGGATTTAAAGTTCTTGAAAATCGGATCTTGCATGAGAAAGGGTCACCAGTTGTGAGTAAAGTCATCTAAAATACAAAGCTACATAAAACACCATCAAGGTCCATTGACATGCAAAAAGGTTTTTTATACTGGGTCCAGGGGGGGCACTTCTATAGACAAGTGTATACCAGGCGTGACCTTGAGGTTTCGAAAAGCACCCAAAACAAGTATATTCTGAAAATGCACCCATTAACAAGAATTGGCGTGTGAAAACTTACCCTTAACAAGTATTGGAAACAAAACGGTACCCTTGACAAGTATTCCCTGAATTGACCTGCTAAACAAGTACAGCTATATTTTAATTGTTATGTCATTACCTTTACTTACATTGGATTTAGTACCGCCCCACCTCCCACACCTCGCTCAAATCGAAATCTAAACACGTAGTGTTAGAGAAAAAAGTACATTCTTTATAAAGCATGTTAGTTTTTTTATACCCTTGTAAATTTGACCGTTAACAGGTAGCTTTCCTAGCGAAATATATACCCTTTTTTCAGTATTTTCATGTTTTTGACACCCTTATTACGTTACGTACGTAACGTGCCAAATCTTTTTACACGTTTCTTTGGTCGTGCATGGTATCCACTTGTCAATGGAAGTGGCCCCCCGGGTTCTAGGTGGTGTTTCATTAAGAGGCAAGTGCGAATTGGGTTTATGCTTAAATGCTGAAGCACATGTGATATGTAATGACCAATTTAGAACGTGTCCTCTTAGCATGATTTGACCAAAGCGATGATGCATTTTATACCGCACGCAACTCAGAATTTAAGTGCGACTTCAATTCACACTTAATTCTTTGTGAAACACCCCCTGGAGTCAGTTTCATAAAGCTGTTTGTATTAAAGTTAAGAGTGACCTTAAGAACAATTGGTGATCCTTTCTTGTGGAAAATGATATTCACCATTAAATATTCACTGGTGATTATTTAGCGTGTAAGTAAGTCTCACCAGTCATTCTTAAGGTCGCTCTTAACTTATGAATAGCTTTATGAAACATCCACCTGGTATAGTAGAATTTTGAAAATCATCCACCATTCACAGCAACATATCATGTAACACCCGTCATACAAATTAGGGGCAGAATATTTTATGTGATGAGAAGCTATTTCTTAACTTCATCAGGCAAATTAGATTACTTATTAAACTTGGAAGGAAGTGTTTGATTAAAGAGAAAATATTATGTAACTTACACCGTAGTCTCTGGGCTCTGTCTTGGCTTGCCTTGACTCTCATAGTAATCTCCAACACATTCAATCACAATCCTGGATACTCGCACTAAAATAGACAAAAAGAAGTGCATACTTCATTTTACAGAGACAATAAGATCTTGTATACATATATAGGAAAAACCTTTTATTAAAGTTCTCTTACTATAATCACAAACTTGGACACATTCTAATATGCACAATGATAATAAGGAATGGGAAAAGCTATTTTCACATAATTATAACATTATGACACATCAAGATGATGCGTGATATATCATTCACCGATGAGAACATGAAAGTTTAGCTGGTTTGTGGGGGGGTTTAGCTTTCACTTGCGAGGCTGCAAGACTTTCAATGTAGATGGTGTAGTGTTTTTTTTTCTTCAAAATGTACCAAGTGGATACAAACCATCAGAAATACATGTAGCATCTTACCTACACACTCGATTTTCTGAAGTGGACATGTATATCTCTGTAGCTTTTGCAGCTCTTCTACAGCGGCCCGGTAAGGGTAGTCACTGCTTGATGCTTCGCTGCCATCCTGAACAGCGCCCTCTTTAAGCAGACAGAATTTTTCTACGACTCCAATGTGCTGAGGCAATGCATGCTGGTACATCGTCATGGCGATGGCGGCGCATCCCTCTTTCTTGTAGTTGTAACGTCTGTAGTAGATGGGGGGGGGAATCAGTGGATTGAAAACTAGTTCACCTGAATCAAGCCTTTAACAGTTGGGGCCTGTTACATTTAATTTGAAGCGACTAAAACCCAAATGAAACAAAGGCTTTTTAATGATTGAAAATGAAGACCAGGGTTCCCAGCTCTTCAAGAAAACAAAGTTCCCTGATTTTTCCCTGATGAAGTTTAAAAATTCCCTGATAATTATTTAAACCCATTCCCAGTTTCGCATGTTTTCTAAGTTGTTGCAGTGAATTCCTTTTTTTTAATTTTCAGTATAAAAACAATGTAAAACTAATTAGTACTATTACATACATCCATCCACCATAACCCATAACCACCATAAGTCATTCAATTGATGTTGTTTTGATATGCAACAAAATATAACAGAGTCTGACTGACTACTGCGCTTTCGACTTTTGAGCCGTTCAAAATTCCCTGATTTTTCCCCTCATTTGAGGCATTTTCCCCTGATTTGAGGTATTTTTAAAATCAAATTCCCTCATTTTTCCCTGACTGGAAAAAAGTAAAATAATTTTCCCTGATTTCCCTGATGGGCTGGGAACCCTGAAAGACCCTTCAGGAGGATGAATGCCAGGCTGATTCTGCTAAATTCTCAGCAATAATTGGGTGGTTATTTGATAGGACTTAAACCTAAATTAGCACTTATGTTCTGACCTTGACCCATTCCCCTATCCTCATGATAAAATGTGGCACATAGGGGCTCCACAGAGTCTCCGCTCTGAAATTTCAGCAACTGTGATACTGCCAATGACCTTCAAGCAGCCTAGTTCCTTTCTTTTTCTACAGAGCATCACCAGATTATTTTGGTTCTTCCCCATTTTCTTTTCCCTTCTGGTGCCTATTGTCATTGTTACGTTCAGCATTTATAATGAAGATCTGAGGGGTACGGTGTTTCACAAAGATTGAAGTATGACTTAGAGTCGCTCTTAAATGCCGACGCGTACATGATATGCAATGTGCAATCTTATTGATCAATCCGCAGTATTGCGCGTAGACTTGCCGTGATCTGACCAATGCGGTGATGTCTTTTATACCGCACGCAACTTGCCATTTAAGTGCGACTCTAAGTCATACTTAAATCTTTGTGAAACACCCCCCAGGTCATTTTTTTGCCAATCTCCTTTCCATTTTTTGAACTACTCATATATTCAAATTCAATTTGGATTCTCCAACTATTGTTTCTCTATAAAACAATATAACCAATAATACAAACAAATGCCAAAATGTAAAACACTATGAATTTACTTGGACTAACAGTTGACAATATATAGATAGCAAAAGAGCTTAGAGTTACTTCCCAGCAAAGAAAAATCAAGAAAACAATTTCTTTGCGACAATATACCTGAAGAGCATGAGGAGAGGTTGCCAGATGTCCTTGAAAAGGAAATCTTCAATGACAGAGATACATTGCTCCTTAGCTGCAGTACTGTTGAGTTGTTCATACACAGCTACCAGTAAGGACTGAAGGCGCTCTGTCGGCATCAAAACACAAAGACAATAGTAACAAGCCTGATCAGGAATGAGTCTGCATTTTGCTTGGCGATATTTCAATATTATCAAAATTATGCAATAATGAAAAAAAAAATTGGATATTCGATAATTCTTTTACGATTAAATGTACATTAATATATCGTGGAAACAGAATAAGAACAAAATATTATAAATTGGTACCCAAATGCCCGCTTCTCATGGATGGGCACCAATGAAAACTTTACTTTCATTTCCCCCTTCCCTTCTCTCACGGAACTGCAGCTCACAATGAACATATAATATTATGAATTTTCAGACTCGGCGATATATCATATTATCAGCGATATTTGCTGGTAACAATCCACCAACATTGAAATGAAATAACAGCCAGCACTAGTGACACTCATATCTTATGTTGAGGGACTTTACTAAATTTCATTTGTATATAAATTTTTTGGTACATGTATATGGTTTTGGATAATTTATGATGGAGACTTACTAGGACCATACGATTTTCTACAGGGGTGTTGTAAGAATTTGCACTTTTTACCCCAGAATGTCCTTCGGCGACAACTGTTTCAGTATTTACTATAAAATCAAGCATTCTAAATCACTTTGATAGACATGAATGGGACAGGGCAAATGCACTTGTATCGTAATTTCAAAAAAAAAGTTAAGGCCCCATCGTACTTATTCAGAACAGCGCAGAATCAGCCGGTATGAAAAGAATGTTGTTCAACCAACAGCTGGTCAAGATTTTTTTCACTATTCAGGTCTCACAATGTGTTCAATATGTTTCAAATGCTGCTAAAATGATGTGAGAATACTTAGAATGCTTTAAGAATGTCCTTCCAACACCATTCAATATTCTTTCCACTTCGAATGCACCTCAAAAATGTTTGAATATGATCAAAACATTTGCAAAGGCCAAAGAAATTGGCCCAAATATTTAGAATGCACTCAGATTGCATTGAGAAATTCTAGAATTCCCCTCGAATATCCGAGAACATAGCAAAAGATTTTGCTCTATGAATCTAATCATTTATAAATCGGTTCATGGACACATGTTCATTGGCATCAAGAATGGGTTGAAGTAAATTTCTACACTTTATGACACCCCAGATGTCGAGAAATCATTAATGGATCTCGGTGTTGCAAGAAAATAGCTGCAATTGAATGTAAATTCAGTTGCAAATTTACAAGTAATAGATCAATTTTACTTAAAGCAATACCTGTTGATACAAGAAAAAAAAATTCAAAAAGCAAATCTGCAATTAAATGTAACACTTATGATTGATTTTGTACCTAAAATTGACTTACAGTCATTGCAAGATTCATGCAACAGAAACGTCTTACCTGTAAACATAAGAACATCCTTGGTGATGCATTTGAGATGTCTACTCAAAGCTTGAGACCTCATCTCTGCTATACTTTCCTCCCTATCTTCTTTCCCCTTTCCTTCATCACTCTCTCTTTCACCGACCGTTCTTCCTGCATCTGTTGATTCACCGTCACTTGCCACACCCCCTCTTGAGCTGTCTAGTTGTGTTGGGGGGTTGTTAGATGGTTGCATGTCTGGCCGATTTCCTTCAGAGTTAATAGTTCTCTCATCTCCTGATTCAACTTTAGTTCTTTCATCAGTATCAGGGTGAGAGTGACCATTGATCCCTTCTCTATTATCATATTTAGAATGCTGCTCACCTGCAGCAGCTGCAGAAGTCCTACCATCACCTGTATTTTCTCTGTCTTTATCAGTCATGGAATCACCAGTTGTCATGGCAACTGCATTGCTGATACCATCCTCATCATCCTCAACTTTGCCCGCAGTTTCTCCCTCTAATTCCTTGCATAGCCTTTCACCATCTTCCAAGGCTTGTTCAATATCGTTCCTGATTTCATCCGTGATCTCTCTCATCTGGTCTACCTCTGGAGCAGCATCTCCTGCAACATTTGCTCCATCGGAAGTACTCTCCAGATCCTCATCCTGGATGTTTGTCGATGGAGCAGCTTCATCTGTGCTGGAGGACTCGTCACCATTCTGAATGCCACTGTCATCCAGGTGACCATTCTCTTCACATCCCTCCTCATCATCATCACCAACATCCTTTTCACCCACTGTTCTCTGGTGACATCCTCCGTGCTGCCGATGGATGTTCTTTTCCCGGATGCTCAGTTTCTCTAGAGCATCCACCTCCTCCTCATCATCAGACATCAGTTCTTCCATGATGTCATCACTCACATCACTGAGAGCAAAGAGCATGCTACTGGCCTGGCTTGATGGTCGAGGCTCAGTGGAGTCACTCTCCACACTCGAGGTACTGTTTTCACGAAGGGCATGAAGGCGTTGGGCTAATGTGTCTTCCATGCTCTGATCAAGAGCGTCTGGTGTGGTGAAACCATCCTCTGGTACAGCTCTGGGTTCTTCATAACAACAAAATAAGGAAAATAAAAGAGCGAAATCAGTCAATCTACTTCTTTCAACTATCTCGACTCAATCGTTCCTGTAAAATTAAATATTGAATAAACATACCCACTGCGATAGAGGAATATAAATGACCTAACTGTTAAAATCACCATTGTATCCAAAACATTAACCACATTGGAGATCAAAATTCTACAGTACTAACCAAAATGACATTCATAAAATCTAAGAGGGTTATTTAACATAAAGGCTAGACCAAACCTCAGGGGACATTGTCCACATGTGGACAGAACAAACTCAAGATAAGGACACTATCCATATAGTACTGGATCGGTTGTAGATACCTTACCTTGCAGTTTCAGTGGTTGGACGTCCCTGTACGGAACCACAATCTCCTCTATAGAGGGCAATTCCTTCTGTATGAGGGGCATGATCTTGTGATAGATGGTGATCTGATAACGCTTGAGGAGCTGGCTTAGAGGGTGTTGGTCACAAGACAGGATGTCGGTGAGCAGGTCACGGATTAGTCCAAGGTCGCCGGGCGATTCCTGCAGCCGTTTGCGCCATTCCTGAAGCCATGTCTTCAGAAGGGTAAATATTGAAAGAAATTGGTGGTGGTTTGATTTATCAAGACTTTATGTTTGCCTGCCTATAAGCTAACAACAAACCTATTTTCTTCATTCCTCGAACTGAACCTCTCTAAGGAAGCTTGCATATTCAAGATCATAAAGATTCATTTTTAACATTAGAATGCTAAACAGTGTAATTCCAGAGCCACAAAAAGGAACTTATTAAACCAACCTGGCCATGTTTCAGTGAGTCTCGTCCCAAATCTTTACATTCTTGTACTCCAGTATTTTCACACAGACAACCCCTTAACCAACTGACTATGTTTCAGCAAGTGTTGTCCCATACCTTGACATTCTCGTACTCCTTTATGTTAGTATAGACCAGACTTACACCAATAGTAACCCCTTAAACCCCTTAACCAACTTACTATGTTTCAGCGAGTGTTATCCCATATCTTGACATTCTCGTACTTACATAAAGGCCTTTATGTTAGTATAGATCAGTCTTACACCAATGGTAACCCCTTGAACCCCTTAAACCAACCCCGTAACCAACTTGGCCATGTTTCAGGGAGTAAAGTCCCATACCTTAACATTCTCATACCTCAGTATGTTGGCATAGACAACCCCTTAAACCAACTTGTTTCAGTGAGTGTAGTCCCATATCTTGACATTGGCATACTCATAGACCAGGGGCAGCTGAACAGGAATGTTGTTACGCTAACAGAGTGCTAATATTAGTCCAAGTCACATCTATCAGATTGTGATGTCAAATGTTGATCCAAGATGTAAATAATGCCTTGTTGTGACATTATCTGTTGTATGCTAACAATGTTTCTGTGCGGCGGCACATGCTTACACCAATGGTAACCCTTTGATCTAACCCCCCCCCCCCCCCTTAACCAACTTGGCCATGTTTCAGAGGTAAATTGCCAATTCGTCCACTGCCAACTCGTCCACTCACCACATAGTCTACCTTCATTTAGTCTAATGCCATTTCGTCCATCAACATTTCATCTAACAAACATTTGGTCCAATAACCATTTAGTCCAATCATCACTTGATCTAATCACCAGTTCGTCTATTACCATTTCGTCTAATAACCAGTTGGTCTAATACCCATTTTCTTTTCCTTCATTAACACTTTAGTTTAATTAGACCAAATGGTATATGTACTAAATGGCTATTGGACCAACTGGTTATTAGACGGAATGGCATTAGACTTTAAATGAAAGTAGACCATGTGGTGAGTGGACGAACTGATGGTAGACCAAATGATAGTAGACGAGTTGGAAATAAACCATCATAGGAGCGTAGTCGAATACCTTAACATTCTCGTAATCCAGTATGTAGGCATTAGGAA
Organism: Lytechinus pictus; assembly: GCF_037042905.1. Lineage (NCBI taxonomy): Eukaryota > Metazoa > Echinodermata > Echinoidea > Temnopleuroida > Toxopneustidae > Lytechinus > Lytechinus pictus. Next base: position 47,043,272 of record NC_087246.1, on the reverse strand, counting down.
AACCCCCTTAAACAATCTTTACTACGTTTCAGGGAGTGTAGTCCCATACCTTCACATTCTCGTATTCCAGTATGTTGGCATAGACTGTTCTGAGTTCCATCTCTTCCTTGGTTGGCTGGCCGCTAGAGGAGAATCTCTGGGCTGCCTGTTCCTGAAGACGCTGTTGACGTTCTTTGATCTTTTTAGCAAGCTGAGAGTGGATCAGTTAAGGTGATAATTCTTTTTATTTCTTTTTTACAAAAAAAATATCACACATTAATAATGATGCCAATCTGTGCCTATTCAAAGGATGAAAAAAATAGAAATGTGACAAGTGCCTTGCCAAAATGCATACAGGCAATAGCGAGATTTGAACTCATGATCCATTCATTCATAGCTAAGTGTATTAATAACTAATAAATAGATGAATTGCCATCTAAATAGGCATTTCATGCAAAATCGTTCTATATCAAGTTCTGTATTTTCCAAATATCTATCAAATTCTGAAATGAAAGAAATAGTGATCGATATACATGTATGGACAAATTTATAACTTGGAGATTCCTGAATTTCATGTAATATTCTGACATGCAATATTTTTACCACAGTAAAATACAAGCAGACATTGCAACAGGTTGTGCTATCTATCCTTCTCAAACAATGTCCTAGTACATGTATGTACTTTAGGTTGGCAAATGCTTCCTCACCAAAGTAAAGCTCTACATATATCTAGGATGATTCATATTCATTGAGTTGACTTCAGGTTAACCCCCAAAAAAAAAATTTAAAAAAAGAAAGAAAGAAAGAAAGAAAGAAAATCACCAGGCCTGACTTATGTAGTGGATATGATCCACCACCACAGATTGTACACATCGAACAAAAACATTTTCATGGTGCTGCATTCACCTTAGCAACAATTACATTGTTGTTGACAATCTTAACTAAACCACAGGGATGAATTAACTTGATACTATCAAGTTGATTCATCCCTGTGGTTTGGTTATAAGAAGATGTAACAAGTCATGTTTATGTGTATGATGTTAATGGCCGATTTCAATGGCCATGAAAAACACACAAATGTATACAAATTCCTATATAAGAACGTACGAATATATAGCATCCTGGGGGCCGTTTCATAAAGCTGTTCGTATTCAAGTTTAAGTGAACAACTTTTTGCAGGAGGTTGAAAAGGATACACTTGCTTCCCGGGCTTTGGCAATGGCCATGTTCTCCATCAGCCTTCGCTGAAATGTCAGGTTCTAAGGAATTACAGGGAAAAATGGAATTATGAAGAAAATTGACTTTGAGATCATCATATGTAGACTATCAAAATCTCTTTCTGATTCAATGAAATTGAAATGATGAATGAAATAAATACATTTTCAGAACACTGTATACAAACTGACAACAATCTTACAAACTCATGATATTATAACCAAGACTGAACAGTTTATCAATTTGACAAGACTTAGTCAATTACATATATCTACCCAATCGTCTTTGGAAGCATATGCAAGAGGTTATAAACCTATTGCCTACTGGAACCAGATAGTCTTTCTACAAAGTCTATGGGAATAACAGAATTTAAAAGTCAATGGGTTAACACAAAAACCATAAAAAACACAACTCTACTCACAGCAACATTAATATAATACAATTATACTCACAGAGTTGTCTTGGAATACTCTAAGCATAGGTACATGATTGAACTCTTTCCAATGCTTTAGAATGGGCACTTCATTATTGTAATGACACTTTTTAGGAGAGGAATTATACAAACACTTTGCTGGTACAAATCAATTTGCAAACTAGCCACACTAAACACTAGGCCTATCTAAGGGTTTGTTATGTTTTATTTCTACTGGTAGCTTTCAAAGCCACCTGCTGATGAGCCATTCAACTTTTGCACAAGTTCATTGTATCCCTAAGCAACCCTGACAAATTTTCCTGTACAACTCAATTTCGACACTAAAATTTAGATTTCGATGTTGATTCCCCCAACATGGTCTAAGTTCATCGACCCTAAATGACCTTTGACATTGGACATATGTGACCTGAAACTCAGGCAGGCCTTGTTCAACGATACTTGATTACTCTTATGTCCAATATCATGAACTGGGTCCATATACTTCCTAAGTTAGGATTACATTTCAATAACTCAACCTTGGTTAAGATTTCAATGTTGACAACATCGCCGCCACTGACGTCGGAAAACCGGCGCCTTTTTTCTCGCTCTGCTATGCAGGCGAGACAAAAAATGAATTGTAGATAAAAAAATAATATTACACTTGCCTTTACTGGAAAGAATAAAACAAAATCCCTATGTCCTTTTTTCTATGATGCACTGTTCATACAGGTGAATATCTCATAGCTACAGAGGAAGTGGATAATTTCTAAACTTGCCTCTTCTCATTAAACAGAAGCAGATTTTTAACCAATGGAGCTCCCAATGTGTCAAAACCACATTGAATGAGGAAGAAAGAGTCATAGGGGATTAAGAGATTTGTTCTTAATAGGGGCAGAGAGAGGTCAAACTAAACCACAGTCACATCAACAAAACACAATCCAAATAGACAGATGGCATGTCATTGGAAATAATAAAATAGATTTGATCTGTCTGGAGTTGGTATGACCGATGTGACTGTATCATTACAACGGGATATCAGGGGCGGCTTCAGGGCCCCGTCTTACAAAGAGTTAAGATTGATCTAATCAATCTCAACTATGGACGGCCAGCAACGTCAACATCTATTATGCACGTTTGTTCAAACTATTTTCTTACTATGATTTACATTCATACTTTTATCGTTCTCTTGAAGATTCAGTGTGATTCTCTTTGTTTACTAAGGAAATTGTGCCAATTTCCTGGAGAACAAAGTATGGTATGGAAGGATTTCCACAATTGTGATTGACTGGATCAATCGCAGCTCCTTGTAAGACGGGGCCCAGAGAGAAATGATATGGGGAAGGGAATACATGGGTGGTGAAATGGGGAAATGGATTTGAATGAGGAAAAGTGAAAGAAAAAAGATAGAGAGAAGAAAGAGAGAACAAAGATGGGGGAGGTAGGGAAATGGCATGATAGAAAGTGAGAAATGAGGGGCTATCAACTGGTAGGAATAAGAAATAAAAGGGGAAATATTAGCTTGTTAACTACTCTGTAACATACTGTTGGCACTGAACAGGGACCATCTTGTTGCAATAGGCAACAGGTTGAATATATAAACCAAGAAACAGAGAAATAAGATGTGAAGTAAGATTAAAAGTACTAGTACAAGGATGGAGGATGAATGGATAGTCCAATTGAGAGAGCAAGAGAGAGAGGGGAAGAAAGAGAGTTTAAAAAGAAAGAAGGTGGACAGAAATGGACAGAGAACAAGAGAAGGGCAGGAGAAAGAGAGAGGGGGAGAGATAATGAAAAAGAAAGAGGCAGACAGATATGTAGTCAGAGACCATAATACCGTTTTCCCACTCCCGTTTGTAACCCTCTTATCGAAGTAGGTTGTGTACTCTGCTTTGAATCCAGATCAAAATAATCCTAGAATTTTCATACTGCTCTCCAAAGTGGAGTAACTCCTTCTGGACTCCGGAGTAACTCCACTTCGTCTGTCAGTATGAAATAGGCCTTAGAAGGGCAAGAGAAGAAGAGAGGGGGAAGAAAGAGAGATAATCAAAAATAAAGAGACAGACAGACATAGAGAGAGACCCTAGAAAAGGGCGAGAGAAAGAGAGAGAGAGAGGGGAAGAAAGAAGACTACCATGCATGCATGATGAACAAGCAGGGTAAGAAACAGGAGACAGATGAACAGGAGAAAATTGAAGTTTGGGAACATACAAGGAGTAAAAAAAGGTTTGAAAAGATATTTACCACAAGGCTCTTATTCTTGCTAGTAGTGTGCATCTTGTTCAATCTGCTCCTATAGGCAGCCATCAGTTTCCTGTTCTCTCTGTAGGCCTTCTCTAATGGTCCAAGAGCCTCATTACTATAGAAACAAAAAAATAAATCATACATGTACCGGTACATCCTAATTCACCTTTTGGAGACTGAGCCTGCATATATGAAAGCGGGAGTCTATGGGAAACGCGTGTAAAAGCGAAATCATTCAGTTTCCAACAGGTTAATAATAAAGCAAAGAAGAGTTCATTTGGCTCGAGTTCAAACAGACGGCAAGTTACGACTTTGAACTTACTACGTCACATGCCACACCTTTTCGACAGAAAACCAACTTGGGAAGAGGGGCATACTCACTGACAGTATCCGTCCACTCAAGATACAAGATCTGTCACCCTGTCTGGAACAAATCGCAGTTTTTGATGGTACGAGCCAGCAATAAAATCCGTATGACATCTGAGAGTCCAAAACAATGGCAGAACAGTTTTTTTTCATGCAGATGGCTTCATCAACTTAAATCACAATGTCCCAGGCAACTCATTTTGTGAAAGCCATGAAAACCCCAAGTTTGGCCACGTGTCAGGTCTGCCACTGCCAATAACAAAGACAAAGACCGATCCATGACAACACTGAATGACGATACTCTGCCAGACGGACACTGCGAGACGGACTTAGGCGAGTCATCAACTGTGATGGCCAGCCAGCCAACTAGCCAGAGGACGATGATAGTCACAAGATCACAGACAGGACTGAGTGAATCATTTTGTAGGGGACAGACCCTGTATTCTCCACAGGAAAGGACAGCAATCACATGCCTAATACAAACAATGTACCCTTTCTGCTTCAAGCAATACAACATTGTACCTTTAGTGCCAGAAAGTTCTTAACTATGTACACTTCATAGCCATCAGACTCTAAAAACAACACATTTAATCCCATCTCACTTAGGACATGGTTAAACAGTTTGTCATAGGATACCTTCATTTTCCAATCCTTTGTACAGGATTAAGGAGCCAAACAATGGAGTAAACTTGATAGCAACATACATTAATTAACTAAATTAAGTGTGCTGTGGCAACAGTGTACATTCATTATTGGATGTTTCCTATAAAATATGCTCGCTGAAGTATGTGTAATAACTTGCAAGTGCATAAAATCTGTCTAAACCATGATTTAAATAATAATGCCTTGGTTCAGACCACTGATCAAATCAAAACAAATATGGCTCAAAATTCAATACTGAATGATACGCGCCGTATAAGCTAAACAACAACAACAACAACAAACGTTGTGAATAACGGCCAATGTCTATCTGTCTCTCTATTTCTCTCTTCATATAGGCCTTAATGCAATGCATCTTTTATCCTTTCTAATTCTAATGAACTCTGAATATGCAATATAGATTACTAGCAAAATTAGAGAATGAAAAAAAATAATGATTAATTACCAGCTTCCTTTACAATAATCACATGCATTGTGTGCTTGATAATTTTTGCAAAAAAGCATACATGTACTTCTTGACCCCTTTGAACTGTTGGGGCGGCCATATTGGTCATATAACACTAGCACAGAGGAAACAGGTGTCATCAATCAAACATAAATTGAAAGAACCTTCCATCAACAAGCCGATGGTTAAACCTATTCGATCAGCTGACCAATTAAGGAAGATGAAGGGGGAAACCCCTGTTTGAAACTCTCAGAGATTCAAGATAAAAAAAATAATAAAAATGAGACCTCGGAAGAAAGAGGACATCGATGACTGCACTGCAGACAAGTGACAGACAAGTCTCGTGCCATGAGGTAATAGGAGGCTAGGAGGTCAGACTGGCCAAACATTAGTCCAGATAGGACCTTGGTGTTTGGAAGTTCTCTTTCCCAAAGCTAACATAGAGGGCAGACAGCGCCGATCCACTCATCTTCCCTCCTTGGCGCTGATTAGAGAGTGGGAGTCATGTGCCCTCTATGTTAAATTTGGGAAAAACAGTGGTAAATTGCCAATTCATCTACTGACAACTCGTCCACTCACCACATGGTCTACTTTCATTTAGTCTAACGCCATTTCGTCCATCAACATTCCGTCTAACAACAATTTGGTCCAATAAACATTTGGTCCAATCATCACTTCGTCTAATCACCATTTCGTCTATGAACATTTCGTCTCATAACAAGTTGGTCTAATATCCATTTCAATTTTCATTTTCATTCATTTTGCACAATTAAAACTTAGTCCAATTAGACCAAATGTCATAATGGCTATTGGACCAACTGGTTATCAGACGAAATAGTGAGTGAATGAATTGGCAATTAGACCATGTGGATAGTGGAACTATGAACTAACGGCAGAACAAATGATAGTAGACGAGTTGGCAACTGGATAAATTGGCATTAGACGAATTGAAAATAAACCCAAACACTTTGGCATATAGCAGACATACTGAGAGGTACATTTACAAGGCTCACTCAAATTGTATATTACACAACAGTCAGTGGCTGAATTGCACAATTTTTTGGGAATTTGAAAAGATAAACATAGCACATGTACCACACATGTATATTTATTCGAAAGCACACTAGTTTATGCTCCATAACAAAATGTCACAAGAATAATCAAATATTGTAGAGAGTTATAAGAAAATATTGAATAATGTTAACACATGTATGGTGTATGTACTGGGGTGTTTACATAAAGAGATATGCTTAATACCAACACTTAAGTAGAACTTTTTGAAGACAATCTGATATAGTCTTACAGTACTTAATTGAACCATTAAATGAATTAATTGTGTCTAGATGTCACATGTACATGTACATGTACTTGTTTGATTTAGATTCATTTCATCACATTGCAAATATATGACCCTGAGCACTGTAAAGTGATGACAAGAGAAATGTCATGCAAAAATGCAATACATTGGTCTATATTTCATCAATTCAAAGACTTATAGTGCTTCTCACCACACACAATACCACAAAGGAGAATATCTATTATCGTTTATGGTTTCAGTACGGTTTTATATATTGCACCCACTTAGGCTGAATTGCATTGGATTTGCATTCAGAAATAATCACAATTATGAATTAGAATTGGTAATTATAATAGTAATAATAATAATAATGGATATTTAGAGGCGCTAAAAACAAAAAGTACCATAGGGCATACAATGTATGAATAATGATTTATGAATTCACAATTATTAGATGAAGAGAGGAATATCATAAAACACAGTCTCTGAAATATAAACCGAAACTATCTTTAAAATTATGTGTAAATATCATTCATATAACTATGATAAACTACATACACATGAAAGTTAACATTTTCAGCCTTCAACAGTGATCTGAAAAAATTCATTATAGGGACATTGATCCAATCTCCATGCACAAACATTACAGTTCCAAAGGAAAACTTACCTCTGTTGGCTTGGGGATGCACTTGGAACGGTCTTCCTCTGGTGAGTAGGCTGCTGAACAGTGGGTCGTACCACTGCAACATGGGTGGGTGCAGCATTCGACAAGGTGGAGGGGACTGCTGGAAACATAGATGGAGAGATGCGACCTGCTGGAACTGACGACGAAAGCGATGACGATAATGATGATGATGATGATATCAGTGAAGGTGGTGGAGAAGGAGAATAGGTCGTTGTCTGTTGGGTGGGTAGAACAGGCATATTTGTTGGAGTTGATGCCTCATCTGTAAATAAAAAAATACAAGAATAAAATTAAGTACACAGTACATAAAGTCATTGAACCCTCACAGGTTTGTTACTGGTACTCTCATTTGCGTATCAATTATATTTATTGCCTCTTGATTCTGCACTATAAAATTTCAATCAATACAAATTATTAAACGAATTTCAAACTATTTTTGAAGATCATTGATTGTTGCCAATTTGAGGACCAAAGACAGGTTATCTAGATTTAAGGAGAAACTGTAGGCCTACTTAGAAGCCATTATGCTACAGGCACACCAACGAAACCAACTCCTGGCCAATCAAAGCTATTACGTTAGTGTGAATGGCATCTTATTGGTCGGTTTGGGTGTAACTGTCCCATTAATAATCCTGGCTGTATACTGACAGGAGAATGATATGGGAGGGAGATGTTGATGTTGGGAGTGTTGAGGTCCAGTGGATTAGTCTCTGGACTTTGGAACAGAGGGTTGTGGGTTCAAGTCCCAGCCATCGCGTGCTTTCCTTAACGGCAAGAAATTGATCCACATTGTGCAGCACTCGACCCAGGTGAGGTAAATGGGTAACGGGCAGGAATTCCTTCCTTGAAGCGCTGCCATGAGCACGTAAGAGTAGCCTGGCTTTAATAATCCTGTATACTGACAGAATGATATGTGAGATGTTGATGTTGGGAGTGTTGAGGTCCAGTGGATTAGTCTCTGGACTTTGGAACAGAGGGTTGTGGGTTCAAGTCCCAGCCATGGCATGATTTCCTTCAGCAAGAAATTATTGATCCACATTGTGCTGCACTCGACCCAGGTGAGGTAAATGGGTAACGGGCAGGAATTCATTCCTTGAAGCGCTGCCTTGAGCGCGTAAAAGTGGCCTGGCTAAAACCAGGGTAATTATGGTGCATTTAATTTAGAGTACTTTCACTGAATTGCCGAGGGAGCCTGAATGCCTGAGTTGATAACATCAACTGTTCTTGTTAATGATGATATCAACCACACGTTCACAACTTTGCTGGGCTATTATACTCAATACCTACCCATGTTATTAAGGATATCGACAACACGCTCACTGCATCGCTGGGCAAGCTTCACCATCTTCATTGATTCTGTTGTCTTCAGGTTTACCGTTGCTGCTTGAGAAACTGCAAAGAAAATGAGAATCAGAATATAAGTTTCAAGCAAAACTAGTAGAATGACAGCATTGGTACAGTAAAGAACAACTCTACAGTCCCCTGGGCACAGTTATAAAAGGGGGCAAGTGCATGTTTTCACGAGAGAATCAGCATTACTTTTTATCATCTCACTAATGGTCAAAAATCAATTTGTTACACAAAAGTTTTTATTTCATCCGTAACTTTAAAGGATGAATAAGCTGTGTTCTCCCTCCATGTAATGTTAACTAATACAGGGCCCTGTTGCATAAAAGTTACTATTATGGTAACTACCATGGTAACAATGATCAACAGCCAATCAAATTCAAGGATTTCATGAAAGATACCATTGGATAGCAAAGTTACCATGATGGTAACTTTATGCAACGGGGCCCAGGACCGAAAATCAAATTGACAAACAGATATAAAGCAACATTTTGTGTAATTTTGTGTTCATACTTGTTCACACAGACTGCCTATTTTACCATGTATTAACTGATAATCATTATCACCCCCAATATAATAATACCATGATATGCTGTGGATATGAAGTCCTGATGTTCGATTTGATAACTTTGCGGGAAAAAATGTGCAATCATTTGATAAGTCCAAATACAATGTACTGTCTGAGCTATGAAATTATGCATGAATGTTGCAAAGATTTACTACAGTACATATTTATTGTGCCACGTGTGACTGAATGATTTTTAACAAGTGTCATAAGCTCCTGAAATCCTTGTATCTGATTGGCTGAAGATCAAATTAGTGAATGGCAATCACTGACAAGATTGCTTCAAGAAACAGTCCCCCGTCTTACCTTTCACTCTGGCATCCTGTAGGAGAGCTTGTGAAATGTACTGCATACAGCTCAGATAGTGGAGATATGCATCCTAGATTAAGATCAAGAATGAAAGTAAACATACAACTCCTTTTAAAGGTCAAGTCCACCCCCAAAAAATGTTGATTTGAATGAATAGAGAAAAATCAAACTAGCAGAACCCTGAAAATCTCATCAAAATCGGATGTAGAATAAGAAAGTTAGGGCATTTTAAAGTTTCCCTTATTTTTCACAAAACGGTGATATGCACAATCAGTGACATGCAGATGAGTCGGTCCGTGATGTCCATCACTCACTATTTCTTTTGTTTTTTATTGTTTGAATTATACAATATTTCATTTTTTACAGATTTGACAATAAGGATCAATTTGACTGTACCATATAATATTAAATAATGCTAATTCCACATGTTTAGGGAGGAATTAATCGTTGTTTCACTTGACAATGAGGGGAAAATTAGAATATTTCATAAAATAAAATACAAAAGAAATAGTGGCGTCATCAGTCTCCTCATTTGCATACCGACCAGGATGTGCATATAACTTTTTTGCGAAACTTTAAAATGTCATAACTTTCTTATTTTACATCCGATTTCGCTGAAATGTTCAGTGCTATGCTTGTTCGATTTTTCTCTTCTTATTCAAATCAACTTTTTGTTGGGGTGGACTTGTCCTTTAATAGTATTAATATATAGATATACTATGATGAAAGTTAGTTTTGATCTCACTCCTAACCTGATGACAGAAGTCAGCACATGCATTTACAAGATGGGCTTTGTTTGAACGTCAACTCTAGGATCGCAAGAAGTCAAGACATCGGCTGAGCTACTTGAGTAACTGTATTTGCACGTACATATGATTCAAACAAAATTTAAAAAGGTGTACTTCAACTAAAAATCAAATGAAGGAAGAAGAAAATTAACCAAATTTTTACATCAAAATTTTCTTTGTAATTCATAGCCTCTGAGTGGCTCATAATTTTGCCCTCTTTTTTTAGTTTTGTAACTTGTTTAATGGTGCATTTTGTAATGAATTATGTCATCTATGAGGCACGTCTAGTGAAAGCTGGCTTAGTGTAGCAGTGAGAATTCAAACTAATGGAATAAAGAAAAACAAAAAATCAGTCAAGAAAATGAAGTGAGAAAAGAGTGTATGAGATGAAACATCTTATGATACATTAAGGCCCGGAGTCAAAACATTTACTGATGATTAAACTATGACCACAAGAAAAACTGTTTACAATTTTGCAAAACATTTTAAGCAATTAAGCATGTGGGAAGAGATGACATAAACACCTTAAAAATTGGCCATTTCCAATGTTACATGCACTGATACACATGCACACAAAGTCATATCTAAGAAAGTTTATCTTTATTTTCAATTCAAATTTATATTGATTTAACTTGTATACGAAGTCTATTTTCAAGCAGTTTGAAATAAATTTGGGGGATATTTTGGCAGTTTTAAGGGAGGGTTTGGTGATCCATTTTCAAATTTTCTCCCTTTTTCAAAACAGTTTAAAAATGGAACTGGCAATGTTACGTACGGTTAGACATTTTTTCTCTTCAAAAATTGTAATAACTCAGACTATGATACATACATGTATGTTGAGTGCAAAGATCATTTTCAATTTTCAGATAAAGGTAATGATAAAGATAAAAATGTGACATCACATAATTATACCATTAAAAATCCATACCTTTTTCATTTTTTTTCTTCACAATTTCTGAAATCTAGCCAACAGAGACGGCCTCCTTCCTGTCAGGTGATTTTTCTTTGTAATCCTATTCTCCAATTCTTGTGCTGTATACACAATAAAAACTAGGGAATGCTCTTTTTGTAGTTGGACATTTGTCAAACTGGTCAATGCCCAGTTGCAGATGTTATCGCTATGTGCAGATTTTTAATGATTAATATTGTTCTCATTATTTTCATGATGCTAAATTCATCTAGTATACAAAAACATTTTTGTTTAAAATTTGGTTCTCTTAAAGAATTATTATGAATTATTTTACCAGCCTCAATCTCACATCTCAAAGCAATTTATGTCAAAGGTTGTGTGTTTACATGTACATAACTATACTATTAATTCCATTGCAATAACTTGATTACAAATCTGTATTTCATAATCTCATAATGCAAATCAAACCTGAATGATATTTCTGACCTTTTTGTTATATACTTAAATTTCAAAACATTTTTTTTCCAATACATAATTATTCCAATCCCACTCAGGCTGGTATTACCACATACAATCTCACTTATTCAAACATGTGTACATGTTTCAATCAACCAACTGTTTTCTCTTTCAAATGTAAATATTATCTTGAGTGTATACAATCTTTGAATGTATATATATGTAAATCATAGTTTAATGTTAACATTTCACAATTAGTTTTTTGGCTACAGCATTGTATGTTTGTATTTTATAAAATTATATCTAATAAATTGAAATTGAATTCAATTTAATTGACAGTATTGTATACATTATGTTCTACATTATCGTGCATGATGTACAACATCTGTTCAGATCAAATGGTCTTTCAGTCCCATCACTTCTTTTGATTGAAGGAACACTTTACCATTTGTTCTCAAGGGTTAGCGTGTGACTTACACTTTACATTCAAATTCCAAGTTTTGTGCATTTAACGAATATGAAAACAAATAAACATATTCTATGTACAATCTACATACAATGTAAACGTCTATTTGGGTTTCTTTTTAAGAGCTCACATCAGCATATAATATATATAATTGTGAAAAAACTCACTTTTTAATGTCTTTTTTTAACTTGGAATTGATTGCATGCGATATTATATGGTCTCAAAGTGAGAGCATTGATAATATGAATACCATTTTGATTTTTGAATACCCGGTAATACCAAATGAAGCATTGCTATACGTTTAATAGAACAGAACATTTTGAGATTCTTCTTTTCTCCTTCTGGTGAGTAGTCCTCTTTGTACAGTATAGTCGTACTAGAATGGATTGAAGTCATAATCACAAAACACATGACAACAGAATGTCTGCAATTGATTGCAAATATTTCTTGCAACACCCCCTTGGAATTCTAACCTCTACAGCCTGGGTCTTCAAAATTGATTATTGGACCATATTGTATGGGAGCCAGTGGGCATAGAGATAGGGGGCTTTGGGGTGGCTATTTCTTTGTTTTGATACTACTTTTATACCAAGATTAATGACTTTAGAGTCACTAAAACAATACGGAATGCTCTTCTCGTAACAACAAAATTGGATTAAGTTTTGCTTAACCGCAATTACCCCAAACTATAGTGTGATAGGATGAGGAAGCACCAAAACATTATAAAGTAGAAAAGTTTTTTGGTTTTAATTTTTGGAAATTATCCCAACACCTTTCGTAACAGAAGTTGTGACCTTGTGTAAATGATTATATCAGGATAAATTTTCATCAATAGTAGGCCCAACTCCTTCAAAAATTTTGAATGTTGTATTTGTAGTAGGGATAAGGTTGTCAACGTTTATCGTTATTAGAGTTAATTGCACGGCTATTGTAGCGTTCAAAGTGCATAAAATGTGTTTTCTTTATACTTAAAGGACAAGTCCACCCCAACAAAAAGTTGATTAAAATAATAAGAGAAAAATCCTACAAGTATATCACAAAAATATCATCAAAATCAGATGTAAAAGAAGAAAGTTATAATATTTTTCAGTTTCACTTAAAGCACTCATCCTACGAACGAGGTTATAATATAACCTCGTTCTCGTGTGTATACACTAGCATGGCCAAAAAAAGCATCGACTATTTTCCTCCTCTTCCCTCACCCAAACATAATGACCTTATCGAACTAGATCAAGTGTGATACTTGACATAAATTTATATAACAAATATGATCTATTTGCTGAAAATAGTATGAAAAATGACTAAAAACTCACCCGATTTTTCCACCTCCGGTGACCGTCACTACTCTTGGTTCGTTCAATGGTGTTTAATCGTGACAAATCGAAAAAGAAAAAAATATCACGAAGCCATAGAGGTTCATCCACCCGGATGGATGAAACACTACTCGTGATGCATTCTGGTAAACATGTCTCGATAGCCTCGACAGATTGGCAATTTTGTTTCGTCTAGATAAACATGTTTAAAGAATAAAAAAGTCCAAAAACTCCAAATGGCTATTTTGGGGGGCTTTTCTATAATATTTCTAGTACTGTATCCAGAACATCATTTGTCTGTTTTCCTCTTCCCTTACCCTTTCTTTCTTTTTTCTTTTGAGCGTAAATTAATTCTTTTGATTTTTTATTTCTTACTTTTTTCTCAGTCTTTGTTCTTTGTTTTTTTTTTTCTTTATTTCTTAAGGGGAACTCTCCCCTCCTCCTGAAATTTAAGGGGTATTGAATGTGTACCCCCCCCTCCCCCGCCTGTGACAACAATAATTCTTGTGTAAAAAAAAATAGTGAACAAAATATGAGTGTCAGGCAGTGGCGTACCCAGGATTTTCCAAGGGGGGGGGGCAAATTCGTCCGCCAAAAAAATTTGAAGAAAAAAAAAAAAAAAAAAAAAAAAAAAGGTCTTCAAGTTCAAAAGAGGGGGCCACTTGTGGCTTGTCACAGGGATCAGTTGTGACTCGTCAGGGGGGCAGGGGTACGTCCCTTGCATGAGTTGTGACTCGTCAGGGGGTGCAGTGTGCCCTCCCTGCCCCTTAGGTACGTTAGTGGTGTCAGGTGAGAAAAAGACTACAGTCCCCGGACTGCGGAGCTTCCTATTATTATGCTTCACCGGAAACAGGTAGGAGCTTATTGTAACCAGCTCTGTGGTTGCCACTGTTCAGTGGCTAGCTTTCTTTTATTCAGCACAAGAGGGCGTGCTGAAATACTTACGTAGGAGACTATGGACCAGACGAGAATAAGGAAAAAATTTCCTTATGATTTTACCCGATTTAGAAAGAAATCTTCAATTGAAGGACGATATTTGACTCATTGGGCATTGGAATCCTGTTTAAGTAGAACCAAAATCTGCATTTGGGTCAACACAAGAATTGGTAAGTCAGACTCTTTTACTTCGCGCGTTCCTACATAGAAATGACAGTGTTAGCGGCACTGGTCTCAGATCAGTCCCACCCCGTACATTTTTCTGTATGGCGAATGGTCGGGGTGAACCAGTGACTTAAAGGGACGGTCTGGGCTGAAAATATTTATTTCTAAATAAATAGAGTAAAATTCACAGAGCAAAATGCTGAAAATTTCATCAAAATTGGATAACAAATAACAAAGTTATTTAATTTTGCAGTTTATAAATATTTTTTTAAAACAGTTACGGTATATGCACATCGTCATGAATATTTAATCATTAGATGAGCTGATCATGATGTCACATCCCCACTTTCCCTTTTCTTATGTCATTACATGAAATCACAAATGTTTCATTTTTTTCATACATGTGTAAATGATGTGTTCCATTATGATGAAATAATTTGTGGCAATACATAACTAATGCACTAAATCAGTTGTCAATCCAATTGTTTTAGTTTTTGGTAGAAAATTTTTGAATAAACCTAATTTCATATTTAAAATACAAAAGAAGAACAAGTGGGCAAAATTTTTGCTCATTTATAATTATATATACGCCACTGATGGGAGCTTGGCAGGCATGGTCAGAAAGTGGTCTAATAATTATTTCTCAAACTGTAAGTTTATCTGGGACAATCAATTCAATTTCAAAGTCAAACCCACACACTTTGCATCTGCCCATATCCATCTGCCGAGCCGAAGTCTACGGAAACGCACTATGTTACTCACCGGAACGCTGCCGCTGGTATCAAGTTGAATCGCAAGCCCGACAGCTTTCATCGCTGTTTGCAGCTGCTGCTTCTGTTCATCTGGGTTTTCGCTCCTTGATTCCATCATTACAAAATTGTCATCAGATATAACATTAGCATCATTTGAATGATCACCTTGTACCTAAGCTCTCACAAGTGTTTTCACCAACAAATAATCAGCATAACGAACATTAATACGTGACGGATTCTTTTTGAAGAGGTCAGGTACTAGGTGGTACAAAAACGGCGCAGCTGCTTTCTTTTTCTCGCATGTCAAAGGTCACCTGATTTATACGAAATTATATCATAGAGTATATATACTAAAAATTGACGTAATCTCGTGCAAGAATTTGATGTCTAGGACTATCGTGTACGTTTATTTATTTTTCAACAATTTATTTTTCTTTTAGATACCGCGTTCACAAAACTTGAAAGAGAAAAATGGGCACATGTCATAGATATGCCACGCCCTTATTTCTGAACAAGAGGGGAATTCCCCAGCTGATGGATAAGGGGATGGACGGATTGGTATATATATTTATATAGGTCCATGGTTGTATGAATTGCTTTGTCTTTCCCGGGGTTTTCCCCAATAATCAGTACTACACCATCGGATTATTTTCTTTCTTTATATTACCAGCCTGCATCAAAAGTACAAACCAACATGTTTTTCAATTATAATTATCATTTGAATCAAAACAACTCCCAAAACAATGAAACACAATCAGTGTTGGAAGAAAAGTCCGTCGTTCCAAATCAACTGTATGTACCACACTATTAATTTCAATTAGTTGCATGTGGTTTTAAACATATATAACATATATTTGGGGTTTAATCTCTGAAAGCGGGTCGGATTTTTCGGGAGTCAGGACGACCTAAAAGTGACGTAAGTATTTTCTAGTTTATGGAAGATAAGGATATATACACTCGGGGCCCGAAAAGGGAAGGGAAAAGGAAAAGGAGAAAAAGAGATCAACACTCTAAAAATGAAATGTTAAATCATCATTTGAAAGGTTGGAGGAGCTATCGACAACCTTTCATAAATGTTGCATTTACCACCCAAAACAATTCAAGGTTGGATAATAACATCTGGAAAATGTTGTCACATCACCTCCAACCTTTCAAATGTTTATTTAACATCGAGAGTCAAAGAAAGAGGCCGTGCCCAAACGGCCGTGCATCCCCCTCTGTGAAACTTAGTTAACTTACAATTAAGTCCACCCCAACAAATAGTTGATTTGAATAAAAAGAGAAAAATCCAACAAGCTAAACACTGAAAATTTCATCAAAGTCGGATGTAAAATAAGAAAGTTATGACAGTTTAAAGTTTCGCGTAATTTCACAAAAAAGTTATATCCTGGTCGGTATGCAAGTGAAGAGACTGCTGACGTCATCCACTCACTATTTCTTATGTACTTTAATATATGAAATATGAAATATTCTAATTTTCTCCTCATTGTCAAGTGAAACAACTATCAATTCCTCCCTGAACATGTGGAACTAGCTTTATGCTATATGGTTCAGTCAAGTTGATCCTTATTGTCAAATCTGTACAAAAGTGAATTTTGTATTGAATTTTGTATGATTTACACAATAAAAAACAAAAGAAATAGTGAGTGAGGGACATCATGAACTATCTCATTTACATGTCACTGAGTTGTGCATATCACTGTTTTGTGAAAAATAAGCAAAACTTTAAAATATCATAACTTTCTTATTGGACATCCGATTTTGATGAACTTTTCAGCGTTATGCTAGTTTGATTTTTCTCTATTTATTCAAATCAACATTTTTCTGGGGTGGACTTGACCTTTAAACATAAAAATCTTGTAGGGACAAAACGACCACGTCGTGACGCCGAATGGGTAATTACCCTTCCGGTAAATTAGGGAGCATATTTGATTTGATTTGATTTGATTTATTTTTTTTCACATTCCAATAACAAAAAGTATACAAGTGTAATCATTTTTTCTCAGCATAACATAACAATAAGCAAATGACATAATGAATAAAATATACATACTTATTCTAACGATCTAATTAAAATATAATATTACCTAAGATTTTTTTCTAATCATTAAGACAAATAGCAGAAAAATATATATTATATCGACATAATACATTTTGAAATGTGGGAGACCTCCATCATAAGCTTAGAGCTTGAAATTGACGGAGGCCTCAGAGTGTACAACAAAACAAATGGTCCGATTTATATTACATTTGAATGGAAATGAAATGAATTGAATTGAAAAAAGCAAAGAGAAAAAGAAAATATCAAGAGAAAGAGCATAAAAAAGAAAGAAAGAAAGAAATAATAGGAGGAAGAAAAGAAAACAGAACGAGAGAAAAACAAAGAAAGAGTGTGCAACGAATAGATATCAGTGCCTATACTTATTACACATATTACACATTACACACTTATGGCACATTAATAGATTAAAGGGATGCTCCATGCTGTATATGATTTGAACATACAAAAAAAATCAGACAAACAAAACAGTGAAAATTTGATCAAAATCAGAAAAGAATAACAAAGCTATATGCGGGGCTATATGGCATTTTAAAGATTTGCATTATTCCGGTGAAACAGTTCTATAGGCATGTCTTCAAGAACATCCAATGAGCAAACTGAGTGATGATGTCATAACCCCATAGGCGGATTCAGGGGGGCCCGAGGGGCCCGCCCCCCCCCCCCCCCCCCCCATTGGCGGAGCAAAAAAATAAAAAAGGGGGAAGAAATAAAAAAATTAAAAAAAAGGGAAAAGAGAGGAGAAAAAGAAGAAGGGGAAACATAAAAGGAGGAAGACGAGTGAATAAAATAAGATGAGGGGAAGACTTGGGAAATAATTTTGAAAATATTTCATGTCACTATACAGTATAAAATTTTCGCTCGCGCTTCGCGCTCGCATTGACTTTTAGGTAATTTAAATATCTTGCTTCATGCGGAGCTTAAGTATCAAAATTTGAAATCAATATAAATATTTCAGCTCGGAAATCGAACTTTCATTATTTTGTTTGATTTAAAAATTTATTTTTTAAAAGTGCTCTGTAAAGAGTTATGGTTTGTCTTCTGAATATTTACATTTTCTAAATTTGATTTGTCAGGTACCAATTATTTTCCTGTATTCCATAAAGTTCTCTAATATCCCTATTTATGTCAAAATGTCAAAACGTAACAGCTAGCACTGCACGCTCGCATTTTGATTGGTGATTTGATATGTATATTTCAATATTAATTCTAAAATAAGCTACTTAAAATCCCCATTTCATGACAGTTTATCAAATATTTCGGCTCGAAATTTGCGCTCGCATTGATTGTTGAAAATATTTAAACTCATGCATCTTATTCATAATTACAAAAGTGCTTTAAATGTCCAGTTTACAGGCCATAATGAATTAACAGATTTCTCGCTCCCATTAGGCTTATTAGATTAATAAATAAGATATTAATTCAATAATCAAATTGACCCTTTTTAGAATGGAATATCGACAAGTTTCATCTCCCGCTGAGGAAAAGAAATAGGAAGATAGTCATCATTTTCATATGATGACATAATGTTCTGAGAATGGCCCTTTCCTATGTCAAAACTCAAAGTAATTTTTTTTTCAACTATGATTCATATCCACCTCACAATTTTCCTACAAAGTACTTGAAATACAGAGCTTAAATTGACCTTTTTTCAGATCGGAATATCAAACATTTTAAGCTCGCGCTTCGCGCTCGCTTTATTGATTTTCATGATGAAAAAAGGTATTTAGAATGCCCAGATTCTAGCTCAAAATCTGAATGACGCGCACGCATGTTTATTCAGATACGCAGCTTGTTCTCTATTTAAATCATTATGAGCCTATATAGCCAGTTTCAGATCAGAATATAAAAAAAAATTTGCTCACGCTTTGCGCTCGCATTATTAATGTAGGAAGATACCAAATTATACCCAATTTTTTAATGATTTACAAAACATGAAGAGAGTGTCCCGTTTTTAGGTTTGAAATCTCATTTTTTTGCTGCTCGCGCTGTGCGCGCTCGCATCAATTGTTTGGTATACTGTTCATGATTACAAAAAGTGCATAGAACGTTAATTTTTTAGGACGGAACGTCAAATAATTGTCAGCTCGCGCTTCGCGCTTTCATTATTTAATCATTGAAATATGTATCGTCTTAATGGCTAACTGCAAAACGTTCTTAACAGGTCCCTATTCGACAAGACCAGAACGCATTATAAAAATTTCTGCTCTCGCTTCGCGCTCGCAGTAATTATCTAGTTACATACTCATCTTGTTCAGGTTCACAAACATTGCCCAGAATGTTCAATTTTCAGGACAAAATACATGCAATTTCAAAACTGTTTAGCTCGCACGTCGCGCTCACACTATTTAAATAGGGCTTATATGAAATTATTACACATTTATGTTGTTTGTAAGAATAAAGCAGTGACATTTTTGCTAGGACATGGGCGTTTATGTCCCCCCCCCCCAAAAAAAAAAAAAAAAAAAAAAAATCACGACCAAGAAAAAAGGAAAGGGATAAGGGTGAAATATAATATTATTTTTCAAGTATTATGTCAAAATCTATCACAAACTTGGATTTTTGTAATAAATATGTCAAAATTTTTGCTCGCTCGCTTCGCTCGCTCGTAATTTCTTATTAATGTTACGCGAAACGCCATATCAAGCCCCCTCAATTGTTTTTGGCTCATTACGCCACTGGGACAACCCCTTCAAAGAAACAACCAAAAATCAACTTTGAGCAGCCGACCGGGGAAAATATGGGTGAAAATTTTTTCGGGCCCCCCCTATTGGCGGAGGCTGGATCCGCCCCTGTAACCCTACTTGTTCTTTTGTATTTTATTATATAAAATTAAGTTTATTCAAATATTTTCTACCTAGAACTAAAAAAAAATGGATTGATAACTGATTAAGTGCATTCATTACAAGGGAGACATATCATTTACACATGTATGAAAAATGACCCAATTATGATTTCACGTAATAACATACGAAAAAGAAAAGTGGGGATGCGACATCATAATAAGCCTAATATACCAGATTAATATTCATTACGAAGTGAATGTAACTGTTTTCACAGAATATTGCTTAACTTTAGTTAAAATTCAATAACTTTGTTATTTGTTATCCGATTTAGATGAAATTTTCAGCATTTTACTCAATCTGTGAATTTTACTCTATTTATACAGATATAAACATTTTCAACCCGGAGTAGCCCTTTAAAGGGGAAGTTCACCCTGATAAAAAGTCTATTGTCAAAATAGCAGAAAAATAATTTAAAATATTGCCGAAGGAAATATTGAATGAAATACAATACAGCCTGCATGAGGGGTCCCAAAGTACCTGTAGTACAATCATGACAATGATAAGTATAAGATGAATGTTTGTTGAGGAAAACAAATTGTTTCTTTCAGAGAGGCCTATTCCTGAAACTTTTACCATAGTGTCAAATAATTGGGAAACAAAAAAAAACTGATATACACAAACCATGTGAGATGATTTTGTCAATAGCATGAAATATCAGAACGTATGAACTGTACTAAGTTTTTCCCTAAAGCAAAAAAAAGTTAGAAAGCCATTATCTGCTAAGAAGGTATAATTGTCGCATATTTGATTTTATCCACAATTTTGAAAACAGGGAGATTACTTGTTTGATAATTATCAATATTTTAGTTTGTCCCTCATTTTTTGACAGAGGGATACTTTTAAAAATTGAATTATTCTAGGGATCCATGTACTAAATTATACAAATTAGAAATGGGGCTAAAAGTATTGAATTTGGATTTGCTGGGCCAATTTAAAATTCGAAAAAATAGTTCGAGGAGCTTTAACATGGTCAATTCCAATGAACGCTAGATGGGCCTAAATAAGGTTTGTTGTCAAAAGGACCAAAATTGAGGGGGGGGGGGAATCCGTTAATTTTTTTTTCATAAAATGCAGCTAAAGCAAGTAGAGGCTTGCTTTCGCCAAAAGGATATAGGCCTAGTAAAAATGTTTCTAAGATTTATCATGCTCTAGGAACAGAAGGCCACTTTCTCATCATAATATAATGCTTTCGCATATTTTGTTTGCCCTTTATAGGATTCCATATCAGAACAAAACATTTAATTAACCTTGCATATGATTGGCTAAGCCTAAGGGCAAAATGGTCCTTGAAAATTACTGACAAACGTTCATGATCCGTTCACATCTTCAGTCTTCATACTGAATTAATTATCCACCGATTCTTTTCTTTTCTTTGTTTTTGTATTTTTTTATTGGACGCTTCGGCGACACTGTGAGTGTGTTTTCTACCTTTCCCTGCATGCTGCTGTACCGGTACCTGTTCTAGTTCTACCGAAAATTTTGTTAATTTTCCGTGACATAGTGAGTGAGTAGGCAATGAAAACATCTGGAATGCATGATTTGAAGCCATTTATTAAAAATATGGGCTAAATATGGAAATTTTATTCATTTTCATCAAATTTTGCCAGCCTTTATCTTTATGCCGACTTCAATTTGAATATTTGTAAAAAGTTAGTAGTTTTTACCTCAGCTCAGGCTCAGTCCCACATCATTCAGATGATGTCAGTGAGAGAGAACTAACGAGTAACGTAATAATAGACACACTAATTTATTGATTAGAGTCAAGACAAGAAGAATAGGACATTTCGACTCGAATCATTTGGAAGGTGTTTTTAGGATTGCTTTGAGGTGCTGCTGGCAATATTATGATTTAATTATAGCATGGACCTAGTCCTAGTGGTCCAGGACCATGATGATAGGGAAGAAAAGGGAAATAAAATGGAGGAAAAGTCGTGAACAAAAGTTACAAAACTCATTTAACACTAAACTAAAGTAACAGTCGTGATGAATGCACGATCGATTGTTCAATTGTTTTGATATTTAGGGCTAGGTGCAAAATTATTTTAAATCTACCTGACAGAATGAATTCCTGGAAGAAATAATCCATGTAGGCCCCTATCTCTCCGATCTCCTTTGAAGTTGGAAAAGGAAAAATGGAGTAAACTGAACATCAAAATCACAACTTACTGCCTGATCTTCGGAATGAGCATGATCAGTTAAATTCAAGTTCAGTTGCCACAAGATAATAGATGATTGTGGGCATTTCGGCATTAATGGAAAGACGAGACAAGGAATATAATTCATTCATCTTTCCATCCCTAAACTCAGAAAGGAGTGAAAGTCGTCACATTCACAGATTAAATCTTTCGGTTTAAAAATATCTATTGTATTCCTGTCTGTGTATTGTTTTGTTTTTACCCCGAATCATAATCCACTCATCCACTTGCACTAATGAGTATTGTCGTTGGATGCATTTATCGCAGTTGACATAATTTGCTATGCCTATGTGCGCTTGACCACCAATTTTGAAGTTTTCCTTTCAATTACATATATCGCCAAGTCGATTTTTTGTTTTAGTCTAATTTAAAAGCATTTGCCATTGGCGTTGCTGTTTGGAACATGTGATCACAAAAACACTGTACTAGACACTTTGCCAAATTTGTGTAGAGCTGTCAACTTTATTGCTTGAATCCATTTATCATAGTCCTTAACCCATAATGGATCTTAACTTCTATGACACATGCTGATATCGATGATCAAGTATAAATATGCAATACAGCTTAACTGTCTATTGACCTTTTTTTTTTAATACTGGACCTCTGTTCAAAGTTTGATATATAGTCAATCTTTTATTTTTTCTCTTATTATTTTATCTGTTATTGAGAATTGAGATTTACACAGAGGCTTAACGAGTGATTTATGAATTAGACTTAATTTTCTTTCTTGCAGTCAAATAGCATTGCTATCTGAAGGTTACAAGAATTCAATTAGACAACATGATATATAAATAATTAGTGGTTTTCTTTGCCTTCTTTTTCAATCTATTTCAGATTAGTATAATATCCGACAATGCCTACTGTGATAGGTTTTGAAGGCAGTGCTAACAAGCTTGGTATAGGAATCGTCAAAGATGGAGAAGTCTTATCTAATCCCAGACACACCTATATCACTCCACCTGGTGAAGGTAAACAAACCTCTTTATTCAGTGATATGCTTTAACTTGCAATCAATTGCCAGTCTATTTTCATTCCCTAAGTCAGTCATAGGTCTTGAAATTAATTGCGAATTTGCAATTGATTGGTAATCTGCTTTTCTTGAAACAAGGAGTGTAATCTGATTTGCTACAGTTAAAATTGATCTGTCAGTTTTAGAATTGCAAAAGAATATTTGCAATTGATTGCAAATATTTTCTTGCAACACCCCACTAAGACATTTCTTATGGATGATTGCTTACAATGTATGTGTGTGTGTGGGTGTGCTTAGCCACATTGCCAACCGAGGATGCACACACAAATTTCACATTTTAAAACAAGTACACAAATCAAACCAAGGATGTCCTCAGATCACTAACCAATGTTACAGGTCCCAAATCACAAACCTTTTTCATAAAGCCCTTGATTTTTGCAACGATAAAAGATTTCCTTGGTGATATCATTAAATTTCATATAGTATGATCAAAATTTCAGCAGATTTCTGCTGACCGAAAAGTTATTGTTTTAACGATTTAAGTACACAAAGAAATGAATGCCTGTGGATATTACAAAAAGAAGTTGAGTTTCTGTAAAATGTAAAAGCTCTCCTTATTTAGCTGGTAAAAAAAACAAAATAAATTCTACATTATGAACCAGTAAAACAATAAGATATACAGTACTATATTTTATAACATGAAATTATGTTCATAATTACTAATGAATTTACACTCTCATTTTTATTTCCATTTTCTTTTCAGGTTTCCAACCTCGAGATACTGCCAGGCACCATCAACAGCATATCATGTCTATTTTGAGAAGGTAATTATCACTTATTGGGGTATTCAAAAAAGGAATAAAAATATTTGTGACAGACAAAATTTGATTGCCTCTGTATTTATTATTATCAATTCTGTCTTCATATATTAGCAAACTCCATGACCATGAGTAAATGTTCAAATTCCTTTTAAGATGAAAGAGTAAAAGCATTTTGCACCCCTGTATGTCCCCCATTTTTTTGGTTTATTTTTTTAGGAAAAAAATAATAAAATCTGTATGTAAGTTTGTGAATATCACCTAGAATTAAAGTGAGCAAAAATTTTCATTCTAAGAAGAAATTATTGATTGTTGAATTGTCATTATATTTTCTGTTATTTTTATTTTATTTTAGGGCTTTAGACGAAGCTAAACTAACCCCAAAGGATATTGATTGTGTCTGTTATACAAAAGGTAAGCATTTATTTGCTCATTTATGTAATAATAATAATAATATTCCGCATTTATAGAGCGCTTAACACATCAGAACGACGTCTCTAAGCGCTTTACAGATAATTACCTCGGTCATCGGATCCTTGCATGCTTGCATACAATGTATGCACCTTCTCCACTCCCTTGGGAGCATTCCAGCAAGAGTTCCAAGACTCAATTGCTAGGCATACTATATAGGCTTTCGAATCCTACCGGATACCCATTTAACACCTGGGTGGAGAGTGGCAAATTGTGGATTGACGCCTTGCCAAAGGACACTAGGCCATGGTGGGATTCGAACACATGACCCTCTGATTACAAGGCGAGAGTCAAAACCGCTACACCATGGCGCTTCCATATGTGTTAATAAATCATCATTCTCTGTTCACAAAAAGACAATATTGCAATCATCAGCTATATGTTATTGGTAATTTTCAAAGTAAACATTATAAAGTTCAAGTTCTCTGAAATATCATATGGTAGTAAAAGATGGAAATTTAAAATCCTCTGGTAATCTGACAATGGATCTTTTAACTGATGAAACTACATGTATGATATTAATCTCAATTTGATAAAGTGATGCTTTGAAATAAAGTTCAGTATCCAAGACAAATACAATAATGCTACATAATGCTACAATAATTTTTTCTCAGCATAACATGATAAGCAAATGTCATAATGAATAACATATGCATACAATCATTCTAACAATCTACTTGAAATATAGTTATACCTGATAAATTTCATTTTTTCTAAATTATTAAAACAAATAGAAAAAAAAGTATATATAAATATATCGATATAATACATTTTGGAATGTGGGAGACCTCCATCTTTAGGAAGCATGACATTAATGGATTCAAACAGATCAAAGTAGCAGATGTAGTGTAATCCTGAACTGCGAAATGAGTAAAAACATTAGTTTTAGAGCAGTTTTAAAGGTAGTATCCCATTGGACTTGCTTTCTTTAATTTGTTGTCTGTTGCCCTCTCAGGTCCAGGAATGGCTGCTCCTCTGGTGTCTGTTGCTGTAGTAGCGAGGACGGTGGCTCAACTCTGGAATGTACCTATCATTGGAGTCAATCATTGTATAGGCCGTATCCTTTTGAGTTTCTAATTTGACTGATAGAATCCTTTCATTCTATCCTTAAGATTGAATTTAGGCAAAAGAGAAGATCAGAATTAATGTTTTCAATGTGGGATAAAGTTTTTTTTTGACAGTCACAAATGTTACAAGCTTCACTAGATTTTTGTTGTTGTTGGTGTATTTGGGATTGAGGCATGGTCATACACACCAGGGGGGGGGAACAGTTGCCCCCCAAAAAAATTTTTTGAAAACCTACAATTTTTTACTGAAAATTTACATAGTGTGCACAAAATTCTTTATTTTCACTTCTGAAAATGCAAAAGCATCCCCATGAGAAGCTCTGAAGCTCGGTCATTTCACTCCCTTGCTTTCAAGTTTAAAACAAATTATGTGCTTTGCGCCCCCCCCCCCCCGGGACAAATTTTCTGCGTACAGCCATGGATCCAGGAGAGAGAAATAATGACATTAGTCTTGATTCATGGGGAGGTTCCGTTCCACACGATTGTGGATACATGTAGCTGTCATCGTGACTTATCAGCTTACAAAAACAGCTAAATTTCTGTGATTGTGAGAAAAATTGTTTTCTCGTGCCATCATCCATGGGCCCTGCATCATCATACCAAATACAAGAGCCTCTTCGGTAATGTTTTCCATGGATTCTGATATTTGCTTGAGTTGACAAGGCCAGCATTATATTTATTCAATAGTGAGTGATAGTTACACATTTCAAAATCTGGATGCAATCACAATCTGTATCATTTCGTAGTAATATCCACTTCTTTTTTTCTAAGGGATTTATTCATCAAATTTTTTAAAGTAAAAAAAAATTGCTTCTACTGGAATAATGAGTAGTATACCCTATGTCTTCCAAGTTTGCTTGGCTTATAAATCTCTGATCATTCTTGTCTGACCTATAAACCCATTGCTTACGGGAACGGGGCATGCCCTGTATTGACTTTATGGGATTTACTCAAAGGCAATGGGTGAAAAGGGTTTCAATTATGATTGCATTACCAGCTGAATCAATGAGCTTGATTTTGAATCTTTCTCAGATATTAACTGGCTTTCAAATTTCCTTGATGTGTCCATGAAACAGACATTGAGATGGGGAGACTGGTAACAGGTGCTCAGAATCCTACAGTGTTGTATGTCAGTGGTGGTAACACCCAAGTAAGTAGTCCACTCTCTTTGCATACTGCATATGTAATGAGCCTTCAGGTTTCATCAATCGGGGTCAAGTTTCATAAAGACTTGTTATGATAACAAAGAGGAAAAAAGTATGATTTTGCATACTAATTACGCATAAATTAGCATAACAGATTAATAGCGATTTGCATGAAATGAATTGATATAGAATTTTGTAGATTATATCCCAGACAACCTGCGTGCCAATTTTCGGCACGATTGCGCAATCGACGGCCAAGATCTCAAGGGGGCCTGGGAGCCCCCGGCCTAGATAGGGTTAAGATTGAATTGCTACCAAGTGTTCTTTTTTTTGCTCATTTATTTTTAGGTAATAGCCTACTCACAACATCGCTACAGAATCTTTGGTGAAACTATCGACATAGCTGTCGGAAATTGTCTTGATAGATTTGCAAGAATATTAAAGGTAGGATTCTTACAATATAGTTATTCTCACATTCTCATTTTGTCTTCATAAAACTTCCTTATGCTTTTCATTGCATCATCAAATTTTGAAACTGACTTACACTTTAGTTATTCTCATCCATTTTGACCCATCCACTTCTCATGCTGCCATGTTTTGTACAGTTCTATATATTTTGTGAATGTGAACTTTCTATTATTTCCATTTTAATCTATTTATGTATCCATGTAAATTACTGGCACGTACATGTCAACCCTTCAGAGTTATGTCACTCTTCCTATTTACAATCCTATTTACCATCTGTTATGAATGCATCAGGCATTTATTATGCCTGATCAGAATCAGTGATCCTTTTTAATGTAAACAAAGTTTATCACTTATATATTTTCAACGTTTGATTGTAAAAGTAAAAATTTTCTATCCCTTTTTTTCAATATTATTTTTTTTGCAATTCTTAATTGGTTACCAATTTGTTGTTATTCCAGTGTTGAATAAATTAAGAGATTAAAAAGTTTATTTTGAAACTTACAGCATGTTTGTGTATTTATTTTTGACAGCTTTCTAATGATCCAAGCCCGGGGTATAATATTGAACAGATGGCCAAAAAGTGAGTGTTTATTACCTGATGCATTATGAACATATATGAAAACAAGCTCATGATGTATCTTCATTAGATAGATTCCAATGCTGTTAATGAGATATTTTCATCAAACTGAAGCAAGTATCACCATGACATAAGGTTCAGTATGTAATGTAATTTAGAATTCAGTATTCATATTCAAGTTCTTGGTTTTTTTTTTTGGTTTTTTTGTTAGTGCGACTAAAGATTGTTTTCATCTCATCGCTATTATTCTCTGTTCAGTCTGGGTTTTTATGTATTTTTTAAAATTAGTATTTGATGATTACTTGAATTATTCAATTAATTTTGTGATTAGTGTTATGAAAGATGCAAATTTAGAAGAAAAAGTTAATTTGTATAAATTTAACAATATGGTAACTCTTTTGATGTATCTGATATTTCTGTAATTTGGTGTTTGTTAATCCCAGGGGAAAGCAGTACATAGAGCTTCCTTATGTAGTGAAGGGCATGGATGTTTCCTTTTCTGGTTTACTCTCATTCATTGAGGTAAGTTTACCAACAATCCAGACAATACATATGATATCTTAGTCGATAAAACCTTGTATCTCAAAATTGAAAAATTATGAGGGCAGCTTAGGAAAGGCTGTATTTTAAAAATATAGCAATGGTGGCAATTTCATATTGTTTAAAAACAGTCTACTGATACATGTGAAGAACTCTTTCATGTTAAAAGAAGGTTGCCACCCATGTTATAACTCTAAAATCTAGCTTATTCTGAGCTGTCATAAAAAAATGTTTAAATTTTGAGATACAAAAATATATCAACCCAGCCATTATGCTGTCAAACCAGTGGACTTACTATGCCCTCTATTGACTAAAGGTATGTGATGCATTGTGGGTAAAAGACACCCTCAACGTACAAGTTCTTGCTTTTGGCATTAAGTTTGGCAATATACTATGGAATCTGAGGAGAAATCTTGTTTGCAAAGATTTTGATGACCTTTCTAGAGTTCAGTTTGGCCTTGTTTGAATAAAAATAATGCCCCTACATTTGGCATCTGTTTCAATGAAATCTTTTGGTAGTATTTAAGAGGAGTTTTGAATGGGGACTGAATCAACACCAATCAAAATCTGGTGTGTACCATTTACCACAAGAAAGGATTACCAGTCATTCTTAAAGTCACTCATAACTTTAATACAAACAGCTTTAATAAACACTACCCATGAGTGATAAACATGAACTCCATTGACTATCAAGGCAATGGGATCAATTACAGTCAAACTTTAACTTAAACCAGCACTTTACCCAAGCCCAATATTTTCACAAAACCTATCTTTATTTTTTTTTTCCAGCCGGTCAATTTTCTTTTATTTAAAAGCTAGATTAATAAGATTAGATTAATCTCATCTGATTTAACCTAAGTTTTTTTTTTTTGTACTCAATGGTCTTCCATGAATAAATAATTGGAATGAATAGAAAACAAATGATGAATGAATTTTATGTTATCATTTTCCATTTGTAGGATGTGGCTCATAAGAAATTAAAAACAAAAGAATGTACCCCAGAAGATCTGTGTTTCTCATTACAGGTATGTGACATGTTAACATGATTTTCTTTGCTCTCGTTATTTCTATTGAATATTTTTTTAATTACTAAAGGGGTAGTTCACCATGACTATATTATAGTTGGTTTCAATAATAGCAGAAAAATTAGAGAAATATTCAGGTGTATGTTTGATGAAAATCCATTAAAGAATTGCAAGAGTTACGAAAGTTTGTTCATGTGTGCATTATACGCAAGTTGCTGCCCTGTTCTACACACTTAAACACTCGCACCAACAAATCTCATTGTTCATTTCTTGGGTATGTTAGCCATTTTTTAACCAATCTTGCTCCAAAAATTGGCCCCGTTTGAAATGTGTAATTTTATGTCAATGTCAAGTGTTTTCATGCTGAAGTTAATTCCAATACCCATTGACATTTCTGTATTCTCATTGATTTCACATTTATAGGAAACCATCTTTGCTATGCTGGTTGAAATCACAGAGAGAGCTATGGCACACTGTGGCTCATCTGAGGTACTCATTGTAGGTGGTGTGGGATGTAAGTTGTAAATTGTCAAAACATATGTAATTGCTGAAAAGTGTGCCAAAATTTGTTGTTGTTCTAGCCAGCTATGTATATTTGTTTGTGATTTATATGTCATGGCCTAGTGGAAAACCACTTTTGGCAAAATGGCTGGTGACACGACATTTGCTCTTGCGACATTTGCTCTGGGATTTATTTCGTCTCAGATTTAGGGTTAGGGTTGCAATAGGGTATTTTGTTAGGTTTAGGGGAGGGTATCATATTAAATCTAGTGTTGAAGTTTGTCATTCGATTATTGTGTGGAATTTAGAGCGGAGCAATCGTCGACAGAGCAAAATTAATGTCATGGAACCGGTTGGCTATCCTGACAAAAGCTCAGAAAGTAATGACTGGATATTGACCAGTTAGAGAGGGCAAATGAGGTATGTGCTGAGGAGTGGTGAAGAATATGTATTAAAGTCATGAGTTAACGTTATAGACATGTAATTTAAAAAGATCCAAAGGAGGATGAAATATGTACATGGATGTCTTTCTATCAACCGAAAAAATCTAACACCAACAAAAAAATCAAAAGAAATGCTTTTGATATGTTAAAATCGAACATTTTGGGACAGAAACAAATTTAAAACAGTACACTACTGACTGACTGACGAATGGCTCCAAAGTCAAGTGCATTGTATCAAGGTTTGACTCTCCTTCATGGTTTGGCTTTCCTTTGTCAGGTAATATGAGACTACAGAAGATGATGGGATTGATGGCTGAAGAGAGAGGAGCAACACTGTGTGCTACTGATGATAGGTAAATCATTTTATAAAGTATGACAACGTGGATCCTAATGATGTCTCACTGACAAAACAGATGGAGGGCCATGGACCTCCCCCCCCAAAAAAAAAAAAAAAAAAATCATGACCAAGAATAAAAAGAAAGAAAAGGGAAGGAAACGGGTGAAATTAAGACGTTATTTTATGAATATTATGTCAAAATTTGTCCAAAAAAGTAGATTTTGTATTATAAAGGTCAATTTTTTTGCTCGCTTACTTCATTTGCTCGCAGCTTTTTACAAATTTTCCCTATGCACCATGTCAGGCCCCCTCAAAATCTGTGGCTCGTTATGCTTCTGATGTCACTAGTTGTGCGCGCACGTGTGACTGGTCTTTAATTTGGCCAAATGCATGAATTTACTATTGACCGTTGATGAGCGGCCACCGGTAAGCATAATGGTGAGAGAGGAGCATGGTTTATCAAATTACAAAGATCCATATCTCTATCTTATTGAAACAAAGTGTGCATCATTTTGCTTGGGCATTAGAACATTTACCCACACTTGTTACTTCTGCATCTGCCTATGATTTGCTCTACCCATTTTTCAATGAGATGCACTTTTTCTTCTTTCTTTTATTTCCTTTCAAGATCTGTAAGGGTATGACATTAATTTTTGTGTGATTTTAAATGCTTTTTATCTGTATTAGATTGATGGGATTGTGATTTTCCTCAAATCTATTTCATGAGTTTCATTTGTTGATTTATTGCATGTACATTATAGAAGGCAGGATACCTTTTTTCTCATTTTGTGGAAAAAAAAGGACAGTTTGACCTCCACGTAATATAATATTTTAATTATGCAAAATGTGTCAACTGTCTTTAATGTACAGGTAGGAAGTTTCTGAATCTGATTTCAATTTTTTTTTTTTAGGTACTGTATCGACAATGGAGCCATGATAGCCCAGGCTGGGTTAGAGATGTTTAATTCTGGTATAACCACTCCCTTAGAAGAAACATGGTGTACCCAGAGGTAAGATATTAAAGGTCAAGTTCAGAAAAATGTTTATTTGAATAAATAGAGAAAAATGAAACTACATGTAGCATAATGCTGAAAATTTCATCAAAATCAGTTGTAAAATAAGAAAGTTATGACATTTTAAACTTTCGCTTATTTTTCACAAAATAGTGATATGTACAACTCAGTGACTGCAAATGATGATGTCCCTCACTCACTATTTCTTTTGTTTTTATTGTTTGAATTAAATAATACTTCATTTTCTTACAGATTTGACAATAAGGACCAACTTGACTCAACCCTACAGTCTTAAACAATGCTAATTCTACATGTTCAGGGAGGAATTAATAGTTGTTTCATTTGACAATGAGGAGAAAATTAGAATATTTCATACAATAAAATACAAAAGAAATAGTGAGTGGATGACTCCTCATTTGCATACTGACCAGGATGTGTATATAATTGTTTTGTGAAATTTAGCGAAACTTTAAAATGTCATAACTTGTTTTAAATCCAATTCTGATGAAAACTCAAATACACACTTTGTTCATCGCCTGACGAGGTCTAGCAGCTTGCCGCCGAAATGTCGCTCTCTAAAAAGAACATGGAATTTCAGAAATTCAAGAACACAAAATTTTGTAGGCAGATTTACCATTATTAAAGCACTGGTGTAAATCCAAGCTGTGAACCTATTGTTCGGGGGGGGGGGGGGGGGATAATCTATTGTTTCACCCCCCCCCCCATAGTGTGACATAGCAGATTTATGCCAGTGACTCAGACCATTATTATTGTTATTATCATTCAGAGATGTCAAATTTGGAGATAGCAGAATTTCAGAGGATTTAGAGTTGACATCAAATTATGTGCTCACAGCACACATCTTAACCTGTGTTGCCATGGTCCAGGATCTGCCTCAGGGCCCTGGAAGCTCTGAGTTGTCAGATGCTTTTTCGGGCAATCCGAGCCTTATTTTGTGTAAAATGACATGTTTAGAAACAAAATAGTTTGCACTATTATAACATTAGTATGTTAATTTTACATTTTAATATGGTTTATAAAAAAAAATATTATTTTGGGGAGGATTAAGGTGGTGGGGGTCATTCTTTAAAGAGCCTAACAATGGAAGCAGGAAGGTTGTCATCTCTGATTATCATCTTATCATCGTCTTTTTTTTTATTGGTAGGTATCGAACAGATGAGGTAGAGGTTGCTTGGAGAGATTGATAACCCAACTCACAGACAATAAGTTCACCTTTAATGGGAGGACCTGGCTAAATATCTTTACATGAAGCAGAGAAATGGCACCAGTCTTCTGATTGGACTGATGATGGAGACTTCTCTGGCCTGGTACGGCATTTATGATTGGTTGATATCACGGAAATGGTACCAGTCTTTTGATTGGCTGATGATGGAGACCTATTCTGGCCTTGAAGGGAGTTTATGACTGATTGATTGATGAAGACCACATGGCTGACCCACTGCTATAAGCCATTTTGAGTCGATCGTCCATCGCATACTTTGACTGTTAAATATTATGGCTAAGTTCCACCTAGCTTGGGGGAAAACGGCCGACAACATGGGTGATTCCGGAAGTGAGCAAATGGCCATCAGCCACACATGTGCAGTGAGTGGAAACCACATGTATGTCATAGGGTGATGGTGCAGATATCAACATGAAAACTTGTTCCTTGCTCAAATCATTTTGTTAAAAAATATATTTTTTCAGAGTCTTCAGTATAATGCTGGGTTTCCGAACTTTAGTAGAGAATAGTGCTCATCCCCAGTAGGTATCCTCAGGGTATATGTTTATCTATTCTATATTCACAGGGTAGCTATCAGCAGGGAGTTCAACCTCAAGCACCTTTTAAACTAAGGTAAAAGACGGTAGATGCATCAAACAATTATTTCATGAGAAAGTCTTTTAAATCAATGAAGGTTAATTGTCAAAATATTATCAAACATCAAGATCTGGTACATTAATGTAAACTTATCTTTGTAAAATCAAGAAATCTTAGTTCAAAATCGAAAATTCTGATGATCACTAACACAGAAAAGCATATGTGGGACAGTGAATTAATATTGAGCACTTTTAGAAATGCACGTCGACATAGACGACTGATACGAGATGACGTCCACTATCAGAATCGAGGACGTCGCCACATCCATTTTGCGGTTCTCCTAAATCATAGTGGACGTGTACGTGTGTGACGTCATTTTAACCGTTCAAGCCCAGCAAGAAGATCAACCTTTCCCTTTTAAAACACAGTTTTCAGTGACTTTTCACAAAATTAATGTAAGTTGTACGATGCATTATGTTTATCATATTTGAAATTGCTTTCTGATCTCCAAACTATATATCGATATATATCCTAACTCGCGTAAAAGGAATCAAAGCAAGTGTGCACAAGTTGCACCTTCGCATCACCCGACCGGGTCGCCAGGCGATGGTACGCCAGACTTCCGGGTCGGGCAGCGTGTCATGACCCGCTGGTTATCGCGCTGTTTCACGTGGACGTACAAGTCGAGTGAAATCTAAAGTATTCGCATCTGTAGTGAACAAGGGCATACGACGATGTTGACTCGAATGTTCAGACGACTGCTACGTTGTTCTCGTTCACTGCTCCTAAAAGTCTCTATTGCTTCGAAGAATACCTGACATTTGATGGAATTCTGTGCTTATTTTGCTAATTTCTCAGCAATAACGTGTTTTCTTCCAGAGTTATTAGGCACATATTTTTTTATTTACACCTACAAACACTTTGGCGATAATTTCATTGGATTCTGTTCAAACTCATTTTGAGATCGTTACCACAACTGGTATTTATCTTTATAAGGGGAATTCATTCTTGGTCATAAAATTTCATGTGACAGAGGAGAAAATAAGTTCAACAGAATGGTGAAAGAAATCTGACATGCAATAATAATAATAATAAAGATTAATTTATTGAGCGCATAATACACATAACCTCTCTCTAATGCGCTTTACACGTATACATACTGGTATGTACTTGTGGAATCTGAATTAAGAGAGTTATGGCTGCTTTAAAATGGAGATCCCTAAGAATGAATAAATTCAAAATTCGTTAGACCTAGGATTATAATAGATATTTTGGTTCAGAATAATATGAAGTTAAGGATTGGGGCTTATTAGTTTTAGAGGTTAGATTTTACATTTCGCTTAATGTCCAGATTCTCCATTTGAGCAATTGTCGCTGGAGCAAATGTCATGGAACCGGTAGAGACAACTTTTCCATAGGCCATGTACTTAATTGTCTTGTGATTTTCTCTCTAGTACCTTTCCACTGGGGCAGTCATCAAAATATAACACGGGTAGTATATTGTTTTTATGTCCTCATGAAAAAAAATGTGATAAATTAATCTATATAACAGATCTATCTTTAAGTTATCAGGAGAAATAAAACGGGATGAAGGGGATGATGAATGAGCTGAAAAATTCCATGCAGACATAAAAATCACTCTATATGGCAGTAAAGTGAAAATTCAGTGCTTATCTTGACATGGAACTAGTTTGGTTTAAACATTTTGACACTTTTTAACAGTTTATTTTGTTTTTTTAATACCCCAAGAATGTACCCCATGCATGTATGTACATGTATTACATGTATGTAATTTGATGTAAATATTCTGTCAGTATTACATTAATTGTATGTGGGGTAAAGTCTATTATGGAATAAATTACTTTTAAACATACACTACCATTTTAGATGTTTATATTTATGTGTACTGTTCCTTAAAATTATCAGTATGATAATGCAATGGGATAGAATCTGCACCACTCACATTCGAAAGTTGTCAGTTTTCTGGGTCAGGCTGACATTTCAAATAAGAATGGGCAAAAAGGATACGTGGTGATGGAGCAAAAGATTTTATACGGTTAATGAATGAGCACATTATTTGGTGGTTCTACGGTGTGGGCCGATTTGGTATTTTGCTCCCCCTGGGGGGTGTTTCACAAACAAGTTAAATGTGACTTAGTCGTGCTTAAATTTTGGTTTGCACGAGATGTGTAATGCACAATCTTAAAGGAGAAGTCCGCCCCAACAAAAAGTTGATTTGAATAAAATGAGAAAAATCCAGCAAGTAAAACACTGAAAATTTCATCAAAATCGTATGTAAAATGAGAGTTATGACATTTTAAAGTTTCGCTTAATTTCACAAAACAGTTGTATGCACATCCTGGTCGTTATGCAAATTGGCAGACTGATGACGTCACCCACCCACTATTTCTTTTGTATTTTATCATATGAAATATGAAAAATTCTAATATTTTCCTCATTGTCATGTGAAACAAAACTTTATTCCTCCCTGAACATACACTGTATGGAATTGCCATTATTTAAACAGTTAATGGTTAAGTCAAGTTGGTCCGTATTGTCAAATCTGTAAAAATTGAAATATTGAATAATTCAAACAATAAAAAACAAAAGAAATAGTGAGTGAAGGACATCATCGACTCTCTCATTTGCATATCGCTGAGTTGAAATTTGCAGTGTTATCTTTGTATGATTCAAATCAACAATTTTCTGTGGTGGACTTGACCTTCAATGATTAATACATAGTATTGCGCATCCTCTTAGCTTGCTTTGACCAACGCAGTGATGTCTTTTAAAACCTTATGCAACTCGGAATTTGAAGAGTGACTCAAGTCACACTTAAATCTTTGTGAAACACCCCCTGGCTCTATTAGGGTTAAGATTGACACACTACATCACCTAAACAGGAGAGAATCGTGTTCCTAATGATTACATGTATAATGCCGATCACACATAAAAGAAAGAGAACTGCACACAATTGTTTAAACATTTCATCATGATGACTTGTTTATTTATTAACTCAATGGAGATCAAAATGATAATTCCATATATCAAATGAGGCTTGAACCCCTAACCTTTTCATTCATGTATAACCACTTCTTGAGAATCATAAAATCATAATATAAAATGGTGCTGTTTGAAAGGAAAACATTTCAGGAGTATATAAATTCAATGTGATATAACAAGGAAAGCATGAGTCTACTAAAAACAGAGTTTCCTCATCTCTCCCAAACACCACCTAACAAAAAACATCAAAATCATCTTCAAAATCTAAAAAAAAATGTACTTTTCCTGATAAACATGCAAAATGTGGAATATTGCTATAAAAGTGGTCTTCTGCTCCAAGCCTGGTACTGAAGGGAAAATTAATCGTACAAGAACATTGTTGATTAGTATAAAGGCATGCAATACGCACAGCTTTGAAGTTGTTCTTGTAATTGCGTTTTCATACAAATATTTTAACGACACATTTCATACATGTTAGTATAGGTTCATTAACAAGTACATAACAAGCTGTAGAAAAAAATTCTTACAACTTCTAAAAAAAGGCATACATGTCAACTAGAATCATTTCTGGCCATATTATAATCATAAAAGCTCTACATTAGAATCATCTCTTCTCGATCTTTCTGTGACAATATATCAATATATACTTATTTACATTACTGTACAATTCAATCTCTTCATACAAATCAGTATGGGGAGCCATTGTTTCCCCGACCATTACAACTCCGATTTCCACCATCATAAAATCAATATATTAAATATAATACAAGATACAAACATTAATCGTTAACAAGAAAAGGCAATAATGGATTATTGATTCACTTAAGTACATCAAATTTCTGGGTAGATTTAAGGACAAACATATTTTTTGTAACACATAATATTGACAAAATTCCATGACCAAATTTCACATTTGACTCAAAATTCACTGTCGGACTTAAGCCCGAATTCATGCGGGAATAATGATCCAAAGTTCAAGAATCATCTATTTTTATCAAAACATCCTTTGAAACAACACGAGTTGGAATGATATAAAATGTCAAAATTCAGAGAGGAATCGCATTGACAGTAGACTTTGCCATGAAAAGGAAAAACACTTCATTAGTATTTCACCTTTTATATGAGGTGAGATGACATGCCTGTCTCATAGTATACAAAAAATACACATACTAGAGGGCATAAATAAGAATTAAACGCACAAGTAGACATCAGTTCCCATTTTTTCATGCAACTTGTATCTCAGTTTCCTTGATATACTTGTTCGTTTAAAATCCTCCATATTTATGTCGTCTTGGATAACCAGTTGTGTTTTTTAATCCTATCAATAGTTGTTGGGAAACCATTTTATAATCATAGCTTGTATATTTTGTTTGTCTACTTGATTTACCAAACCACCAATCTTTGTTTAGATAACACTGATATTAAGTTATCACTTTGCCACATTCCTTTTTTGGGGGGTGGGGGAGGATAAGTGGGTAGGTTTTTTTTTTTATTATTATGGTTATTTTGTCTTTTTTGTGTAACTAACTTGTGTTTATATGATTTGCAATCACCTAATAATCATTTGTAAATTTTGTGATTTATTTCAATTTATAATAAAAACAGAAATATAAAAAAAAGAATTAAACGCACAAGATACCTTCCGGCAATAGAACTACTGGTAGTCATTAGTACCAGTCATTAGCAAATTTCTGTTGGGTAAAATGAATGACTGGTCATGTAATAGATTTGAGCCAATCATTTGATTAGAATAAGTGGCGTACAGATGGGGGGGGGGGTGGCTCATGCCCCAAAAAAGAGAAAGGAAAGAAAGAGAGAAGGGTGAAATATGATATTATTTTCTTCATGACTTAAAAGAGTTGGTCATTCAAGTTCTCTGTCCTCAAAGGCTTGTGCCTTCAATTTCATTGGAACTTTATCATGTATCAGTTTCATTTCAAATACAAAACAAGGTTGCATATATCTGTAAATCCATGAGAGAAGAGAAAACATAATATTTACGCACAGACAAACGAAAAAATCCCAACAAAAGAACATTGTTTGAAATACATCAACATCAACTGTACATGTTAATTTGTGAAAAAAATAAAATGGTTATTTACCGACTACTGCATCGCTTTTTATACACAGGTTTGACGTGCAAACGAAAAATACTGTTGAGCATCATGCATACACTGTCCCGTTTGTGATACGATTCAATTTATATGCCATTGTGTTGTACTAGAGATTCAAGAACAGAAAGCAATATATTGCCATATAAGAAAGGGCATCTCTCAAGCATGCATTGGTGAGCCGGAGGAGAATTTCATGAAACAAACAGTCGGTGATTTTCACTGGATATTGTTATAAGCTACTGCAAATCCTTGCATCTGATTGGCTCAGAGCAAATTCATCAGTTAAAATCACTGACTAAGTTTTTTTCACGACACACTCCCCGGAACAGCAGTATTAACCTGCTTGGGAACATTCTTTTTTTAATCTAGGATGAAACTGATCTTACAGTTCTTAAACTTTTGACACAAAAACTTCTTGGGAATCTTGTGTCATGTGCCAATAAAACAATCTGTTCCAGAATCCTTTATACACGTACACCATCGCTGAGCCAATACTCCCGCCTGACAATATCAGGAGTCATTTGCAGTGACTCTCTGCTCATAATACAGGCCCTGTTTCACAAATCCAGTTACTGGTTGGCAAGTTACTGTCATAAGCTACTGAAATCCTGTCATTTTCATTGGCTGAGATCAAATTTCTCACAAATTTCTAAACATTAACAAGATTTATGAAACTGGACCATGAAAATTTGAGTACAAATTCCTGATACTGTATGTTCTGTAATATTAACCAAAATAAAATCCAAATATTCCCTCTGAAATGTTATATATATACATTTTGTGGGTCTGTCATGTAGTATTAGAATAATTTCATTTTCAAACAAACAAAAACAAAATTCACATTGACGGTTTGAACTCCTTGGTTTGATACGAACTCAAAGCAGGATATCATTTTAAAGATAAAGAAACGAAGCAATTACAAATCAATTGCATAATTTCACAATTGGCGACATACACGGTGCATATAAATGGGATACGAATAATGTCATTACCAGAATTGTCTATTAACATGCAAAAAAAAACTTCAAATATAACATTCACTGATACATCATACATAGAAGTTGAAACATATATATTCTAGAATTCAGCCAGATCCATGCCAAATAATTGCATCTTTTACAGTATGATTAGATTCAAGATATACATATATTATTTTGTTATAGAATTACGATCAGTCATAATCATGCAAAATAGATTTAAAAATAAATTACGTCAATTTTTCATTAAGTTAATTGCCTGTAAGTAAATTCAAAGCAAATCAAGTATGTATAGATAAACTATGTTTCTTAATCATAGAATATAATCCTCATTTTTTATAACCGTAAATGTCCTCCCCTTTATCTCTTTTCTCTTAAGAGCCAGTAAGTGTGATTTTTTGCACATAAAAATTTCAGAATCTAGTCTCATATGAATGAAATTAGTAAAATAGAAACATACATAAATAAGTCCTAAAACAGGTTTCAGTTAGGCAATTTTCCATCTTCTCTTATAATATAATAACACTTTCATATTGGATTGCTTGGGGTTTTTTTTTCATGAACAGTAAAACAAAATTCCTTGAAATTTTATAATTTTTTTATAAGTAAAAATCACTTTTGCAGAAATCGGTGCAGAAGAGAAAGAAAATTGTACTGAAATACTTAACATACGGGCCCCTTTAAATTCAATCTGCCCTCTTTATTCTTAGTCTCTTTTCAAATTTCAATACAATTTAAAATCTGTACAACACAGCCCCAATAAATTTACCCTGTACAGGTGATTTATTGAGTTCAATTATTTCCAAACCAAATTGAGAATAGAGACTAAAATTTTGAAAGACAATTTTTCATTGCAAACACAATCACGAAGATGCTATTTTAAAGATGTGCAGAAAATAAAAATATTGCCCCAAAGAATATGAATATCAAAATCTCCACATCATTACATCATAAATACATGTACTCTAACAAATAAAAGAGGAAATTGCTTGGAAAGACTAAAAGCAACACAGAGAACCGAACAAGATTGCAATATTCAATTTTTCTCCCTACCGGTGCAAGGCATGCCAGTTTCATGCAATTTTGAAATTCAGCAGCACAGTTTTAAAGAGATTTCCCAAAGAAAGACCAATAATGTATGTCGCATATCAATGCAAAGCTGTCAGTATCACACATATCTCCTACAAGCAATATTGCGTGTAAACAGAACAAACAGATTAACAAATCAAGACATTATGCATATCAATAAATGAATGTCCATCATACATACAAAAATAACATACCTAAGGATTTAAGATATTTTTTCTCTAAAAAGTTTAATTGCACTTAGTTACAGTTTCTTTTATTTTTATCATTTACAAACAGAGAATTTGATCACCATTTTGAAGGAGTACATTTCTTCAACAGGTTATTGAATATTTCAAACTTCAAATATTTCTTGCTGGCTACCAAAACAAAATGTACATAAAATGTCACAGAAACGTTTTCAACTGTAGAAATTTGCACCACAATCTTTTTGTAGTGCATTCCTCAAAAATCTTATCCCTTTTTTTTCATTCAAATTTGATCAAAATTTAATAAATCCTATGAAGTATTTTTAAGACAAAACAAAAATTGATGACTCATACATACATTTACTAGAAGCATAGAACAGAACATATATTTTCAAAACCATTATCCAGTCCTGCTGGCATTTTATAACATCAAAGAGCACATTAATACAACTCTGCAAGGATAAATAAATTTTTTGAAGCAGGAGATATAAAATAATGTCATCATACCACTACTGTTATCAAGTAAATTAGGTGATTCTTTCTAGATCACCTGACCTTTGGTCATGTGACCAATCACATGACATCATTAAATTATAATTAGTATTACACGTGATCAAGTGAGCCAATAGGTCAGCATGATAAATACAAGTGATGACAAGTTTTGCTCCCTCACTTTTACAATACAATAACAATATTTCAAGATTTTTTTTTCAAGCTGAACAACTTTTATAGGGACAATTGATTTACCCTGCATCTGCCATTCTTCAGAAATAAACTAAAAATCATCAAAATAGAAATACCAATATAAAAACATGAAAATAAGTAATCAATTGTTTTTAAATTGTTTAAAGATTTATATTCAACATCTTTAAATAAAAATACATATAAATGTCTACAATTTTTTTTTGATAGTGGAATGTAAAAAATAAACAGGAAGATAGATATT
The DNA here is from genome assembly GCF_037042905.1 of Lytechinus pictus. NCBI lineage: Eukaryota > Metazoa > Echinodermata > Echinoidea > Temnopleuroida > Toxopneustidae > Lytechinus > Lytechinus pictus. The sequence goes on along the minus strand of NC_087246.1, from coordinate 47,001,357 downwards.
AAAAAAGATCCCAGACTTTTTTGTTTGGAATGAAGATTGAATTGAATTTGGCTCAAAGAGGAGCCATGTATTTGGTCGGAGTAGTTCTTCATCAGCCCATGTTTATTAACTCTCAAGATTCTAAACCATTGGTTTAGCAGGGGTTTGAACCTCTCTATCTACATCAGCCACGAGTAAAGCGTCCTTGAGCTACGAGGCAAGTATGCTTGGAGATCTACGATTTCCAGCTGCATACGATGGTCTGGTATCACGATCTATCATCACAAACCTAACCCTGCGGGCTTCTTAATCTAAATATTGGACTACTACCAATCATATGATACAGCATGCTACATCATGAATAAAATGGAACTTGAGTTTATAGATTTGACACTTTGAGATGAATTGTACAAAGCAGCCGTTTAATTGCATCTTCTTTATGAATTTCTATGTGTTCGTTCGGATGTAAAAAAAAGTTAATTTGAGAATTGGTCATTGAAGACGGGCTCTCTGTTCCAAGGATCTAACATTTACAATCACCAAATGCAAAGTCGACAGTCGACATATATATTTCACAAGTCTTTTTTTTTTAATCCAAGAATAATGAACATTTGGAGAAATGGCAAAGTGTAGTCATTTTAGGAAGACATATTCATAGTATCAAAAGGATATTTTACAGGCTTTAAATTTCTCAAACTTGGAAAAAGCATTTTAAGTTTGGCGTAGAAGCAAGACTGACTACAAAGCAACATGAAGAATAAATGCTTTCATATGCCTCAGGGGCTGGAGTATGCCTGAAATTTTTAGCAAGCCTACATTGATTTATGTATGGCAAGGCGGTATATCAATTAGTCCCATTTCTTCTTGTTATTAAGAAATAATTAGATTTCAATAAATAATTAGATTTCATTCACAAATGGCAAGATCTCGATACCAGAATAACTTGCCATGTGTATGTCTGCCGAGGCTGGCTGAAACGTCTAGGTGCAACAGTCCCTTTACAGACCGATTTCTCTCTAATGATACAAGTCATTCACTAAAGTAGTATTTTGTGGATTTGGGAAGAAATTCCAGAAGTTGGAGATAACTATTAAGATCAAAAGTGTGTGTCGTAAATCAATTCTGCCTCATTCGTTTCGGTGACTTCTTGAGAACTATCATACTGTATCAGGTGAGGAGAATAAAGGGGAAATATGATGTGCGATAACAAGAAAAACATGTTGTACCTCTCATCTCTTAAAATATGGTAGGATAAACCCATTATATTGAGAATTTCCTAATTATTTCCTCCATTTACCTCCATCTCTTAATACTAAACAGAAAAATAAAAATCTTGATATTATTCACATATTCATACTTTGTTATTTCCAGGCAAAGTCGAACCAAAGTCTTCAATCCTCTGATTTTTGTCACTGTCCAAAATTAATTTAAATAATCAATAAATTCAAGCAGAGATTTCATCCTCGATGCAATGCCTCATTTTTTATCTTAAAACTGTTTCCTATATGACTTTTGGTCTCATTACATGTACAATTATGATGAAATATGCACTTCTAAACCTGTGTGTGTGTGTATGTATATTGTTCTTTTTGTGAAATTAGTTATCGTCGCTATCTAGTGTAATTGGAAGAGGTGCTTGGTTGATTTACTTCCACCAAATGTATGTAGTTCTCTATCCCTCCAAACTTCACCGAGACAGAGAAAAGCATGTAGAAAGAATTGTGATAGGAATGTAGCAAAAAACCGTGCACATGAATTACAATTTAAACCATTACCGAATGTGTTTGCAAGGATCGATCGACAGAGCAGCCAGCATTCATTTGGTCCGGAAGGATTGAATGTCGTTGATTCATTCATTTCAATAAATCCCAAATATAATTTTTTTTGTCGACATAATCATTCCATGTGCAATTTAAAGTCCAAGGTCATGAACTTTATGTTAATACGACCAAACTGGATTTTATTTTTCATTTTAGAAATAAATTTGAGTAAATACTGTATTGATAAATGACATTGAATTCAAGGGATCTGATTATATAATTTTTTTATATAAATAGATGCACCGTAATTGTAATTAAAAAAATCCAATTATTACTTTACATGGAACCCATTTAACAAATTACAGTCTGATTCTTACTATATACTGTACGTATCAAATGATTCTCAGAATTCATAGAATTTCATCCCTATTCAATGATAAGGTTTTGTCCATCAAATCCAGTAAAAACTTATTTCTTTAAAAAAAAAAGGTATTCCCCACAGATAAAATATCTAAAAATATAAATTCATATAAAAGCCACAAAGTTCTAACTGATGACGCAGCAGTTGCTATTATGGTCATCCGGGCCAATCACTTCTGTAACGCCTCCCGAAAACCTCTTCATTTCTCCCTCGGGGTGGGAAACGTTGGAGGGTTTAGAGCCGTCGTCGAGAGCGACTTCACCGTTCTGGCCCATGTTGCCAGGGCTGTTGAACTCGTAGGTAGTAGGGGGACGAAAGAAGCGGAGCTTGTGTAGTCCCTTGTTGGACTTGACATTGGGTTGGTCTTGAGTGGAAGTAGTGGAGGGTTTGCTTTCAGCTGAACAACAAAAACAGGAGAGATTGTGGAGAGAAAATAATTAATAATGGGTTCAATGAGTATCTAATTCTATGAATATACTAATTATTATTATCATCAGCATCATCATCAATATCATCATAAACCAGTCATTTCAGAAAATGCACTACAGAGATATAAATTTTCAGAATCAATTATTACAAGTAGATATCCAATATTGACTCTTATCTGCCTTTCATATCATCACCAAAAAAGTTTTCACAAACTTTCCAACATCTCCTTTTTTGGGGAGACCTTTCAATTTTGCTACTAAATTACCAATAATATATTTCTAACATCATTATTAATATTGAAAATAACATATCAGCATAAAGTAGATTAGATTTCCAAATATGAATTTAATCAAGTCTTTATGCTGAAAATACATGAACAATAACGAGTTAACGACATGGAAACTCAAATATGGATAACTACATGTACATGTATGATGATCTGCATAAAACAGCAACTCTATAATTGCATAAAAATTATATATGTGTGTGCATATACTGCATACTGCAGAAATGAAAGGAAACCAAATGCGGTGAATAGCTATATGCAAAATCATAAACAGAACGTTTCGAATCATGCTGTAATGTTATACTAAGATATAATGTTCAAAACTTATACTGAATACTGTATATTACATGCATACAGTCTATTGCTCAATACAGTAGCTGTGAAGCAGCTCGTACTGTTGTTCTTCTTCAATCAATTTTTTTAATTCATTTAATTCAACTTTCTGTTGAGGAGTATTATTTGTATTTTCCAAAAAAAAAATCATACATGGGCTTGGCTATCATGATACCATGCAATATAATTCTATATATATCCTATGATAATGATATACAATGATACATGTATGCATTGACATTCAGAATGGTACCCTGAATCTGTCTTTCAGTGAGATCTAATAAAATATACTTAAAATAAAACATTGAATAATTTAATGAAATACGAGACTGTGCAAATGGTGAGAGAGCCTCATGCATCACACTGGTATGCATTGGTCAGTGCAATAGCCACTAAACATAGAACATGAACCATAGAATCAACCCATGGGTAGAGAAGAGAAAGAGAGACTGAGAGAAAGAGAATAACATACGGTAATATTGGGCTAAGGGTGGCTTCTTACAATGTAAATAGGGGTAACACATCAATTAGTAAATAAAAAAGGGGGGAAATGAATTTGAAATATACATGTATGATGAATACAAGAGAATGAAAGTAAAAGGAGAACGGGTGTGGCCTGTATGCTTGCTGGAAAGTCTCAAGAGCCCATATCAGGTTGAGTGGACTAAACTCAACATTTTGTGAAAATAACTCACTTTGTCAATATAAAAAAAAAATAAGGGGCCCTTTAACGATAAATACTTGTATCTCTAAGCCTATGGAAAACTATGAAGAACAAACTACAACTGATTGTGAATGTGAAAGGCATAAGCAATCTGGGCAGTATACTATACCTTACCCCATATTCACACCAGAAAAGATTTCTGATATTTATCAACCCAGATATGAGCAACACACAATGTATTTTGTAGATGATTCTTTCACCCCTAGACATTCTCCCGTAAAGTTCACAATTCATTTTCACTCCATCCATGCAAGGTAATTTGAAGCAAGCATAGTAGTTCACATAGGGTACATTAACCGGATGGCTTGAAGTAAATTGAATGTAACACATGAAAATGGGATGTGCGAGTATATATGGAAAGACATGCATCACAACCAAACAACCTGACAGCTAAAAACAATTTGAAACCAGTCAACAAATCTTTAACTAAATAACAAATGTTATCACAATGTCAATATGAAATGATATACATATCATGTGACATGAAAATAAATGTGCGGGGATTATGCATAATAAGGTGCTTCAAGACAAAATAATGTTTCAAATTTATTATGGATGTGTCAGATATTAAAGTGAAATTAGTTTAGTGTGTGCCTGGTAATGACTAATAATACATAGTTGGCATATATATGGTAGATAATATTGGGTAAAGTAAACTGGTTTGATAAACTTGTAATATTGTTACTGGTGACCACTGGCAATTATTATTCCACAAGTGTTCTGTATCATCATCATCGCAAAAAAAAAAGATAACTGTGAAAAGCTTCTGAAATCATGGCATTTAATTGGACGATAGCAGATTCATATGAGAGTTGAAACCAGCACCCAGTACTGTTACTCTACAATCCCTCAGTTGTGGGAATCTTAAGAGTATAAGATTCCCAAGTGGTGCGCTAGTGCCCTTTGGTAAGGCATTTATCCTCATTACCAGGTCCCTCGGAGAGGACCTTAAGCCGTTGGTCCCCTGGTTGCTTGCTCACAGGCATTCGTGCTTTCTTAGCAGTCAAGTAAAAAACCTCGGTATAATTTCATTGATGGTTTGGTCTCTGATTTCTCTCGTAAATTTGGTTTCTGCAAATCAGATGCGAGGATTTCAGTAGCTTTCAATAACTTCTTAAACTCAAATATAGAAAACCCATGCACGATAGCGGCACATCCCCGTACCACCAATATATACGAATGCCCCCCCCCCCCCCCCCCCCCCCCCGGGTAAACATAGCATGCTACTGTACAAAGCATGCACACACTTTGACAAATTTTCATTTTCACAAAGTATAGTCTGTGAATACGTTTCCGCCCCCATACCATGTCTCAATCATCTTTCTGTTCCTTTTTTTGCTTTTGCGATGTTGGTTATTACATGTACATGTATATTAAAACATAAAATACTCCATCAGATATAAATATATCATGGTAAACAAAAGAAATAAATGAATACAGAAATAGATATTCAGAGAATGATTTCTTTTTAAATATGATTATATTACTTTTTAATGATTTTTTATTTTTTCATGATCTATATTCTGTATCATCGAGAAATAAATACTAGAAATTGTGAGTGAGGAAAATTATAACAATATTATTAGAGAAGGAAAATGTAAGTTTTGTGGATTGATAAGTAGTGGGAGTGTCCAGACAGGATTCAAAAATACACTTAATAAATTCAAATCTGCTCCATGTACAAACATTCAAGTATTTTTATTTGTTTATTTCTTTTCAAAATTAGAGTGTCGCTTTGCAGTGTGCATTATATCCTTTATATTACAAGGTATAAAATAATTGGATATTAATATCTGTATGCTAAGGTGTTTCTAAAAAATAAAATCAAGTCATTTATTAGTAGTATGTGGTGGGGGAAATAAATGAGTTACTGAGATTAGATGTCTGAAATAATGATGAAACAAAAAATATCAACCAAAAGTCCTAACCACCCAGATATATACAAACAGAAAAGACATTGAGGCTTTTCAAACTGAAGAAAATGAAAATACATACTCCAAGAAATGAGTACAAGCTTTGAAATCAGTCTTGTGGACAGATGAACAAGAATAAAGGTTCAAATTGCTTCAATTATGTTTAAGGTTGAACATTTTGTAAAATATGTGACAAATGTTGAGCGGAAAATGATTGATTCTGTTAGAGATGTCTGTACAAACCCAAGCCAGCTATACATACATGTATACATAGGATCAGGATGTGAAATAACAAGAAAAAATCATTGAAGTATTTACGTTGCGTGAGGAAATCACACATATCGCCGGTCAGCAGATTCGACAACGAACCCACTTTCTGTCTCTTACACTACGACTGCCACTGGGTGACTGAGCTGAATCAGAATCTGTTAAACAAAGCATTCAATTTAAAAGATAACATACAAGATCAGTAATACTGTTCCAGCATATCTCCAATTTACATACAGTTTCTAGATCAACACTGTTCAAAAAGTTATAATCCTGAATTCATTTTTCTATGAAATACTGAGCTAAGATTGGGAGAAAAGTCACACTATATAGAATGTACAAACAGTAAGAAAACCATAAATTAATGACAACCCCCTGTATGAAAAAAATAGATGGATTCTCAAATGCATGCAGAAGAAATTTACTCCCTTGCCATTGCCAAATCAAGAAAGTATTACACACAACAGGTACGTTTAAAATTGTCAAATAAATGGCCTCTGTGACCTTTGAACTCTGACATTGTGACCCCCAAAATCTATTCCGATAATTATTCCTCCAATATGTAAATGAATCAAGTTTAAAGAACACACAAATGGTTCTTCAGTTATTGTGAGAACAAGATCTTTCAATGTATAGGCCTGTAGAGTTCAGTTCAATTCAGTTAATGATCAATGTGACCTTTGAACTTTGATCTTGATATTCAAAAAAGTAATCACACACCAATGTACATGTAGGTCTTATATGCATATTTGGACCTAGTTTGATGTTGCCATATGTTGCTATATCAAAACGTTCTTTAGTTACTGTGGAACGAAAACAGGATGGACAGCCGGACAGATGTACTACCTGAAAACATAATATCTAGCCACCTACAGTGGGTGGAGGCATAAGAACAGATAAAGCACACAGTAAAAGTGCAGTTTAAGTGAACAAATAGCTATCTCAATTCCTAAAAATAAGCTTAATTGCACACTGACCTACGCTTCATCTTCATATAGGATATGATGTACATTTACATTAGAAAAAAAAGTAATAGATCTTGACTTCATACCATGCTGGTTGCTGAAATTCTCTTATTTATCAAGAATATGTACATGTACAGACACGTGCATAAAAAAAGAATGGAAGAGATTTCAATATTCAAACACAAGAATTTTGTAAAGTATTCGGGACATCCCCCCCCCCTACATTTATTTATGCCCGTTGATAAATCCTTTATTCATTCATGTAATTTATTAATTATATCTTGTTCCCAAAATAAAACCTTACGAAAAGTGACCCTCCAATTTCTTGGATCTTTCCTATAAATAACATAATATGCAACTGTTGCTGACAACACAGTAAAATTTCATTCAAGCAGTGCTTTATTCTGGATAGGGATGGATGGGAAGGTTTTTTTTTATTTGGTGGGCTATTTTTCAAGATAAATTGTTTGCAAAAACACATATGAGACATCTAAAAAGCCTGCAATTTGAAGCCGCCTCGAGATCATTATCCTCCTGATGCACATGGTTTGAGGCCTGCAATCGTGCATCTACGCATTAGCCGGCTTCACGTGGCCTATTCACGTGACATAAGTCACCTATAAACCTTTCATGTCAACATTTTAGATAGTTCAAGTGCACCACATGCATGGTTCATTAGCTATAACAATTGTTCGCTAGCTATAAATATTGTTCACTACTTCTAGTTCAGTGGTCAAGCCAGCCTGAGTCTACTTGAGTGTGATGACACCTGATTCAAGCTGCATCTAAAAAAGGTGGATTTAAAGGGTGTTGCAAGAAACTTGCGATCAAATGCAAGTCTACTTCAGTCCCTAGATCAACCATATATGTCTTGCATTTAATTGCAAATCCGTTTGATTGCTGATCTGCTCCTTGAAACATGGAGTGTAATCTCATTTGCTACAGTTAAAATTGATCTATCAATTGTAAAATTGCAACAGAATATTTTTATTTGATTGCAAATATTTTCTGGCAACACCTCCTTAGTCCCAGCCGGCGTCAGTCTAGCTTACAAAACAAAAGGGGGAGGGAGGATACACATAATTTGAGCCCCCTCTGACGCCGGCCTTGGTCCACTTTCAGCGTGTATACCACCACGCATAGACTGTTTTGATCAAGTTGGCCCCAAGCCTCTCCAGCCAGTGCAGATATCCTCAATGGCACTTCAATCAACTTTAACTCAAATTAAATCTGAATGATCATCCCCTATGCTGATGGAACATTGGAATAATTATTTTACAAGGTAACAATACACGTATCACCATATAAAGCCTGTAATGTACAGATATTGTGTAAAGGTACAAGGTAAAATTGGGTGGTGCATGTATGAAGATTCAAAATACACATTTTGACTGATGGTATTGAAAGGAAGGTAATAATATGGATATTGTTGTGTATGGATGTACATAATGTACAGTAAACAGTTTTATGTTGTGGGTCATATTATTTGGGGGACTATGAACACAATAATATAAATTGAAACACACAAATGTAAAACTGTGTCAAGTGAAATAATTGCAATGAAAATAATGTGGGACGTGGATGCATGTATAATTGGAGTAATACTGAATAAAAAAACATATTCATTATTATAATATATTCATGAATTATCCATTAAACAACCATATATGTGTAAACAGTAAGTGCCTAGATTCATCTGAGCAGCTGGATACAAATCCAATTTGAGTTTGGGTCTGTTTAATGGAGAAAGTAAGAAGAGGGTGCATATTGCAACACAAGCAAAAAAGACAACTATAAACTTAAGTTGATAGAGGGAGGGTACAAGGCGTATGCAAATACTAAAATTCAAAGACATGGGGAGGGGGGGGGGGGGTTTCACAAAGATTCAAGAGTAACTTAGGCCCAAATTCACAAAGGTGTTTTTTTTTTAAACCATCGGTTGAACACGGTTTATGCAGATTTCCTGTATAAATTACGCTAATTTACCGCATATATTAAAAAATGTCCAATGCTGATGCGCACATTTGTCACAGTGCGCCAAATTGACGCCTGATGCCGTGGTTATCCATGCTATTTTATTCATGAGTCCACTGTTTTGAATTCACGAGTCCACTCTTCAAGCCGTGGGTCTTCTCTACTGCCCATTAATCTGCTGAATTAGTGTGTGCTCTACTGGACATTAATCTAATAGATTGGACATGACATATCATGTTCATGCTGGCACTTAAGCATGACATTTAGTTCAACTTTCTCTTTGTTAAACGATTCCCCCCCCCCCCCATCTGTATTAGAAAAGACAAGATAAACCACCTCTTATTATTGTTCAGTGTTACCCAAGAATTATAGCTTCTCCAGTATAAAGGTAAGGTATAAAACTAATTAAAATGTGCAAAATTGCAACATTAGCATGCCAAGGGCCAGGACAATTTTGTGGTCCTTCTTTACAGATGGTCGCAAAGGCAAATATATGTATGCCTGTTGAGGTTTCATGAAACAGGCCCCTTGAGAGTGAGAACAATTACGCATAGAAGCTTTACATCCAACAAGCCGACAACCATGCAATACAAACATAGACCATGCTTTCATTTACAAGAATTTCTCAGAGCCCTACGGTATTGTGAACCCACTAATTGTGAAATAGGATTTCCTCAAAGCTTATCATTTTCTAGCTGATGTATTCATGCAGGGAGCAAAAGTAAAATATAGGACCTGCTTCTTGTCTTGATTTTTCATTGCTTTCTGGTCACCTCCCAAAAAAATTCCATGAGAATTTGTGTTGAATTTGTGTTCAGATGGATTTGACGCCTTAGAAATATCGTTCATTATTCTATGGAGTTTCCCACGGAATGTATGGTAGCAGAGGCTTCTTCAAGTCCCTATTAATGGCCAAATTGTAAAGCATTCACCTAAATATTATGTAGGGGAAGCAACTCTGCCTTTGCATTTAAGTTTGACTCATTACTATCACCATAAATGAATTTGTTTCAATTGAAATATGTGAGTTTCAAGGATGTCCCACACTGCAAGGATATTAACCATCACCTGTGAGATGTGCGTCATGTTGAACAAAACTTCACAGATTCTTCTGTTTAAAATATACTCATTCATTTAATGAAATGATTCTGAATGATGCTGGGCTTTGTGCAATGGAAACACCATGTCAGCTTCATGAATGCTGAATGCAACATGCAGTCATTGCCATATGTACAACACTGTGGATTGAATTGAGAAGGGAGTGAGTTACCTAGTTCTGCAATGTTGTCCCCGCCTGCTGCAGGTGAGCCATGTTGACTAGCCCTCTGCCTCTTCAGATCAGCCAACGTCTCTCCTTTGCCCGAGTACTGATCATCCATCTCCATACCGTCCCCTTGTGAGCCGGCAGGTCCCGCATCCTCCTTCTTCTTTTCTTCCTCCTTTTTCCTCATCTCCTCCTTCTTCCGTGCCTTCTCCTCCTTCAGCTTCTGTTTCTCCTGCTTCTCCTTCTCCCTCTGCTCCCGTTTGATCTTCTCCTTCTCCTCCCTTTGTTCCTTTTTGCTCTTCTGGCTCTTGATGCCCTCGCCCTCCGACCGCGGCTTCTTCAGGATCGACACTAACCGCTTTTTATGGGCTCCTTCCGTTTCATCAAAGTCCCCATTGTCGGTCCTCCCATTCTCCTGGGTTGCATCCCCACCCAAATCCCCATTATTCTTTTTGTTCCTGGGACTCTCGGGGTCTGGATGTTCCTCCGTTATCACAGGCAATGGTGTAACCCGACCCCCCTCACCGTTTTCATCGCTTTCAGTGTTCCCTTCCTCACTTTGTTCTATGTGTCCGTTTGTTTCCTCTGAGATTTTAACATCGTCAATATTTGTAACTGGGCTGCCATCGGAAGAGCTTTCTAATTCCTGTGGAGAGAAGAAAAGATTTCATCAATTAGCATTTGAGAGTTGGATTATGCAAACTCCAAAGAATTTTCGGATTTGTCTCCAATCTAAATTCAAGAAACAACACAATAGTAATTACATCACGACAGGCAAATTATTTCAACAAAGATTAAAACAACTTTTAGTAGCAATCCCACATATTGTTTTTTACAGCGGCTCTCTTGCAATCTCAAATTGTTTGCCCATGTTGGCATGTGATTGCTCACTGCATATTTATCCAAGCTATCATGAGAAAATATGATAAACAGATCATAAATGACCAATGCAGTGATGTGATAACGCAAGACACAAGCATACATTGATCTTTTACAGGTCTGCAAGATGGCATTAAGACACACGCCATATCGCTAACGGCCTTCTTGCAGACAGCTAATGACATCAATTTTTATTTCATTATCTTTCTCTATAAATTTGACAAGAACTCAAAAATTAAGGCCGATTAACTGGTTGCTATGAAGAATTAATGTCACATTAAGCCTCAGGTGATTTAGCAAAATCCTTCACAGACCAGCTAATAAGATTGTGTAACAGTTCCTTCCTTCATTTCATTACATAGCAGCTGGACACAGAGACTAAGATAAACAGAAATGATGGGCTGATTGCCTTGTCAGAATCAAGACTTTTGACATGATTGGAAGAGAGATTCTACATTAGATATCTTAATTGTGCTGTGCTATGTCTGGAGGGGTAGGATGACCTCATTACTTTTAAGATTAAAAAGATTGTCTCCTTTCTCTTGCTTCTTTCTCATATACAGGTGCTGTAGGGTACAAAGCTTGCTGCAGACATACTGCATCACAAAACTATGCATTCTATAGATGAAGTGACAAGATCAATATGCATAATGAATGTATAAGTATATGAATAAAATAAATGAATGAATGAACGAACGAACACACTAATTAATTAATTCATTAATCAATAAGTAAATAAATCAATCGGTAAATAAGAAATAAATAAATTAATCACTTAATCGATTAAATGAACATTTAATAGATATGTAAATAGAGAGATTATTAAGTAAATAGATAGACAAATAAATACAGGAATTAATGAATACATAGAAGAATAAAACAAAGAAGAAAAAAAGTAATGAACTCAATTATAACTAGTTAAAGTATGCAGGTTTTTTTTTAAATCAATCGCACATAAATGGGAAGATCAACACAATAAAAAATAGAAATGTAAAGAAATTATGATGGTGAATTTCATTATGATTTATCTAATTCATTCGGCATGTATGAGAGGAAGGGAACATCATTTACTGATTCACTCTATTTTAATACTCTCATCTTTCCATTCTGAGATAATATTCATTAGATATAATTGAAATGTTTGAGGTTGATAAAATATTTTTTGAAAGACAGACATTGGCCAGGTTGCATAAAAATTTTTATTATGGTAACTTTGCCTTTCAATGGTAACTACCATGCTAACATGACCCAACAGCCAATCAAAATCAAGGACTCCATGCAAGTTACCATTGGATAGCAAAGTTACCATAATAGAAACTGTTATGCAACAAGTCCCAGGAGCACTAATAACTGATAGTATCTAGTCTGTGAAATGAAAGAAAACCGGCTGGAATTTTAATTTAGATCACAAAAAAGCTTTGTTGCATGGTGAACTTCCCAGTAAAGCATATTTTTTACCCTAGCATAATAGTTTTGAAAGAAATTCAAGTAAAGCCAATGTTTTTTATCAGTTGCAAATGCAAATGTCTTTCAAACTGCTAATGTAAAATGCTAAAAAACGTGCATTAACAAAGGCAATTCTTAGAACAAGTTTGTTAGATATTGACTGAACAGAATGAACTACCAAAGTGTGACATCATCAATTTTCTTTTCGCGCATATCTGCATTTTGGGGATATTTGGTAGAGCATGATGGCCTAATGAATACCTCAACACTGTAGGGTCTCAATTAAATCAGTGTAAACTGGCCTCACAGAAACGTTGTTAGCGCTAACAAAACGTTAACAGAGGCCCTGTTACAACCGTTAATGTCGCGGTGATGCCTGATGTCACAACAACAGGATATTTACATCTTGGAACGACATTTGACATCACAATCCAATACTTGTGTCTGGGCCTACTGTAAGTTCTCTGTTAGCGCTAACAAAGTTTCTGTGTGGCTGTTACAGGTTCATAACAGGAATCGAGTCAATTTACAGATTTTATTGGGGCAATGTAGGTATTCAAAGCCACATCTTGGGCTCACATGGACCTATTTTCATCAAATTGGGGTTGTGGATGTTTTATAAATATATATATCATTTTACACCAAGTTTAAGTATAAAAAATGAATTGGGAAAAAGGGCAGTTTTGCAACAGCATCACTTTAATAATCTGTAATTCTCAATTTACAGGACTCTTTTCCAGAGCAAGGTCGCATTTATTAAAGAGCTACAACTATTGTATCTTTGCCATTATTGTAAATACCATGGTAACCTTGATTGTGATTGGCTGATGAGCCATGTCACCATGGTAGTTGCCATTATGGCAAAGATACAACAGTTGCAACTCTTTTATGAAACTGGCCCCAGGCATGCACAGCATACACTTGGCCTCTGCAGTACTTCTGGGATCAAACTCGCTGGCCTGTATTCTGAACTCGGGTTTGAATCAAACCCCGACTTAAAGTGCAGTGTGCAGTGGGTTGGCTTGAAAAGAGAATCAATGTTGATGGAAACTATCTCGAGGTGTTACTGGGATTTAGGTTTAAAAAAAACATTAATTGAACGCACCTCTGTTTTTGATTGCATGTAAGCTGCTTCTCCTTTAGCGTCTAGTTTCCTCATCTCGCCCTTCTCCCGTTTACTGCTTCTCCTTATTGATGACCTGCTCAAATAAAAGAGATATTTATCATTATTCTTTGCATACTTTTACACATATCATCATACTTTATCATTAGATACAAGAAAAAAATATTCACCTAGAATATAACAGTATGCAAAGACTTAAGTGCATTACTGATTTATATTTGTTTTATTAAGAGTCTTTAATTGTGTAATGTTAATTCAATGCCAAGCAGAGGCCGAATTTCAGTGTTTTTATATAAGGACAATAAATGTTTTTAACATTGAATCTTGAATGTGGGTAGGCTGAGTTGAAAGTACTGTTGATGCTTTAAAGCAAAAGCACAATAAAACTTTCAACTTAAAGAGTCAAGAGATACTGTCATTATAGTTTCACTTTCATCATAATTCAATATGGCTTGTACACATATTTATTCATGCAATTCTACTACTGTACATCTCTTTTCAAGAGATTTGGCCTGTGAGAAGAGGAAAAATTATACTAAAGGGATAAGGATAGGGTATTGGTGTGTTATGGCTCCATATGAACAACACATTCATCCAAGGAGTATTTGATTAAACCAATAGTGAATTTTACTGACTTATGTTATAAGCTACAGAAATCCTTGCACCCGATTGGCCAAGAGCAAATTTGTCGGTGAAAATCATTTACAACATGGTTCCATGAAACACCCCCAATGTCTGAACCCATCATTCTTCACTTAATTAAACAGGAAACAGACAAACGTATATCTCTCATCCTCCAATTAAATATACGTCACCTATCTCTCCGGCTCTCGTTTCAAAGTATTAATTATATGTGAAGGTCACACTCGACATCAAAAGGTTGCCAATTTGTAGGGAATCTATTGGACCTCTGATGTGTATAATAGGTTTCAGCAACGGTCGACTTCCGTTTGTAGCCTTGTAGCCAGAAATAGTCAAGCACCGCGTTTTTCATCGAAAGATTCCAGGCTTCTTTCACTTTCCTAATGTTAATTCACTATTTCAAAACCAGATTCACAAAGGCTGATTTTCAATCTGTGGTCTGAAAATATAATTTCTGCAGATTTTGTGCATCGTGCTTGATTTATAGCCCTGTTATGCCAGACCACCCACGCTATATCTTTACGATATGTATCTGGAAAATGGGTGTTATCAATCTAAACTCGCATCAATGACATGTTTTATGAATAGGGGTGTTGTGATTTTCCAAACATATTAAAGCTCCTGAATTCCATGGATCTGATTGGCTGAATGCAATATATTAGGGACGATCGATCAATGACAAGACTCTTCATGACACGTTTTGTGTCACGAGGAACCTATTCTGATTTTCATCGACAAATTGCTCTGAGCCAATCAGATGCAAAGATTTCAGTAGCTTATAACAAATAGGCAACAAAAATCAGTTGATTCATTAAAGGTTCCTCAGGTTCCTACTCTTATTTCAATTAGAGCTTCTCCTGTTCCAGCTTTCACAAATAGAATTGTGATATTCAAATATCTGTTACAAGCTACTGAAATCCACGGATCTGATTGACTGAAGGAGAATATAATGTACATTTCATGAAACTGGTTCTTACCCTCTCTTATTTCGACTAGAGCTTCTCCTGACAAGGCCTCCTGTGGGTTTAATGCGGTTGGATTGGATCTCCTGTTTCAGCTGCTGAATTAAACTCCTGATCTCGTCATCTTCACAAATACCTAAATAGAACAAAACAATAATAATTGACATATGACTTCAATTTATGATGGGGTTTATTCTGCGAGGATGTTTCACAAAGCATATAGCGTGACTTGTAGTCATGCATACACAAGTGCCAGCGCCTTTGTTTATTTATCATATAATTTCATAGATGAATTTGTGGTAGAGGGCATTCCACAAGCATGATCTGACCAATGAGGTGACGTGTTATGTACCACATGCATCTGGAAATTGAAGTGTGATCTTTAGCCAGATTTATCCTTTATAACCGTCCCCTCCCCCTCCCTCACCCTCAGCCTATTCTGGTCATTCAATGTCTTTGGACCTCAGTAGTATTGCCATATCTATCTAGCTAGCAACAAACTTACCAATATATTCATCCATCCATCTATCTATCTATATATCTATCTAATCTAATCTATCTATCATTCTATCTATCTATCTATCTATCTATCTATCTATCATTCTATCTATCTATCTATCTATCTATCTACCTACCTATCTATCTATCTTTCCATCCATTCTATCTATCTTTCCATCCATCCTTCTATCTAATTATCTGTCTATCTATCTATCTATCTATCATTCTATCTATCTATTTTTCAATCCATCCTTCTATCTATCTATCTAGCTTTCCATCCATCCCTCTTTCTAACTATCTATATATCCCTCAGTCTACTCCCTACATGTATCTATCTTCTAGATCATGAAATGGTCCGTCTACTTACTTAACGGTGTTTCGTCATTACCAGTCCTTGCATCTAAGTCGGCTCCTGATTCAACTAACATAGTGATGATGTCGGTCTGTAGAAATGACAAAAAGTACAAAATATTCAATCAGACATTTTTGTCTATAAAGGACTTGATTGAAAGGAATGGGAATACTGGAATAAAGAGGTGAATTGAAATAAGGGCCAAATGGGGCACGTGAGAGAGATTATATCATTCAGCTGCCATTCACTAATCATTGACCACATTCTGAAAGGACTTCAAGCACTGTCTTAATCCAATTAAAATCACATCCACATAATCAACTATTATTAACTCTTTAAACATTTCACATCTGCAGATATGTACTTTATAAATTAAAATGTTATCCAACCAACGCCAAACAGGGAAGACATGTACATCTCTGTGTAATGTAAATATGTGTTCTAAATTTACATTCTGTTTTGTCTGCTGGGAAAATTCTATTTTGAGATATCGCCACGATTTGGAAGCAGTAAGATGGACTGATCAATGATTAAAACACGACTCTATATCTAATAAGGAGGCACTTCCAGAGCTCAAAATCACTACGCAAATCTTAGGTAATCCTCTTCCTCACTGAATTATTTTACGGCCCCCGTCTCGTGTCGATGTTGCATTTATTCAGTGGTTCTTTGAAATGTGGGTGTCATGATGAGCTGCTAAGTTCAGCACTTGATTTTGAAAAAAAAGGACATTCAACCATGAGTGCGGAAGCCTATGAAATAAGATTGATAATAAAAATGCACCATATAATGATGATGATTTTTTGAAGTTGAAAGAGCTGTCTGGCATGGTCATACATGAGAATGATGCTACAATTAATTTTTTTTAAATCATATTTGTCTTGCAATAGTATTTACTTTTAACTGCTGGTATATAATAACAAGAAACAATACATTTTCATGTTCATAGCATCAACAGCTATTTATTCTATCTAAAACCTTCTGGATTTGAATTCAAAGCAACAAGATTTGAATTTGATTTCTTAGGACTTAAACGATCCAAAGTTTGGCTGGTCAGCATTCAAAGCCGCTTTGGAAAATATCAAATCTTTGAAATTTAGGGATAATGACATAAAAACAGTGTGCAATGAAGCACATAAAAATATGAATGATCGACCAATTTGATTTTTACTATTCAGCGTATCAGAATTCTCAAAACATTTCATCCTTCAAAATCAGTCATTCATGTAATAAAAAAAGAACATTACAAATGGCTTTTACTTCACAAGATGGCAGAACAAGCAATGTTTTGCATTTTATTCTCATGATATACCAAGCTGCCATGGACTTTACTTGTATGCATAGCATATAAAACTGAACGTTACAGTTACAGGTGAGCAATACATTTTGGCAGCCATGGTGCACTTTAAAAGACAACAATATTTTCATGGGCTATGTAAGTACACATGTATGCTATTAAAACAAAAAAGAACAGCTTTTAGAGAACAGAACAGTCAATTGAATACTAGATCATAAAAAATAGAGAAAATGAAATGGTTCATGAATAAATGTGCAACAAACCATAGGCCTCATCTTTATCTAAAGTCTGCTCTTCAAAAGCAGAACATCATCCTGATTTTAAAGGACAAGTCAACCCCAAGAAAAAGTTAATTTGAATAAAGGGAGAAAAATCCAACAAGTGTAACAATGTCAATTTCATCAAAATCAGGTGTAAAATAATCAAGTTATTGACATTTTAATGTTTCGCTTTATTTCCCAAAACAGTTATATGAACATCCTGGTTGGTATGCAAATGTGGGGACTGATGATGTCACCCACTCATTGTTTCTTTTGTATTCCATTATAATATTTTCATTTTCTCCCCACAGGTGAAGGGGGGGGGGAGGGGTTCAATGCCACTGAAGAGTGGACAACATCCACAAAAATCATCCTGAAAAAACACCCTAAATGAGGATTCAAGGGCAAGCCTCTAGGACACTCTCAACGCGGGTTTTGCGCAGATGTCCCAGATTTGCACAAGAATTCGAGGAGATATCACAAGAGAGGTACATCATACATGCTTGTCATTTCCACTGCACATAAATGCAAAAAAATAATACAATGCCGCTGACTGCATTCTTGATTTGCACAATTCAATCAAACTTTTATATCACTCTTTTGCATGCACAGACTACGAGGGCAGATGCGGCAGTTTGCTGAATGCGTACTTCCATAAGTGCGTGCAGTTGTTGTTTTGCTTTGCAATTAAACATGAACATTACAGTGTGAAACAAATTTAGATTCCTTCCTGAACATATGGAATTGCCACTTCTGTAAACTATTGTGATTCAATTTAAGAGGGCCCTTATTGTCAGATCTGCAAAAAATCAGAGAAAAACAACTGGAAATGGAGGAAATCCACCACTAAAGAGTCATGTTGCCATTGTAGCAAGATTGAGAAGTGTTTTCCCCCTTTTTATACCACTTTTCCACATCCCCCATCGTTTTTGTGATTAATGCGATGATGAGAAATCAAAGTAGACTGGTAAAGGTGCCTCAACAAAATCTGAAAAGATGATTATTACTAACCTCAAAAAAATCCTATCAGACATTCAATACAGATCAAATGCTTAAAAATAAAAAACATAAAATGTGCTCGCACAGAAACGATATCTGAAAAAAGTCTCGCACTACTCTAATGAGTGCATTGCTATTTTTTTTCTATAACGTGTCTAAATTAAACCTGCAAGATCTCTTTAGAAGCAATGTTCGAAGGCAATTATTTAAACAGCAAAATGATATATACTGTAACCTCAAAATAAAACGCAAGATTCTGGTGAGGAGTTTTTATAGATGACACAGTTTAATCCTCCACTCACTTTCTTCGTCTATGGGTGCATTTACACTTCCTTCATACAGGCACCATATAGCGTTTCTAAACGTTTTTAATATCATAAATGCACTTCCATGAAGTACTTTTATGCTTCATGTCTACTAGACTGACCCAGAAGGAAAGGTCAAGTTGGGGTGCATACTTTTTTTAAAAGGGTATTTCCTGATCATACTCACACCCAAAGGCCCGTATTCTGAAGTCGGGTTTAACTTAAACTCAGGTATAAAGTTGTGGTTTAAGTATGGATAGCCAATTGTTGCATAAATCACTAACAGTAGAGATATAATATTTCAGCTCATTTGGCTCTCAAATCATTCATAATTGTCTAGGAAGTATAAATAGATCAATGAATCAGGAAAGGGCACAGTAAAAACATAATACAAATTTGACAATTTTGGCTTCCCATAATTTCAGCACAGAGTTAGACCATGGTCAAAGTTTAACCTGACTTCAGAATATGGGCCAAAATGTTTAATGATGTCATTTAAACACATGTAGATGATATTGTGTTCATGCATTCCCAAAAAATCAATAAATAAATAATGATAAATAAATAAAAACCTGGATCATAAATGCAGCTTTTGTGAGATTATGATCTTGGCGTTTACAATCTTTGTGTAAATGAAAATTAGAAAGGACGCAACCTTCTTGTTACCTATTAACAATGTCCTGATTTTGGCCAGAAAAAGGAAAGCATAAACACACTGCATATATCTGTACAAGAACATGGACCGGTATCTATCACACGTACATTGTACTACAAAGCACTTTTATGTTGTTACCAACTTGCCTGAAGATCAATACAATATGGAGAGTAGTCCTGAAACAAATTGGGTGGGAAAAACTAGACATTTCATAATAGAATGCAAGATCGTATTCAATAAGAATGGTAATATAACAAATTGGACTAGTATTGAATTGCTAGTTTATTTTATTTTTTTTACAATATCACCTTCTCGTCTCACGGGCCAATTTATATTATTCAATAAAAACAAAATCATGTGTTTCTCCCACTGCATGACTTTCAGCATCAAATGAAGTACTTATAAATACATTCAATTTTTACCACAAGTCTACAGTACACATCTAAATAACTTAGACATAAAATACAATGAGAGTTATTTACAAAACTTGAATAAGATAAGCTTCAAGGCAGGATGGTACTTAGCATACAATTTCAAAATGTAAAGGAAAAACGGGGGGGGGGCAATAATAAAATTGAAAGCAAAGTTTAAAGCAGTTCAGTTCATTAAAAAATTCTCCAATTAAAAAAACCTTCATAAAAACTTTGAAGGGCCTTTATCAAGAAACAATAATTCTACAGAGAGAGATTGCTAATCGTGTCCAACATCAGATATATAACTTCAGAACGACAGTATCAATGGAAATGATATTATGTAACACAGACTTCGTAATATTGCATGTTGTAAATGTAATAATTAGACATTATTGAATTTTCGACCAGGCATCGAATCTATTCAGCTGGAGCAGTGTATTTTGTTTGTTTCCTTGTTTTCATTTGACTTGCATGCAATTGAATGAATCATGAACTTTCAAATTATCAAGTTTCATTGCGTGATAGCTGCAAGATGAGCTGGCTACTAAAAGTCTGTACGAAAATGAGTGAAAGTAATACCTCAGTCACTCTACGGCGGCCGTACGGCGAGTCGTAAACAGCTATTTTATTCATTTTTATTCAAACCACCTACATGTATATGCAGCGAATACAAAAAAAAAGCGGCTGTGTTTAACTCACGTAGGGCCGCCATAGAGCAATTGTGACTTGGGCATTAATGACATAAAATGAATGAAGGTATTTTTCTTTTCTTTTCTTAAAAGCTCACAAATATATGTAGTGTGGAACTCTGATGCTGGTAATCATCATGCAGAATGCCAATTTACCAAACAAAGAAGAAGAAAAGTATGAACATGTTTTATCTGAATCGTGTTTGTGTGCAAGGATGACACATTCACCGATTCGTAAGATCGTTTCAACAAAATGACTGTCACTGGAGGTGTGAGGTCAGAATGTACTTTCTTTTATAACAACGTGTAAAATCAAAATAGCTTATTCGAACATTCCATGGTACATGTACATTCCCTTTACACAGGAAATACACTTTTTACGTCAAAAAGTGTCACTTCATGTTTTTTTAAGGATTAAAGGAAGGAAATCTTGTGAGCAAAGCGGATTTGACCAGCCATCACATCCTGTATATATATTCATGTTTTTTTTTTGTGATATGAATTTAGAAATTCATTGTCAGATTTACCTGTTTTGGTTGTTGATACGATGACAGCAGAATGCATAAAAGTAATCACACACAAAGTCAAGAAACGAATAAGAACATATTGGCATATTAAAGCGGATTTGCCCAGCCATCACATCCTGTATATATTCAGGGTTTTTTTGTGATATGAATTTAGAAATTCATTGTGTCAGATTTACCTGTTTTGGTTGCTGATACGATGACAGCTGAATGCTACTTCTCTAATATAATCACACACAAAGTCAATACACTAATAAGAACATATTGGCATAATTAATGCCATTTATTAAAGTAAGCACATCTAGCCCTTTTTTTTAATCTGAAGGCTATTCTACAAAGCAGGATGCAATGACAATCACTCCCGAAATGATATTTTTTACATTCTATGCAATAACAATGATATTTTTAACATTCTATGCAATAACAATCTCTCCCAAAATGATATTTTTGACAGCCTTTCAATAGACTGACTTTGAGGTCTGGGTATGTCATTTGGGAAATAAAACTTTGTTCTTCTTCAAAACCAAATTCTTTTGTCACTTTAAAAAGTTCTTGCATTATTGATACTTGCATAACATTGAACAGGATGTGCTAAATTAGTACACCATTTGGGAGTCATTTGATGACTATTGAATTTTATTAGGTGGTTTCAGACCGCCTCGAAGTTCGTCAGTTCCAGGTATTCTCTGATCCAGGTATTTTGGTAATGTGAAAGCAAACTACGCGTAATTTCCCCGAAAGAAAATACCCGCTAAATAGTAGGTACTTGGCGAAATTACGAGAACTTTCGCGGGGATTTTTCCAAGGTCGCAGGTATTTTGGCAATGTGAAAGCAATTTACGGGAACTTTTAGCCCAGCGTGTCGTTGGGCGCGGGCGCCATGGGTGGCTGCTGGGCTAGTGATTTTGAATATCGTGTCTTGCCTGCGTATACAGACCATACTGCGCATGCTCGTAACTTCAGGAACTTATCCCGAAGGATATGTTTCGGGGCGGTGTGAATGCAGGAATAATGGGTATTTTTTTAGCCTAAAAAAGTTCTCGTAATTGAACGGGGATTCTTATGATCGAGGCGGTTTGAAACCACATATTGTCACCTTTACACAATGGGGGGGGGGGGGGGTAAATGTGCTTCAATACATAGGCCAACTTAATATTTTATTTTCAAAAGAATATGCTATGGCAGAGATCACTGCAATTATCGTGTATTTGGTGAGAATCTCCTCATTAAGAAATAATCTTTAACTGAAAAGAATTTAAGACTTTTTATAGGGTGGTATTGCACTTTTTAAAAAATAAATACATACATAATTAGGGATTTAATCTATCCCAAACAAAGACATATTACAAAGTCTAATGTGATTTTAAAGTTATTTTCAAATTTATTATTATTATTAATAATATAAAGTACAATTCTTTATATCAAAATCATAACAATGAATTGGAAACAACCGAGCAGACATTTCACTGTCAAATTAGAAAATAAAGCAAGAAATGAGAGCTCAGATAAACAATATTATAAAAATATAATATGATAACATGAAGAAGATGTCTCTTGTCGATGGACCAGCTGTTTTGCATCAATTTGCTTGGTCTATATACTAGCTAATTCTCAAATCTTCTATTCCTCACCTTCACTGCTGAACGCTCTTGATCTACTATCAATTACCGTTTAGTCAAACCATTCCTTGGTCAAAAATTCACTTTGCCTGATTGTGGCTAACTGTCAGACAGTCCAATGACGTCAACTGGGGGGTGTTTCACAAAGATTTAAGTATGACTTAGAGTCACACTTAAATGCCTCATTGCGTGCATTATAAAAGGCATAACCGCATTAGTCAGATCATGCCAAGAGAACGCAAACTACTGCGTATTGATCAATAAAATTACGTGTTGCACATCAAAAATACGTGTCGGCATTTAAGTTCGACTCTAAGTCATACTTCAATCTTTGTGAAACACCCCCCAGATAGTCAAATTTCCACTTTGTCTGTTCTCTTACTTTTTTCACTTTATTAAAGTATTGAGTTCAAACACAATTCTGCTAATCTTTTATAGTGTTTAACCAAGTGGATATTAGAAGAAATGGTTCTAACCAAATTGGAAATTAGACAAAATGGTAGACAGGCACAGTAAGAGTGACAATCGGGCCAAATGGATGTACATGCAGATGAACCAGTTGTAGATGAAGTAGGGATTAGACCATGTACGTGGGATGAGACCGAACGGAAAGTAGACAAAGTGGTTTACTTAACCATGGATTGAGACTGTACGTAAGAGGGAGGAGATCGAGGATTGTTGTTATGATATCAGTCAAGGGGTTGGATCTTGAAACAGCTCTCTACACAGGAAGCAAGGGGATGCGTCATTTCCAAGATCACTTAAAGTCTGTTACATGCATGGAAGGGAAACATCCCCCAAAACACAACTGACACGGCGAAGACAAACAAAAACCATATGCATGCTCTAATTTCACCACCCCGTTCCCATATCTACTATCTTGAACTTGTTTGTCTTAAACCAGTTCAGGGAATTGAGTTTAAAAGATCGCTCTGCGACCATTATCATCACAATCTCCGGAACCAGTTCACGTAGAGCGATCATGCTGGGATGGGAATGCTCTTCAGTGGGGTCGCAAGTTATGCGCAAAATTTGAAACCGCAGCATCATCCGTATTCTACACACCATGTGTACCGAGTAGCATGCCAGACATGCACACACTGCCATCCTTCCGGGCAAAGATCACTTCCCGAAAATGGTTGTGTCCTCATCTATGCTCAAACCAGGCACAGCGGTCTTGAGCACCACATCGCAAGGTGGTTTTCCAAACCGGTTTGAAAGACCACTTGAGATTGCTTTCAAGACCGCTTTCAAGACCGCTTCAACATGTTAAACGGGTTTCCACTAAGCTTGTTTAAGAAAGTAGATGAGAATGAGGTCTACTTCACATCAATCTTTTTTAATTTCTTTCGATCAACTTTCACTAACTGTTAGCAGGCTACAATCACAGAAGTTAAGAGACACATCAGGGTTTTTCTCACTTTCCAGTGAACATTACAAATTAGATGCATTTCCATCTTATTCACAATTCTAATAACGAACTTTTTCATTCTGCATTGTCATTGTACAGTAGATTGTTGTTAATCGTAATGTGTATAAAGGTACTGGATGTTTACAGGGATATTCAATGCACAAACAATGTGAGCTCATTTTAAAGGGCACATTTTCATTAGCAGAAATCATCTGCTCTATAATCAGCTCAAATTAGTTATTTCGCCAATCGATAACCAAATAATGAGGCTATTTCAGTTTATTGTTTAAATCTCTAGTTTCTCAGTCATTCAATGTTAATGTGGATACATAAAATCTTAATAATTTTCTCTCAATTTTCAGCTTTTATTGCAAGCAACTTGACATCAGAGTGGACTTCCCCCCCTTTCAACTCATTTTAATGTGTAAAGAATAGTTTCCCCCATTGGTTTTAGAGTGCCCTGGAGCATTGTAAAGGTTGGGACATTCCATCATGACACTCATGTCTTTTGGCAAGACATCCATTTATATTCGGCACTCTCCGACCAGGTGTTATTCAAATTCAGTAATGCTGAACTGTTCGATTCTTTAAAAAAAATTAATGGAGCGAGGCCAGGATAATATTAGCAACAAGGCGATAACATTAGCAAGACATCGGTCCCATGTCTGAGAGGGAGTACCGGTAATGCTATGCAGACTATGATGCACCAGTCACAGGCACGTGCCACTAGTGCCCCTCACGATGCCTCCTATTATAATTAGTCAAACTTTCCCCTTTCTCTGTTTTCGTTTCTTCTATTTTCGTAACAAAACGCTAGGTCTCTGGACTATGGTATGAGTCAGATAGCTCACATGGCAGTGTACCTAACAGGCAACAAATTTTTTTTTTTTCCTTTTCGGGGGCTACTTTTCACGTCCCACAACCTAAATCTGCTATAGCTTAACATGCAAATGAATGGGGATTTTTCTGGTGCTCTTCTTTTTTTTTTCAGGTTTCTTTTGAGCATTTCAGAGGCGAAATCACCCCAAGCCCCATGTATTTCCCCCCCCCCCCCCCGATACCTTATAATCATTAGTTATTAAACCTGCCATGTGTTTCACTATGAATAGACCTTACAAGGCCAGGGGGGGCTTTTCATGTAGCAAACAGTGATTGTTCGAGGACAACTGTTATAAGCTACTGAAATCAACTAATCTGATTGGCTGAGAGCAAATTTTTCAGTGAAAATCAGACTTTTCGCTTCATTACAAAACACTTCCCAGCCAACGATAGCACAATACCCATACAATATTAGCATACAGATATAATGTGCTAATGCTATCTAAATAATATAAGAACACATATTTATTGTAAGAACTACTCAATTGGTAAGATAATTCATATTGTAAACAATTTGCTTTAAGTTGAGACAAGTTGCAAAAATACTTAGCAGCATTCACTCTGTGTAGAGACTGCTTCCATGAGCAAATTATCATTGAGAACGATCAGGTTATTGGTTTCATATTGACAGCAAATTTAAATGTATGTTTGGAGACAGATTACAAAATTTAAATGGTGATGTGTGTTTAAAGGCTAATAATTGGTGAATATTAATTTGTACCTACATGTTAACTTAAAATACGGTGACAGGCCTACCATGCATTTTTTATTCAGCAATGAAGTAATTCTATAAATGTCAGTATGACACCACTTTTAACAATGAATTGTAGCTGTTAAAATGGAGAGGTTAATTGAAGAGAAAAGTTTGGACCTTGTACTCCACAATGGGTCCGATCATGCAAGCCTAACTTCATTTATATAGACATCATTTCACCTCTCTTTCTAATCTATTCCTAGCATGCATGAATAATATACAGGACATTTTCTAATATGCCTTGCAATCTAGACATCAATAAAGAACACCAGTAATAGCTAATTAATATGTCATTATACCAGGCACAGTGCTACACCCCCAATTACAGGTCTCGTGATCTCTTAAAGGAGAATGAAACCCTTGAAACCAGCTGAATCCATATCAAAGAGAAAAATAAAAGAAACATATTGTTGAAAGTTTGAGGAAGATTGAATGAATAATAAGAAAGTTATGAGCATTTTGATATTGAGATCACTAATGCCATGTAGATCCTCCCATTGGCAATGCGACCAAGATATGTGATGTCACACACGTACAACTCCCTCATTACTTTAGTACTTATTTCACTTATATTCTCACTTTTATAGAGTCTATCACAAGGTGAGGTGTTCTCTTTATGAGAGGACAAGTACAGAGGTTTCACAACATTATATCATTGATGAATCGTTTGTCATATGATTAGAATGAGCAAAAAGAGATGTTTGGGGGTATATTTTCAGTGTCCAAAAGGGGAGAGTTGTTCATCTGTGACATCATAGATCTTGGTCGCATTGCCAATGGGAGGATCTCCATAGCATTAGTGATCTCGACATTCAAATGCTCATAACTCTTCTATTGCTAGTCCTATTTTACTCAAACTTTTGTTGATCTTATTCTTTGATTTTTCTGCTTTCACAAAAGCTAACTTGCTCCAAGAGTTTCATTCTCCTTTAAGAGCTCACATGGTTTGTAGCTGAATGGTGTGAAATAGAATAAACAAATTATGAACAAAGGTATCATGCATCACACAACATCATTTCTTGATTTTCGCTGAGTACAATATTGAGTGTTAAGGCCTGTACAAAACTATGAATTTCTCTCAAAATACAAGACCGGCGCAGCAAACACTGCTAGAATACAAAAAATGAAGCGTCATGTCATGTACTTTTCACGTTCATTGCATGTGCAATAAAACAGGGGTGAGGTCTTGTTTGAAACATGATAAAATCTCAAGTTATCTGCCATGTCATTTAATATTTCATTCGTCTAGAACAAATTCATGAAAACGATAATTATTCTGGAAAGTTTCAGGACACAAAAGGCCACCAAAGCAATGCAAAAATAAAAATAAGATTTTGACTTTGATCGGGTACATGCTCGATCTCTCATAGAAGTTTGTTCAGAATGCAAAATACAAGGGTCGCTAATCAGATGGATATCGGGGTCTAGTGCTGCGCCTGTACATGATTCAATTTGCTGAACTGCCATGGAGCGTCCGAGGTGGAACTAATCAACAGCTGGTAATAATAATACATGAGATTTATATAGCGCCATTATCCACTTTGTTGAAATGCTCAAGGCGCTTGAAAAAGAGGAGCTAGAATTATAATTTAATGTAAGAAACAAGTGAACTAGAACAAGAAAAATACAAGTTTAAATAGATAAATGAATGCCTGTCTTCAGAATGCAGTGTTAAACAAGTAGGTTTTTAAGTTAGTTTTAAAAGATGAAGTAGTATTGGAATTCCTCAAGACCAAAGGAAGGGAATTCCATAGCGTGGGTGCTGCGTGAGCAAAAGCACGATCCCCCCAGGATTTCTTGGAAGAAGGTATTTGAAGAAGGACAGAGTTGGAAGAGCGTAATGGGACAAACTATTACTTCTGAGATGATCTAGAGAGCTATCTTTCCAATATTTAGTTCAGAAAATCGTACATTCATATTACACCAGCAATGATGATATAGCTCACCACCTAATAACAAAATGTGATAATTTGTTTTACGTTCATCATACATCTGACATGATTTATCCAATCTTATTTCTTTCCCTCATGATTAATTAACAGAATATTCTAAAAGAATGGCATTTAGACCCCAAAAAGTAGAAATATCAGTCACTGAAGGTGGTTTACCCTCATCCTATCGCACAAGCCGTACATGTATGCATGTGAGGAATATGGGCCTGCAGTATAAATGGAAATTACATTTTCCCTGATTTCTTGCCATATATACAATGTATGTCAATGCAATGATAACGCAGTACCACACATACATGTATCTATTAAAAAAAAAAAAAGAAAAAAGTTTCTTGCATGCCTTCATTTTAAGATCAATGCGTGTGCCAAGCAAGTCTTGTGAGGATTGGACGAAAACTAAGTAAGGAAGTGGTTCACTCTGCAAGATTTTCCCCTGATTTATTGCTATAAATAATGTTGCTATGGAAATGCAGTACCCATGTGAAAGAAAATGTTCCTTGTATATGTCTTCACTTTAAGACAAATTAGGCGAAAACTGAAGAAATGGTGCAATCCAGTGCCATGGATCAACTGACTTTGAACAAACTTAACACTGATTTCTACATACTTTCCACGTATAATCTACTCAAATATATAATTGTTTTTGCTCTTATGCTAAACATTAGTAATGAAAGCGATTAGTCTGACAGTCAAGTTTTCCAACCATTTTTTAGCATCAAAAGCTCTATCATGCTTTTGCCAATGTAGGTACATCACTGCCTCTAATTGTGCACCTGTATCATTCCCAAACCACATGGCAACAAGTGGTACCATCAATTTTCATGGCCTGAAAGGGGAATAGTTCTGGGCCCCTGGTTCATAAAACTTGTTATAATAACAAATTTGCAATAACAGTTAAAATCTATTGTATCCTGTATCATTTCAAACCACATGGCAACAAGTGGTACCATCAATTTTCGTGGCCTGAAAGGGGAATAGTTCTGGGGCCCGTTTCATAAAACTTGTTTTAATAAAAAAAATGTTTAATTCAACAGTTAAAAGCTATTGAAATCCTGCAATCTGATTGGCTGATAGTAATGTTGTCATGGAAACTGTTCATTTGTTATGATGAAAAGTCTTTACGATACAGGATCCTTGGGCCTGTTTTATACAGAATTAAAACTATGATAACTGTATCACTATTGTACAATCTACCTTGGAAACCTTTGATGGTGATTGAAAAGTTACTATAGTTGCAAGTCTTAATGAGATGGGTTCAAGAGTTGTAAGTAAAAGGAGGTAGTGTTCTTGTTCTCTGGTATAAGATCTGAAACTCATTTGTTATGAGGCAACAGTTTAAGGGAGTAGGGCATAAAGAAATGACAGATTTCTTCAAAATATTATGATACTACCTATTTTTGTCTTTATTCTGCTGAAATGTTATTTCTTTCCATAACTGTAAATCCTGAGGAGTTAAAACCGTAAGCCCTTGGACATCCAACACCCCATCTATGCCCAGATTTAAAAGAAAAATATATGCTCTTCTTTTTTTTTATATATCATTTTCAGACCATAAACAAGTTTAGATACCTCATCAGAAGTCATACCTGCATGTTTCCCACAGGGACCCATCATGTGGCTTTCATTACCAATTCTCATATTTCATCATAGACAAAATAAAGTTAAATGTAGGGAAACCACTACTAAATAATGCATAGCACCTCTATTGCAAGTTCTAGCTGAACGAAGCGGTGCATACATTTGACAAGGTACTTAAATCATCTTATCTGACGTTGATAACAATTATACCTCGGTCACATTTGCTATACGGCGGCCGTACGGTGAGTCAAAAACAGCAGTTTTAACATGTTTTATACTAGCTACATATAGGTGGTTTGAATAAAATCAATAAAACGGCTGTTTTCGATTCGCCGTACGGCCGCCATAGAGCAAATGTGACCGCGGATAAGGAATAACTACAGATAATGCCTTTCCTAATCCTACGAACAATTGTTTGGAAATTTTTCAGGATCTAGTGTTTATATCAATAACAATGTGACAAATATTTTCAGGAAGTATTATTTATTCAGAGAACCTCACCCTTTCCTTTCAATCTTGATTTTTTTATGGGCAGAGTCAAACCTACCATAATAAAACATTCTTCGTTTACACTTCTTTCAGGATGTCATCATTATAATACATAGCTATGATATCATTATTGTGGTTAAGCACATTTACTACACAATGGATTCCTATGCCAAACAGTGGGTGGAAAGAAGATCACAATTGCATTATATGGAGTTAGTAGGTGGTTTCAGACCGCCTCGAAGTTCGTCAGTTCCAGGTATTCTCTGATCGGGAAATTTACCCCGATCAGAAAATACCAGGTATTTTGGTAATGTGAAAGCAAACTACGCGTAATTTCCCCGAAAGAAAATACCCGCTAAATAGTAGGTTCTCGAAATTACGAGAACTTTCGCAGGGATTTTTCCAAGGTCGCAGGTATTTTGGCGATGTGAAAGCAAATTACGGGAACTTTTAGCCCAGCGTGTCGTTGGGTGCGGCGCCGTGGGTGGCTGCTGGGCTAGTAGTTTTGAATCTCGCGCCTTGCCTGCTTATTAGACCATACTGCGCATGCTCCTAACTTCAGGAATTTATCCCGAAGTGTATGTTTCGGGGCGGTCTGAATGCAGGAATAATTAATGGGTATTTTTTAGCCTAAAAATGTTCTCGTAATTTAACGGGGATTCTTGTGATCGAGGCGGTTTGAAACCACCTACTGAGGTCAACCTGCAATCTATGAACTCCATGTGCCCTAGCAACATATTTTCTATTAAACCCCATGGGCAAGGGAAGTCACTTTGTGGTTATTTCATCATTACAGTTATTAAATAAGTAGATCCTAAAGAATTATTTAAAGGACTCCAAACAATAGCTTTTAAGACCTGTAGACATTAGCAGGCATTATACAACATTTCCAATTCCATAAGGCAGTTTGAAAATCAATTCAT
The DNA here is from genome assembly GCF_037042905.1 of Lytechinus pictus. Lineage (NCBI taxonomy): Eukaryota > Metazoa > Echinodermata > Echinoidea > Temnopleuroida > Toxopneustidae > Lytechinus > Lytechinus pictus. The sequence continues at coordinate 46,970,393 of NC_087246.1, read as the reverse complement.
AACAACAGCATGAATGATTGTCTTTAAAGCAGCTTTCACTTTTACAGTGCTCCCATTTGCCTATTTGCGATTTACATTTTCTAGTACTAGTATCCTGAATCATGTGGCAAATACATATATACACCTTGTGTTGTAGGCTTGATCTTGAGAAGACCAAATCAGACAACAGAGTGCCCGACATTTCTTCCCTTAGTGGCATAACATTCAAACTTTAGTCTAAAGATATTTGCACCGACGTTTAACCACCTCCAAACTACCTCCAACGCAAGAGCGATTGGAAAAAAGCTGACATCCGCAGGCATATAGAAACACCTTTAGTCAGAGAAGTGCACCAGAGATTTTGCATTTATGATCAAATAATTAGCTCGTTTCAAACTTAAAGGGGAATCCAGCCTTGGCCATAAAATGTTTTGTTGGGAAGGAGAAAAATAAATTAAATAGAATGGTGAAAGTTTGAAAGAAATCAGACAAGCAATAAGAAAGTTATAGCTGCTTTAAAATTGGGATCACTAATAGTATGTACATTTCAAATTGGCAACTGGGTAAGTAAATTATGACAAGGGGCAAGGACAACTTTCCCATAGGCCATGTACTTTATTATCAGGGATTTGTGGTTTTCTCTCAAGTACCCATTCCCCTGGGGCAGTAATCTAAATATAACTCAGGTAGTATATTGTTTAATGTCCTCATGAAAGAAAAATATAATTTGAAGTAAAACTTTTGGGAAAAATGACATTTTAGCCATAATATGTATTGGAGTACATGGAAGAGTAGTCCTTGCCTTACATCACTATGACATCCCATATGCGGCCAATTTGAAGTCTCCATGAGTATAGTGATTACTAATATTTACAACTTTTAAAAATTCATAACTTTCTGTTGTTTGTCCAATATTGTTCAAACTTTCACCTATCAACTTGTCTGATTTTTCTTTTTCTTATAAAAACAAGTTTATATTTGGGTTGGATTCCCCTTTAAGTTACAACCATTCTGCAGAACGAATGTTAACATAATTCTACATTCTCTTCTACTCTAACATTTGCGTTAATAATTTTCAACCCATAAAACACAAAAACTAATCATGGAAGCAAATTTCAAACGGCAGTGTATTAACCCATTTTAAAGTATTGCTGCTGTGGAGTGTTATGAAAGAATCCACACAGAGTACTATACCAGTGAAGCATTTCTTGTTCGATATAAACATTTCTCGGAAACCGGCAAGCTCTGATCAAATATCATTTCATTCAGTTGAATAGAATTGATGATTTATTATCCCTTTATGAAAAAATTGCCATTCATCGGTGCATAACATGTATACATTTTAAACCAACCCTGATATAATTGTTTTAAAAAGAAGAAAAGTCTATAAATGGAATAACAAATAAAGGCTGCCATGCATGTGTTGGTTCGCCATGGGAGCAGAAATAATTTAATTCAGCCAGTTTGCAGTCCCAGAGAATCCTATACTACATATATAATTTACTTTATAATTAATTCAATCCAATAATGTCTTTCTTTAATATCTCCTTAATTGCAATAAACTTACCAAATGCCTTTCTTATAAAAAAAAACCACTGTTATGACTTATTATGTAAGTAATATTATGTTTATTGCCATGTTCCATATGTAGATTTCATTGTTCATGTATTGTGTATGAATTGATATAATTTGTTGTCATTATTATGAATTTGCACGGCATGTAAACAAGAAGAATTTCCATTTATGGACAATAAATAAATACTTATACTTATTGGTAGGGTTAGCCCACTTTGCAAACTTGTTGTGATGGGCCCCATCTTACAAAGAGTTACGATTGATCCAATCAATCGTAACTCTATGGAAATCCACCAGTGTCATAATGTTTTCTACAGGAAATGTGCAAAATATCCTTTGTAAACAAAGGAGAACACACCAAACTGTCAAGAAATCAATGAATTAATGGATATGCATTCATATCTAGAAAAAAAATTGAGCAAACATCAATTTTATATGTCGACTTTGATGGCTTTCCATAGTTATAATTGATCCGATCAAACGCAAGTCTTTGTAAGGCGGGCCCCTGGACTACAGGTGGGGCTACCTTGTCATTTAGCCCCACTTTTAGTACAGGTTATGGAAAATCTGGCTTGTGAGAAAAGCATATAATAGATACATGCATGTTGCTCCCTCTGAAGGAAGAGATGCTTATTTCGTAGTTTTACTGTTAAATGAATTGCAGTATTTGAAGGATGAAAGAAAAGTATTTGGTGTTGAATCACAATATTTTAAACTTTTCTGCAAGACATGTGTGTAGTGTGATTTGGGGTGAGAAAAGAATTCTGCCGAATCAACAGTATAAAATACTGCAAATAGGGAAAGCAATTAGTGATAGCTGCTTTAGGGCAAGATGATTAGTAGTTCTGAGAGTGATGATATTTACCTGTGCCCAGCAAACTGCTGCATGTATTGGTTGCCAACCATCATTATCCCGAGCAGCGTAGTCTACGTTGTGGCTTAGTAAGTACTGCACCACCTTCTCATAACCATTGGCTACGGCGATGTGGAGCTGAATTCAGAAAGAAAACGCAACAAGAGTTAATAAATCTTAATGATGGACTGTTGCTTCTATATGCACCAAAATAACTGTTAATTACAAGAACTTTAAGGCCTCAAAATTAATAATTCATTTAGTTCATACATATGGACTTGATATAGTAACTGTTTGTATGAGCTGTTACAAGACTCTGGCATTACTTTACACAAGATATGCATTCTTCTAGCCTTGTATCACATAATTTGCTTTCATACTGTAAAATCCATGTGGCCATGGAGATAGAGCTACCAAAGTTCTGATTTTGAAAAGTACGAACATACTAATAGGGGTATTTTCTTTCTGGGATATTACATGTACTTTGCTTTTACATAGGCAAAATACCTGGTAGGTGTTTCATAAATCTTTTTGTTGTTAGGTTACGAGAGACTTTATGAACAACTGGTGATCCTATCTCGAGGTAAAGTATGCATACCAAATTTTCATTGGTCTGGATGTACCACCTAAGAAAGGATCACGAGTCATTCACAAAGTTGCTTGTAACTTACAAACAGCTTTATGAAACATCCACCAAGTATGTTCTGGACCCCGTAACACAAAGGTTAGCGATTAATCGCTAATTTGAAAGAGCAAATCCGATTGGTTCCTCGTCAGTCTACTGAGCAAAATGCGCATGCAAGGATGATCGTGATAGGCCTTTTCATTTAGCGATTAATCGCTAACCTTTGTTTTACGGGGGCCCTGATCTGGATAGAATTCTCATTCAAATAACACAAGGTATTTTTTGGTAATTAAGTGGGTAAAAAAGCACCTTACTCCTTAGTGGAAATCTTGATCCTTATCAAAAATCAAAATTGAAACTTTATTTACCACAATCTTCATAAAAAACATACAAATCAAGAAGTATAAATATTGAAAATCATAAAAAAACAAAACTATTTAGTCTTGAGAGTTATTGGTGTTTTTTTTTTATACCTGTACAGCAGAGAAAATAATAACAACATCTGTTCAAATTAATTTAAGTAAATTGAAAAGATTCAAAATGAACATTGTGACAAAAGCTAAGGATTGTATTTTCATAGAATCATAATCATTTTGGTGCACTACTTACTGGTGTTGCTCCTACATTGTCTCTTATCTCTAAATCACCTCCATTCTTATAGATCTCTTGCATTCCTTGTAGCATCTTATTGGGTACAATTTCTCTTAGTTCATCGATTTGATCTTGCGTAATACCTGCAATTACATCGCAAAATATCAAACAGTTATTCCGATGAATTGTAAGATATCAAAGTGAGGGATATAAAGGATGTTGGTGCACCATTTCAAATGGATAATTTTGTTTACCGAAAATTCATGTGTTAGGAATGAAATTACCAATTACAAAATTTTATAGTTTATTTAACGACATTACTTTTGAATATCTTTCGGAGAATATGAGACTGATTAACTTCTTTTTACTGTCAGTTTTTGCAACAGTAATGTCCCATTTAGTTCTTTGTTTATGAGTTTGCTTCTTTAAATTGAAATAAGCACTAGAATCTAATAATAGGCCAAGATAAATGTCTCAATGGGAAACATTCATAAGTAGTAGAAAGCTTGGCCAATACATATATAGTTGAGTTCAGAAAATTGAAACATACTCCAGCAACATAAAGTCTTTCTTGTAACCATAATCATAATTTAATCTAATCTGATCTCATATAACCTAATCTAATCTAATCTAATTATAACACACAGAAATGACAAGTTATCTCACATCTAAATAAGACTGGTCCATGGTCCATGTTTGAATTCAATACTTATCATCGGCAAATGTGAGAATGTGTGTGTTCCTATGTTTATATATGTAATTGTGTTTTCATATACAAGAATATGTTATCATCAGTATCAACGAATCAACCCAATCACCGAGTCAAAAGGGCATGACAAGGTCATGTTTATACTGTTTAACAGCTAGAAAATGGGTGCATGTCCTTGCTAAAGACCCACCTTTTGTGGGTTGGTCTATATGGAGGTGCACATCTTAGTTGACTTTCATTTGTTTCTTTAAATTTTGTTTTGAATTCATTAACACTATTTCTTATTTTCCCCGGTAATTTACGGGCAGAAAACTGAGTGCTTAGAAACATCTGTATTAAGCACCCTATAAATATTATAATTATTATTATCATTATGTCACAATACCCAATTGTACAGTTGGTTACCATTTTAACTCAAAGGGTAATTAGAAAGTAAAGCAATTTGTGTGTTCCAAACGGACGGACGAATGGATGGACTGACCGACTGATTGATTATCTGCAATTACCTATCATTTGCACTTAAAACATTCCATCTATCCTTCTGGCTACATAATGAAAATGATAGAGAGGTATGTCTTCCTTTCCTCAGAGACTGTGATAACCCTTAAAGGGATGGCTTAAAATATTTATATCTAAATAAATAGAGTAAAATTCACAGAGCAATATGCTGAAAATTTCATAAAATCGGATAACAAATAACGAAGTTATTGAATTTCAAAGTTTATCAATATTTTGTGAAAACAGTTATGTGCACATCACCATGAATATTCATTAGGTGGGCTGATGATGTCACATCCCCACTTTCCTTTTTCTTATGTTATTACATGAAATACATGTGTTAATGATGTGTCTCCATTATGATGAAATACATGTAAGTTGCGGCAATAAATAACTAATGCACTTAATCAGTTGTCAATCCAATTGTTTTAGTTCGTAGTAGAAAATTTTTGAATAAACCTAATTTCATATAATAAAATACAAAAGAACAAGTGGGGATATGACATCATCAGCCCAACTAATGAATATTCATAAAGACATGCCTAGAAATGTTTCACCGAAATAATGCAAATCTTTAAAATTCAATAACTTTGTTGTTTGTTGTCCGACTTTGATCAAATTTTCAGCATTTTGCTCTGTGAATTTTACTCTATTTATTGAGATATAAATATCTCCAGCCTGGACCATCCCTTTAACAGTAATAGATTATTTGATAGCTTACCTTGCGTTGCCATCTGTGACTCTATGTAGTCTAACGTTTCTTCATCTTCACATATGTCATAAGGCATGTTACCATCAGAGTTGATTGCTAAGAGATGTGCTCCTCTGAAGAAAAAAAAAATTGAGAGAAAGGAAATATTAGAATGACCAAGATTTAAGTAATCAGCAGATGGAATGATTGTAGGATGAGCAGCTCATAAAGGAAAAGACAAAATTTACAAGGAAAAACAAAGAATACATTTACTTAAGTCCTATAAAACAGTATTTAGGGGATATTTTGTCATTTTCAGTCCTTCAAACGTCAATAAGTATGCGTGTGTATTTGAGTTTTGTTAGACGTGTATCAATCAGATATGATTATTTACGTCTGGGACCGACCTTTAACGTCACCATCCGAAAGACATGACCAGGGCTCGAACCTCTGCATCAATTTGTAACTTCCCCACAGCTTGGATTACAGGCGCACGCCACAACGCCCAGTTCAAGTACCCATTTATAAACGGGTTTACATTAATAACCCAGCATTGTAAATTTTGAGAAAAAATAGTGTGGATTTGATTACCTGTTGAATACATTCATATTTTCATTTATGGAAAATGTAGATGTTAAACATATACATGAATGTAATACAAAATCATGATCTAGAGAAACATAAATAAAACCAAAAAAAAAAAATGAATGAAAACAATATAATAAAACAGGTAAATATTAATAAACTGCAACTTAATAATCATTCGTCCAACATTGTTTACTTGCAAAAGAAATGATGATTAACAGGCTTGATACAATGACATCCCAAAACTGTTTTTTTTTTTTTTTTTTACTATTGGATCATGACATGTCATTTCAATGCCGTCAGTGCAGGGGGAAAAAATTATACGAGGGCTCAGGGTGGTCTCCTCCCACGAAATACTTGGACACTGTTCTCACTACCTTCCTAAAACTATATTAGTGGAAACTAGTTTAACGTGTAATGAGAACAGTCGAAGCCATCTTAGAAACCATCTTCCAAATCGGTTCATAAAACCACCTCGCGATGTAGTTTTCAATATCGCTTTGCCTCGTTAAACTGGTTTAACGTGTTTAAAGTGAGGACGCACCGTTCTTCGGGAAGCGATCTTCGCACATTTTGAGCGCGCTACTCCAAACACTGTGTGTAAAATGCCTACGCTGCAGTTTTGAATTTCGCACGAACGTGTCACCCCACTGACAGTGTAGCAACAAGATCGCTCTACGTGAAGTGATTTTGACAACCACTTACGGGTGATCAAATGGGAACGCTAGCAAAGGATCTTCCAAACTAGTTTCCTGAACCGGTTTCCAGTAAACTAGTTTTAGAACGTGTAGTGAGAACGGGGTCTTAGAAGAGCCCTGGAAACCCAATAAAGGAGCTCTGGAAAATATCAATTCACTGCAATATTAAAGCTTATCCCATGATGCAGAATTAGGCAGTTAGTTGTGAAAAGTAGCCCCTACAAATAAAAAATAAATACTTTGTTTTGGTGAGGGGATTCCTTTCTGTTAGCTTCATACCTGTACTTGCGCTACACATATATTCTCATTCTGAGAAAACACAAATTAAATATTTTGAGTTAAATTACCAAGATCTCCAGATGACTAACTTTGTGGACTACAAAACTTGACATGATCTGCCGGTAATGCTGAAGTTGCAGCCCTAGGCCGGCCCTATTCCAACTTTAAACATGTACTTCTCTTTCTCTGTTTGTTCATCTCCTTCTTTCCCCCATCTTGTTTTTCCGTGCCTCTTACTCCTGTCTCCAACTCTAAATTTCTCTATTTTCCTTTTCCCTCTCTTTCCCTCTATCTCTCTTACTAGTTTAACCTTGCCCACGTGTCTCGAAGACCAACGTGAATGCAGTAGATTTGTTAATTTGCCCCATTAGACAATCACGCAAGGAGCGTTAAACGCCATCTCAAGAACGAAGATAAAAACAAGACCTGCATATCGACCTACTTATCAGCAGCAGCAATTAATTAATTCAAGTGGAATCTAATTTGCGACTCTTAAGACCTCTTTCTGAGCGCCACATTTTAGGCATCCAAATTTAATTTAACCGTCTGCACCTCTATAAGATGTGGAGGTGCATCAAACGACTTCTATGCTTGATTAGCTTATAAAAAAGCAATCCTCTGTGTTTGTACGTGTCAGACCGACAAGGGGCCAGTTTCATAAAACTTAATATAAATACAAATGTGCAATAACTGTTTAGAGCTACTGAAATCATTCAAATTGATTGGCTGATTGTTATGATGTTATTACAACAAGTCTTTGAAAAACAAGACAACGATAAGATACATGTACACAACTAATCATATTACACTTCATTGTTTCCAAGTGCTAAAATTTATTAGAGCATGGAGGTTCTTTCTACCTCCATGATTAGAGTAAAAAGATTCATCTTAAGATGTACATACAAATGTATGTGGACTAGTATCTGTAGAAGACAACACACGGTGTGGAATCAGACACTTATGAATACAAATTCTTTTGCCGACCCTGTTAATAAAACAAATAATGCACATTTTTTTTAATTTGTGAGGTTTGTGACGATGCAGGCATCTCAGGTATTCACAAAATCATGCTAAAGTGCCTTGTGCTTGTCGCATACTCTCGAGTGCGCTGCATCACCACAATTTACTCCCATAAATGTGCATTCTCATAATCATGTAAAATAATATAGTACTGTGCAAGGATACATTATTCCCAGCCTTCACACACTGGTTCCGACGGGGAGAAAAATCAAATAAAATTCACTGGCCATCAATGCACGGCAGTCATCCATAGCAACCAGATCAATGTCATCTGAATAACCCATAACGAAAGGAATCATTTCAACAAAGTGAATGTTGTACACTGTTCATACTTGAATAACCTGAACAATGCACCACTTAATGAAAAAAACTATTGACAAGTCATACTACTGTATGAAAAGCCCCAGTCATCAATGACAGACACCCTTCACACAAAAATCTGGGATATGAAAATAGGAAAGTACCATAATACCAACTTTTCCATAAGAAGTTATACATGTTTTTGTTTGATCGGGCAACAAATTAAATCAAATTTTGATGTAAAATCAGTAGATTGTATCCAATAACCCCCCCCCCCCCCCCCCCGGTTTAAACCCCCTCCTGGTTTTTTTAAACCATGGTCTAAACCCCCTGGCGGTTCAAACTTCTTTTGTGAATCGCAAAATGAAGAGCGTGGTCTAAATTTAAACCTTAGAGGGGGTTTAAACCTTGACCATGGTTTAAACTTTTTGTGAATTCGGGCCAGTTATTCTTTACATCATTATAACCACTGTGGGGCATGTGCAGTAATATAATTTAGTAATGAATTGGAATAGTTACATGCCTTTTGGGGGAATTGACCAGACTAAAGTAAAGGCAGGCTTTAACAAAGAGCTTGGTACCAAGGCTTGGAAATACATGTACAATGAAAGCCCTGCCAAGACAAACTATGGTTAGCCTGGGGGGGCAGTCAAATATATTGCTGTACACATGCGTGACCAAAAAAATGTGTTTATAGGGGTGTTTTTTCAGTTTTGGACGAGGGCTGGGGGGGCAGTCAAATATATTGCTGTACACATGCGTGACCAAAAAAACGCATTTAAAGGTTTTTTTTTCAGTTTTTGGACGAAAAGGGTGGTTTCGAATGACTGGTCAATGGTCAATCGCGGGTCAAACGTATTTAGGGTATTTTTTCCAAAGCTTTTTTTTAAGACTAGCCAAATGTGTTTAGGGTATGTTTTTCCCCCAAGCTTTTTCCCCGGGGTCATATTCTGGCGACAACTTGTTTAGGGGCCAAAATGTGCAAATAAAGCCCGCAAAAAACTTGTTAAATGGGTTATTTTGCACACACAGAAAAAACTTGTTTAGGGGGTGTTTGGAAATAATTTGGTCACGCATGTGTACAGCAATATATTTGACTGCCCCCCCCCCCCCCCGGGATGGTTAGCCACATATCCACAGAACTACACTCACTTTAAAAAATAAAGAGATCTTTCTCGCTCAAAACAATTTAAGTCTGACCCAATTTCCATTTGCAGATCAATACAGAGTTCCAGGCAACGTTCTCGCTACCACGCGTCACGGTTGGCGGGCGCCGACTACCCTGAAAATTTTCAGGGCAAATCCGCCAACCGTGAACTTCCCCGACAACTGTAAAACAGGCCTAGATCTACACAAAAAAATGAATGATATATTTTTTTTTTAAAGTTTGCTTTTCAGATCCTAAAATAAACTTGTCGATTATTTCGTCCATGATTTCTTCCCGGGATTTCTTTGACTCACAGAGCATGGACCTGTATGATACGACCTCGACTCGAGGCCCAATCTCTTTTGTAGGAAGCGCGAAGATGTTTACCTCGCATTTGCGTTTCGCATTGCTCACAATATTTACGTCTTTAAAATGGTATTAAATACGCTAAAAAAATAAGGTGAGGAGAGAGGGTACCGTGGTTTACTGGGGTGGGCAATGTTATTTAGATGTTACGAATTTCAGTTGATAGTGTCACTTATTTTGTCAAAAGTAAAGAGTGTCAAAAAAATATCAAAATTTGATCGAAATTTAATTTCATCTAGTCCCAGCTACATCTACATGAATTAATTGAATGTTCTTCTAATGACACTGCCGTAGAGCGAATTGAGAAAATTCTTAAAAGATCACGTTAATTATGACAAAGCGAAAGGTTGATTGATATAATGTCCAACTCATTTACTTACAGCAAAATGATTTATTCACATCTATATTCCGATTTTACTCCATAATTTCCAAAGTCTTGATCTCTACATCGATCTTTTGAAAGTGCTGATTAATTTCGCGACGGTGTGTCTACCAAGTTCTGTGTCACTGCACTCGCGCTCGCCACGGCCACATACAGAATACAAATCACACATGGCATCAAAATCCTTGATCCGGGGATCCGAGTCTTCCAAAATTAGATGGGATCCGAAAATAATTTAATTTGAATGTTTTTTTTATTTTCAGATATTCATTGAATCTGTTATAATTTTCATAAGTAATAATTTTTATTGATATTATTCACACTTTTTATCATATTATGACTCATTTTTTAATGTGAGTTATACGTACAGTGTATTTTCATTTGTATTGTTCTTTATTACTCTTTGCCTGCCAATGAAATAATGAACGCACCTGTCACGGTCCTGAGAAATGTTTTTAGTCATCACAGTGAATACTTTATGAATTTGCTGTACAATTGCTTAAGAACTACGATTTGAAAGAAAATATTATTTGAAATTAATCTGTGTAAAGGTTAAGAGAGAATAATGGGGGGGGGGTGGTCGTACGTGGGCAATGTAAATGAAAATGATGGGATGTTTGTGACTTTGCAGGGGAGGGGATTGGTGAAAAGAAGTCAATGTTCGGAGCGAATTAAATTAATATTCATTTATGGATGTGTCGTCTACTGTGATTGTGGCTGCATTATCTTTATGGCGATTGGAAAATCCACCTTGGATCGGGATCGAGGGGTACGTGATTCAGTAGATTTCGATAGAAGTACACATTCAACAAAGTGGAATTGACAATTCATTCACAGATATTCATTTCAAGTACAAATTATTGAAGTTGATATGTGTGAACGTTTTAGAGGATATATGTATTTCGTTTGTTCACGCCCACATGAGTTGCTAGTATAGTTTAATCTAGGCATGCGGTCCGTAGATGTAGCAATCTTTGGATTTAGTAAGGGCATGGCGCGGCGCAAGCTCAAAGGGCTACGCATGCGGTCCGTAGATGTAGTCGGTCATTGACATAAGAAGCAACACGCATTCACAAAATTAATCGCACTGTTAAAGGATGTAGCGATCTAGACATTGGAACTTTTTGAGTAAATTTATCGATGTCATCGATGTGAATAAATCTATAAACTGTAAGTATGAAATAAGATTGACTTTAAATCCTTTCCTAGTGCCCTTTTCGAAATTGAAGTTATCAGTAATTGCCTTTCTGCTTCAATCGCAACTCACGCAACCGTTAAGGCTGTGTGGTCGGAGAAGCATTAAATGGACATAAAATGCGGTGCATTTAGCAGCAATCCAAGCTCGTCGATAATGGTATTTTCGATAGAACCCTCCCCCGTGCGTGCTTCGCACGCACCGAGGCGAGGCGTTGGTTCCAGGGGGCCATTTCATAAAGTTGTTCGTAAGTTAAGAGCGACTTTAAGAACGACTGGTGATCCTTTCTTACACGGTAAACCATCGCCTATGGTCTATACCATTTACCATATAAAAGGATCACCAGTCGTTCTTAAAGTCGCTCTTAACTTACGAACAGCTTTATGTAACACCCACCAGGTATATTCCCCAAAAAACGTTGATGGGAATTCTTTGTCATAGAAACAAAATAATATTTCAGGTGCAGTATTCATTCAACAACATGATCAGAGATGTGTAAACCGAGGATTGACAACATTGTTCTTGCCAAGGCATTTTAATTTATAAATAGTGAAGAAGAAGATGATGGATGAGATAGCTCTACGAGATGGCTGATGAATAACAAATGCATTCCCAAGACATTCCCAGCTGAAGGTCACATTATAAACTTTGATGTTTGCTCACACTTCTACTACAGTCCTCGTTCAAATATTGATGTAAGTTACAATTAGCAGTGGTGATATTAATAAGGGCTTTCATACTGAACATCAACCATCAAGTTCAGAATTTCCGGTCTGTGTCTTCTTGTAGTGACAGTGTCTTGTGACCAGCAATGCTAGCAATGATGTAGCGATATACATTAGTAGCAACAGAAGATCTTTTTTAACCAATTCATGCCTCAGAAATTGTTTAAGAACAAAAAAACAATTTATTTGGATTTGGGGCAGAATCCAGAATAAAAAATGATTTTTCAATGGAAAATTGCATAACACACACACAGAAATGTGTACCATCCACACAATATTAGTTCTAGAACATACATGTACTATTAATAGCAACAAGGTGGAAAAGTGACCAACATGGCGTGGGGGGGGGGGGGCACGGTAACTTAATAGAAATGAGATGAAAAGCTGGAAAGAGTATGATTGAAGCATGGAAAGGACCCATCTGAAAGAATGTCATCACCATCCTTATCAGCAATGACTTGATTTCATCTAGATTACTTTAAACATCCAATTTTGTCAAGCTACTCAAAATGAATTCCAAGATCTCTACATGTATATTGGCACTGCAAATCAAATGAACTATTATTAAATCAACCATGTAAAAGTAAAGGTACACCAGGGCCCCGTCTTACAAAGAGTTACTATTGACCCAATCAATCGTAACTCTATGGAAATCCATCAGTGTCCATAATTTTTTCTACAGGAGATTTGCATAAAGTCCTTTGTAAACAAAGAGAAGCACAGTGGATTTTCAAGGAAACAATGAATGCATGAATATACATCATAGTTGGAAAATATTTTGAACAAACATGAATGGTATATGTTGACGTTGCTGGCCGTCCATAGTTGTGATCGATCGGATCAACCGCAACTCTTTGTAAGACGGGCCGAGAGAGACAATCCCGTATCATCAATGCTTTGATATTGCTGAAAAGGATAAAAAACAAGTCTGTGCTTCAATCAAGATGAAATCCATTGAAGTGTGTACTATCCCGTATCAAGGCAACGCACCTGGTTTTGGATTCTAATCAACCATGACCCGCCTACAACAGACGGGATGGAAATCGGGTCAACAAAGACCAAAGGCCTCGGTTGAGATGTCTTAAGTCAGCGAAGCATAAGGAAAAGGATTTCCTAAGTATATCCGTTCTTACAAGTGAGATGTCCTGTGTGGCAGAACTGAGCTAAATTAACGCATCTGCTCATTTTTCAGACTTTTTATACACCTTTGTCAACTTGGTGAGATATTCATCTTGCCATGTTGATATACTTTTCATAAGTTGAGTTGGCGAGATAACAAATCTTGCCAAATTGACAAACAACAACTCACAAGTCGACTTTGTGAGATAATGTATCTCGCCATGATGACATACACGTATAACTTTCCATTCAACTTGGCGAGATATCGTATCTCACCGTTTTGACATACGTGTTAAATGTGGACTTGGGAAGATAACATATTGTAACAAAATGAAAGGTTTATTTAATGTTCAGCATGGTTTTGGAATGGTGAAGAGCGTAGAATATTTTTTAATCCACGTATATAATTGCATAGAGAAATTCAGTGATCGTTTGTAATCGATTCCATATGGATTTTCTTTAAAACATAAATAAGCACTACTTGCTGAGAAATAACGATGTTTACAACTTTTTTTTATTTTGATTTTAACTGGTTTTAATATAAGCTCAAAGTTTACGCCTGACAAGCGGCATCCTGAACCGATAAGCTTAATAGATGTAATCTTGCAATAGGCTTGACAGTGAGAAGTTTCTGCAAGATTTTTGTTGGAACCTTCTGCGACAAGGTAAGCATGTAAAATTATAGAAATACATGTATAATATTTTGCATTCATGCCTGTCAGTATTTTGCTGTTTTAACGAAGCAACAGGATGCATGGTAAAAAAAACAGAAGTGCATTAGTGTTGGAAGTACTGGAATGAGTGATAATAGTACTGAAAATACTTAAATTACTGAGAATACTGAAATTATTGAGAATGCTGAAAATACTGAAATGACTGAGATACTGAATATACTGGAATGACTGAGATACTGAAAATACTGGAATGCCTGCATTACTGGAAATACTGGAAAGAGGTATAATTACTGGATAGACTAGCTTAATAAGTGTGAAGTACATGTACTGTGTATGATCTTCCTAGCATAACAAGAAAATCACACACGGTATGCAGTCTTCAACATGGTTGTGCGGTTCTAGGAGATATCTAAGTTACCGAGAAGGAGCAAAGAGTCAGAAGCAAAAAAAGAAAGATTTTACACCAACTGGTCGTATATTGCAACCAAAACAAACCAGTTCGTCAGGAGAAAAAAACAGTTCAGCTACAATATCTTGCCATCTCCAAAAGTCGATGGCACTTAAGAAAGCTTCTGTAAAGTATAAAATCGAGAATGATCAGTTTCATAAAATCCCCTTGTGCATGCACAAATATGTGCAGAGATAAAATTCAATGGACATTTGTTCTGGCATATAGCAAATTCAACATCTATTCACATATTAAAACCTACACATACTGCGTGGCCCTACATGTGAGATAATACCCGAGAATTTCTGAAGCATGAAGTGATGAACATTAAAACCAGAGTTTAAAGAGAATGCACAAGAGTAACCCAAAACATCTGCTCCTATATTTTGTAACATCTAAATCACCTAATTTAAAATCTCTGACACTTTCATCTCGTGCAGAAAACAACTGATTTGAATGAAGACTATTATGGAAAATTAGTTTTGCATAGCTAATTTCATGTAGATCAAGAAAACTTTTTGGAAACCTAAATCAGCAGTCACATTCATTTCCATCACTTCAAAGCAATGATAAACATGTATGATGACACTTGAACAAGTCACAGAAAGAATTTAGAGTTGAATTTTGAAAACAAATATAATTGTTCTGCATGTGTGTATAGAAATCTACAAAGACTCAAGATTCCCAACTAGTAAAGTATTAAATTAACAGATTATGCCACTCGCATTATACTGAGGCACCATTTCGACTGTGAGTCATACTAATAAATTGAATTAAAATGCTCTTAAAATGTGCCCCTAACAAACCTTTATGCAAACAGATGAAGGTGTTTTAGTCATTATGCATGCTAAGTACATGTATATTAAAGACAAACTGATCTCAACTTGGCTATAGATACAATGCACTTTACATGGAGAAACATGTTACATGTAGCTCTCTGGAGAGTTTGTGCAAGATATGCCGTACTTCAAGAAACCCACTAAAACTTCAAAGCAGCCATTTTAAAAACTGAAGAAATTTCTGTCATAAATCTAGCTTTAAGTGATTTAGTTTTTCTCTCAACCTTGATTCATTATTACTGCAGTGCATGAACTACTTTTTCTTTCCATCAATATGATAAAATTGGTCCCTGTATCCGAAGATCCTTCTAATTAACTATTCGACACAGTAGCGTACACAGGGGGTTACAGGGGTTCAAACCCCCCTAAAAGAACATTTTTGGAACCCTTTTTGTATGCAGGGAGGTGGTAACAGGGGTTCAAAACCCTCCTAAATTTTTTTCGAAACCTCCCTTTTTTTTTTTGCTTGTCAACTTTTGATTCAGCTTGAACCCCCCCCCCCCACCTTTCAAAAATCCTGTGTACCTTACTGATTCGACACAAAGTAATCTTTCAAGCTTTCTGGGAAAAAATTTGTGAAACTCTGCCAATATCCAAATGAAAGAAGAGACAATGCAATTTGCACTTCAACTTTTCTTGAGTATTTCTGGAATGTCAAATAATAACAAGACAATAAATTCTTGATGCAGGGAAAAGACAAAGATACAACATTGAAGAAGAGACTTACTGCATTCCCATCAAGTACTTTTCAAGCAATTCCTTTCTCAGATGGACTTTCTCAAGTATTGGAAAAATAAGGTAAAGTTTAGAAGTGATTTTCTGGAAATAAGTTTTTAAACTATTGAATCATCGATACATACATGTATCACTCATACATAACACTGACACGCCAGTTCAGATGGGTGGCTGCAAATTGTTTGCAAATGTCAAGAATGTTCAATGAATCAAATGGTCTGTCATTTTCACTGACTTATTTGCACTGAGCCAATCGGAAGCAAGGATCTTAGGGTGTGTTCAACGTCGGTTTCAATATTTAAACGGCAACATGAAACGTGATTGAAAACGTGGTTACAAAAACACAGATATAATGAGAAACAAAGGGAGTTTTCAATGTCTACTCTTCCCGGTCGTAAAAGAAAACGTCTTTCAAATCATGATTTGGAAGAAAATTTAAACGTCGAAAAAGATGCGTTTGCAAACGCGATCAGCTCGAATTTACGACCTTGAGCATCGCGAATGCGACATTGAATACAATCGCGTTTTGAAACGTCTTTAAATTCGTTCTCGCAGTGTAAGCCTACACAAACAGGTGCCAGAACTGGCCTTTCTTGCGATGGGTCAAACTGAGCACTAGAGCTGCGCTAACGAAAGCGGGAAATTTAAAGACGATCAAAATATAAACGGCTTTATATTTTCGACACTGAACTTTGCACCGCTGTTCGTGTTTGTGTTCGGTGTTTTGGAATTGAGTTTCTAATCATGATTCATCTTGCTGCTTAAATTAAAAAATCGACACTGAACACACCCTTAGTAGCTTGTGACAACAATCAGTAAAAATCACCATTTGTTTCATGAAAAGCTCCCGAGGACAGGCTGTAATCTAGAGGGACTTACTTTTGGATAAGAAAATATGCAAGATGTTTATGTCCACACGTTGATGCTGCATGAAGGGGTGTCCATAATTCCCTATCTGTAACATTGACATCTGCTCCCTTCTCTACTAGTATCTTCATCATGGCTTCATTGTTATCTATGCATGACTGCAAGGCAAAAGAGAAATCATTATATAAGATGATGGGGTGAATCCCAATGCAATGATCCTGCTATCACTTTATTAATGAATACAATAAATTCAACCATTTCAGAATATTAGCCAAACTGACAACATATCAATCAATTGATAAAGAAAAAATATTCAGCTACTCATTTTCTATCTAGATCTAAATATTTTCTGCCCGGAGTACCCCTTTCATTCATCAATACTACTTTCAATGATTAATCCATTGATCAATAAGTCAAGTCAAAATTGTTGACAAATCGATAAATTGATATAAAAAAACATGCATTCAGCTATTCATTTTCTTGATAATCATTTCCAATCATTATTCATTTTTTATTCTTAAATCATTCATTTTTGGTTCCTAATTTCTACAATCATTTCTTTAATCATATCAAATTTATCATTCCTAACACTCTCAGATGCAATTTTTTTTTCATTCGGGTGGGGGGCTACTTTTCACAACCTACTGGACAGGGGCGGAACCAGAATTTTCCAACAGGTGGGGGACACATTTTCCCCGAGGAAAAATTTGAAAGCAAAAAAAAAAAAAAGGAGCTTTATTTTCAAAAGGGGGGGGGGCACACTTCTGTTTTTAACAGCATATTTACATTACAAATTTTAATAGTGCCTCTCAAAAGGGGGGGGGTACGGGCTGGCTGTGCCCCCCCCCCCTGGATCCGCCAGTGCTACTGGATAACTCTGCAACATTGCAGTGAGTGGGGATTTTCCAGGGCTCTTTTCAGCATTTTGTGGGTAAAATCGTCCCGAGCCCCAGTGTAAGTTATCCCTGTTACCATTTCTCTAATCATTTCTTTAATCATATCAAATCCAACATTAATCATATTCTTGTGATAATCATGATTTGGCGAAGGGGGTCAAAATGCTTTCCAACATGGCTGCTCCATGTTCCCACTTCAATTTAATTTGACAGAGATTCTTGGTATTGATCACACTGTATCAGTATCAGTGGTTTAATATCTACCCTAGATTTCAGTTTCGTGGATGATATAACTCACTGCTGAGTCCAGTTTCATCAAGACTTTTCATTGTAATAAATGTACAATTTTGCTAACAAGTTCACTATCAGCCAATCAAATTGAATGATGTCAGTAGCTTTTAACTGTTATTGCAAATTTATTGTTATCACATCAAGTATTTATGAAATGTGCCCAGTTCAGGTAACATTCAGATGTAGACATTGTACAGCCTGTATACTGAATTTATCTTTTGTTTGTGATTGTTTCTTGACTACGGTCATTTCCATAAAAAATCTATGGTAATGATTTTTAAGTATTTAATAAGTAAGCTTTAGAATTGTACCCCCCCCCATCATACTTCATGGTAGTAATGTGCTTTAAATCTATAAATCGTTTCCAAACTGAATTTTAACTGTCTGAACAGTTCAAGTTCAATAAATCATCTTTTTCTTTCTTATTTCATTTATTTCCCCTTTCATATCAAATATTGATTTGTAATTGCTCCTATAAAAAAAGAAATGTTAGTGAAAGTGATATGTTAAACTTCTCTATTAAAACCAACTGATGTTTTGTTGAGTCCCACAAAGGCATTGATTCTCCTTCAAATAACATGAATTAGAATATCCTTCCGTTTCTAAAATACTGGAAAATGAAACAGCTGGCATGATACACTTTTACTGATGATAAAAAGGAAAGAATGTATGGCTACTTAGCAATAAAATCAATAATCATCAACATATACACATCATTCAAAATAATGTGTATTAATAGATCATAAGAACCTGTATCAAGACTAAGAAGTTAAAATACATTATATCATTGTATACATAAAGAAAACAAAAAGTTACCATAACAACTTTTGCCCCATGTGATTCATAAGGGAAGAAAAAATATATTACATTTTTTTACAGATTTCTTTATTCATTTTTTATATGTTTTATTAAATCAATGAAATTAAGAAATATATAAACAAATATTTAAAAAAATGATTTAACAATTATAAACAAAATCAATACAAAGTAGCATAGAAAAACACTAAATATACAGAAGCATCTACGTGTACATACACCCACATAAAAAAAGTAAATACTTGTAATGCATGCAGCCTGTTTTAATACTCAGACCTAAAATGGAAATCATTTTTTAGTTCCATAATCCACAGATGATTTCTTTAACTTTAGAGTAAAATGTGAGTTTCTTACCTGATGTAAAGCTGTTAGTCCATCTTCATTTCCCATATTAGGATCCACACCATTCTCCAGTAGCAGTCGAACTGTGCATTAGAAGATATAAACACAAAGTAGTTTTTGTTAAAAACAAACACAAAATACACTTTTTATTGAAAACCAAAAAAAATACAGTTTTTCTTTAAAATACAAACACGAAATACACTTTAAATTAAAAAAAAGAAATACAGATTTATGAAAAGTATGAACACAAAATACAATTTTCATTAAAAATTTGCCTATTCGCTACCGTCTTGCATTAATAGTTGTTTTCTTTTTATCGACCAGGATTCGGTGAGGGTTTTGTATGATAAACTGCCATCAGACATTCATTGATAAAAAATATAAGTGTAGGCAGTGGTTGCAAAAGTCTTCCCATCAGCCATATTGCTGACATTACTTTGCAAAACAACATCAGACTCACAAATGCAACGAAAAAAGCTAGTTTATTCTAGATTATTGGCTAGAGTCGTCATAAAGCACAAGTCTTTATATTATGCCAGTCATGTTATAACATTCTATGGCCGTGTTTATGCTTCCACTTTTCAGGCTGAAAAGTTAAGCATAAACAGCACTCCCAGAACCACGTTTACGATCGGCGATTTGAAACGAGGTTTGAAAACGCTGATTCTGTCCTCGCAATGGAAGCATAAACACACCCTATGACTGACAAACCTTGAAAACATACGCAAAGGTGATTCATCGAGGAGTTGACTAGTTCTATAGTAGGATGGTGCTGTGGCCATTTAATAATAAATCAGTGGTAAGCCTTTTAATAATATCAAATATACATAGCTATACTCGTTCTGGAGTAGCTTTAAAATTTACATATTTTGTTTATGCCTCAGTACAGGGACAATCTTATCTAAAAAATCAAGTTTCTTTTTCATACAATCTGAAGTTGACATCCAATGAATCTAAATTCCCTCTTTCTCCTTTTATTCCAAACACAATGAATCTCTAAAACCTTTCATATCTCTTCTTTATATCTTTCTCTTTGATTTTTCTTTCTCTTTCTCTAAGTTATCTTTTTCCTTCTCTCTCTTTCTCTCTCTCTCCTATCTCTACCACATCTCTATCTCTGTCATACTAACTATACACATATATACTCCCACTCCAATGCCACACCGAATCAATTCTACTAATCTTATTCTTCAACCAGTCAATGATATCCTGGTAGCGAAAGAGCTGGAATATGCCTTTTTCACCATTACGGCATACTATACGTACATGTATGTACTGTTCATGCATACTCATACTGTATGCACATCTCCTCTCCAACGTATATGCAAAGACTGATCATGGGTGATCAAGGAATTCACATGCATTCATGATCAGTCCGATAATACTCTACCTGTTGGAGAACCTCAGGAGAGAGCTGTTCTCCTAACACGCCAAAATTGCCTGACCTTTCAACAAACATGGATTTCCAGTAGTATTCAAACAGTTTTTTCATCATCCTAATGATGATTTAGACCTAATGATTTATTTTAAGTCCCTGAGGAAATATAGCTTACATTGGAATTCTGAATACATTATATTGCATAAAATCATGTGCTATACACGTATGTGAACTCATCAACGGGAATGTACATTACTTTTGCCGATTGCCTTTTCAAAGCTTAGCCTTTGGTATTAGAATATTTTGATGGAAAATGCTAATTCAGATCTCATACTTCTTTACATATATACTGTATAATCTTCAATTTGAATATCATAAAGGTGAGACTTACAATCACATGTATACAGCAAAATTCAAAAGCAAATAATTCTCCAATCTAAATGCGGAGTGCCTAGCAAGAAGGCAGAAGGTCTGTTTTTTATAAGTCTTCATTGACTCGGCCGAGGATCGAACCCACGACCTCCTGTTCATGAGGCAGACGCTCTACCACTGAGCCACCATGCCCGGTAAAAACGTTGCTTGAATTACATGATTTCATGTTAATTTTACTCTTTTTTATTTTTCAATGGTGAGACAAATATCCTATTTATCCTTTCAAAACAGTTTAAAATGACTTGATTGTGAAAGTAGCTCATCCACTGAAGCTCTGAAGTTAAAGATTTATGTCATAACTGGCTACAGTTAAACCACAACTTCATACTAGAATTAAAATAAAACCTGACTTCAGAATACAAGCCACATTATGGTGAATACATATCAAGGGAGAAATCACAGAAATTTCTCCCATATGGCACAATTGATTATAGGCCCTATATGTTTTAACCACTATAATGCCAGCATGTCAGGCCCTACAATATGGTATGAAAAAATACTGGGGTGTACGTGACAGTTAATCAGATTCCTTTTGTCAAGAATCATATAGATAAGGATAACAAATCCACCCATACACACAAGACATGGTTATTTCATGACAACAGTGCACTGTTTTTCAATCTTTTCAGTTTTCAAGCCCACCCACAACATATTGCAGATCAATAAGACACTGTTCTTACTACCATCCTAAAACAAGTTTATGGAAACTAGTTTAACGTGTAATGAGAATGGACAAAGCGGTCTTGGAAGTGATCTTCCAAATCCATTCAGAAAACCACCTCGCGATGTAGTTTTGAAGATCGCTTTGCCTCGTTAACGCTGGTTTTAACGTAAGTGAGGACACAACCGTTCTCCGGGAAGCGATCTTCGCACATTTCGAGCACGCTACTCCACACACTGTATGTCGGATGCCTACGCTGTGGTTTCAAATTTCGCGCCAAACAAGTCACCCCACTGAGAGTGTTCCCATGGCAACAAGACCGCTTTACGTGAATTGGTTTTAAAACCCACTATCGGGTGGTCAAATGAGAGCGATATCAACACGATCTTCAAAACTGGTTTCCTGGACCAGTTTCCAGTAAACCAGTATTAGAAAGTATAATGAGAATGGGGTCTATGTTTGACCCAAGGAAGGAAAGTTCGACCTTGGTATGTATGCAATATGTATCTGAACCAGAAGGAAACAGGTAGTGGAATCATGACTGTGATCTCTGATATGTTCAAATGACTTTTATCATCGGTGCTTCTTTTTTATGTTTACATATTATTTCTACCGCCAATAAAAATGCTGATTGAACCTATAACTTTGAAGTAAACATCTTTGAAAAACGTCTCTCTCTATGGTAAAAATGGAACCTTGCCATAGATGGGATAGAGCGATAAATCACCCGACGATAAAAGCTGCTTTTCATTGTGGTCCATTCTTACATTTGACTGCTGTATAAGTGGACTAGAAAGCCTGTTGCTCCAGGCAACAATTTGCATAAATCTTTCTTTCCATGATCAGAGGCATGCATGGCCTCTGATCAGGGAACCACAAAATGAAAAGGGTTTTTTTCTGTTCATGTAGAGCAGGAAAAAATCTGGATGACATTAGTAAAAGCTCTCTAGATCAATGTATACTGCAAAGAAAAGGGTCCTCTCTATAAACCGAAAGGCTTCCTAAAGTCACAGCACTGACTGATTTTATCATCAGTGTCAATATATTTTTAACAAAATCTCTACAGTATGTCTTTTTTAATTGTCTGCACTCAATACACAATGGGAACAAAGTAGGTGTAGGCTTTGCTATTTAAAAAAATACTAGGAAGTTACTGTATTTTTTATCCTTGCTGACTTATTTTAGGCAATGTGGGGGGGAAATGCCAACATGGCAAATTTAAATTTATAGTTTCACATATTTACAGGTCAGCTGATAATGAGAAATGCACAGGAAGGGTTAGGGCAGTGTATGTGTATCTACTGTACTTCCATAGTTGGTGATGGCAATCGCTCAACTAATGGTCAAACTTCCTTGTACATGTATTTCCAAGATGTGAGCAAAACGTGTACCGTGTACATGTACCAGTAGTTAACTTCTTGTTTAAAAACCATTATATGTGAATAATGCATTATTATTAGATGCAAAACATTAGGATTGCTCTCCACAAATTTACTTTTGTCTTGTTTTTCCTTACAGCTTACTATACTTCAGATGCTGTAATTTTCCATTGGGCTCTCTGAACGATATCGAAAAGAACTTGACCTGCATGCATGTTACGAAGGCTATATGGAATAATGTCAAGATTATCACTCTAGAAATTCAGCAAACTGTCAACCGAAAATTATTCCCATGGATACCATTTGGCCAATATGGATCATGTTTAGAGTTCACATGAGGTGGTTTCAAACCGCCTCGATCACAAGAATCCCCGTTAAATTACGAGAACATTTTTAGGCTAAAAAATACCCATTAATTATTCCTGCATTCAGACCGCCCCAAAACATACACTTCGGGATAAATTCCTGAAGTTAGGAGCATACGCAGTATGGTCTAATAAGCAGGCAAGGCGCGAGATTCAAAACTACTAGCCCAGCAGCCACCCACGGCGCCGCACCCAACGACACGCTGGGCTAAAAGTTCCCGTAATTTGCTTTCACATCGCCAAAATACCTGCGACCTTGGAAAAATCCCCGCGAAAGTTCTCGTAATTTCGCCAAGTACCTACTATTTAGCGGGTATTTTCTTTCGGGGAAATTACGTGTAGTTTGCTTTCACATTACCAAAATACCTGGTATTTTCTGATCGGGGTAAATTTCCCGATCAGAGAATACCTGGAACTGACGAACTTTGAGGCGGTCTGAAACCACCTATGGCCAAACCATTGTCTCTCTTGTGTAGATAGTACTCGTAATACTCACTATGATAGTATTATCATCTATGGTGCTTGCTTGTGAAAGCTTAATCCTTTCCTCATCATTTACATGATCCATCCTAGGTCGATATCAGTGGACATAAACCAATAATAATTTAGCTTTCTTTTTGTAGCCATTTCGGAGAGCTAAAAGTATGCGATTGCATTAAATTTTTAATTCAATATCTAAGGAGTCAACTGAAACCTTTAGATCTATAAATTATGTGATATCACAAACATACAGGCAGTCTAGTTTAATACCTACATTAAGCATTTACATAGCCTTTCCCATTGAACAAGCCCAAAGCGATTTACGATATAACATAGCAGTAAATTCTACTCTCGAGTTCAGTAAATCGAAAACAGCTTTTTGATGTTACAGAGATTTTGCCTTTGGGACACATTCGCGAAAATGGAGACAATTTATCATACTTCTGCCAATAGTATTGGAACTTTAAAGCGGCACAAGACCTGAAGTGTTTTGATCTAAAAATATGCGCCCGTAAGCTTTAATGCGGGAAATGGGAGAGGAGGTGGCATAAATTCATCATTCACCATTATACCTTATTGTGTAATGCAGTAGAATGCGGGGAGAAAATAGAATGAGATGCATGATTTGCGTACTCAACACAAGTGCTAGCATGAACCGTTGCACTCTGTACTAGCAGCGTGAACTTGAGAGAGAGCTCTCTAATTTGGGCGTGTGACGATGTGGTCGAGACGTGATGAAACCGAGCTATGTTCTGGTTAGATACCCTTCCGACCTAACTGGGTGCCCCCGATCAATAACCCTGATATTGTACAGCTCAGCTGCCTGGTTCTACTATTACCAGAAGCTTCTTCAGCCAGTTCATCTCACCCCTCCCTCCCACCCCCCTTCCAACCAATCTATCACGTCTTTTGGATTTATTTGTAAATCTAAAGATTTCGCTTTGTTTCACTTTCTAATTTTCATTAGTCATGCTGATAACAAACAGTAACCGATACTCCCGAACAATATTTCGCACCTTTTCCAATGTTCCTCCTTCTCTGTCTTTCTCTCTATCTCTCTCCCTCATTCATTTCCCCCTTTTTCTTCCCTCTGTAACCTTTGTCTTTCTCTATTAAAAAGAAACCCACGCTTTTATACCTCATGCTCATCCATCCATGACTTCACTATCTTCCATCCTATACAGCTACATGTACGCTATCTGTAACTCTGCTTTTTATTTCAAGCATATCTGAGCTTTTTCTCATGGATGTCCTATCTTCATTCCACAGAGAGTTGCAGGATATATCAAGGTTACTTCCTTTGGGCATGCTTTTCAGGTTTGTCGCTGCGCTAGGCCAAAACCAAAAATATACGAAAAATTGACGTTGTAGGCAGCAGTCACATTAATGCACATACATGTAGCATACAGAATGATGGGAAATTAAGGTGTATTCGCTGTGTAACAAGAGGCAATTGCAATGGTTCTTGGTACTACGACTGGATGTACAAGGAACAGCGTGACTGCATCATTTGAGGAACAATGAGCTCAAGGGAGGCAAATCATGCACAAAAATGCACCTAAAATACATTGTGAGAAAAGGCCATTTCATGTTTTGCTTGCTTGCGATAATTTAGAGAGGTTCAAAACCAGAGAGTGGTTAGAGCAGGCCACTGCTCTTGGGGTAGTGGAACATTATGTTTCATTGGGTTTGCCTATGTATGTCTTCGTATGAGAAATATATTTGGGGTGACTGCATGTAAGCCTACAGCATTAAAAATCAAGTTTTTTTAAACAAACATACAAGCAGAATTCGATAAAATGATTTAAATTTAAACATTAGAGAATGATATCAAAGAACATTATCAAAACTCTATATACTTTGAAGATTGAAGTCAAATGGTTTGACATGATTGTATTACTGCATCTACCTATCCGTGAAAATTGTGTTTCCTTTTTTTTTTCTGGAACACTCTATAGTGACTGATTTTTTTCCCTATCATCATGATCAAGTAGACGTCTATCAATAATCCCAATGCGACTTTACCAAAATATGATTAAATAGGGGTATACAAAAACTTGCACACTGTTGGTACCTGCCATTATCGTCAGTTATTTGTTTAATCCCTCAAAGTTTTTTTTAAGCAAAAAAGAAACCTACCATAAATTGGTCAGTGATTTGAGGTCAACTCGAAAGTATATTGATGGGACAATAACTCAACATGATAGCATCTGCTTGGATGCACACCTACAATCTCGGCATTAGATCGCTTGTGGGGCACAATGGTTCTATAAAAGCACCTTTGTGCTACCTTGTGAAAAAGCAGAAAGCTTTCAGTTTGGCAACCAGAGTTCGAAAGTCTGCTCTCAGTGATGGATAATAGGGGGTTTTGGCAATCGCAACGGGGACGGATTCTACAATATAGAATATCTACTGTCAAAAGCCCTTCGTGACGAAGCAGTCTTCGTCAAAAATCGGTGAATCACACCAGCAGTTTCGTCCTGGACTCTGGACAAACGACATATTTGCAATTTTTCGTCAGCTCAGAATCTTAACGATGATCAGCTGTCCTGGTTCACCAATTTCGACAAAGCCCTCTCAGCCGTTCATTGTGAGTTGACGGGCATTTTCAATAGATTTTCTATGTAGTAGAATCCATCCCCATTGCGATTGCAAAAACTTGTTCGTGTTGCTTTTGATACCCCTTTCATTAACCCAATAAAACATATCCTCCAATTAGCCGCCTAAGAGTAATGCGGATAATTCAATAAAAATTGCGTTCACAAACTCGGAAAATTATCCGCATTATTTTTACGAGCGCCCGTCCTGAAAAAGGCGGATAATCGTCATGACAACTGGACACGCCCCCTCCGATGCGGTTGTGTTGGAAAAGGGTGACCTTGTGACCGCACCATGGCAATTATCCGCATTATTTGGAAATACGTTCATAAACTCAAAATCTTGTCCCGATGCCGCTATTATGCGGATAATAGCAGCATCAGAATAATGCGGATAACTCTTGTCCTCCTCTGATTTTACGACCAAATTATGCTGCTATTAGCCGCATAATTGGGTTTTATTGGGTTTATGAAAGGGGTATTACACTACAATCATTTTCCCATGGATGATAAACTGTACAATCAAATTTAGAAGGAAAATAACAAAATATTGGGAAGAATTATGTGTGGAAAATCACCAAAGTTTCATTGCGAATGTCAAACGACTGGACTGGCTGATAAATGAAATGAACCCCCTCGTACCTCCCTTCCTTTTTTTTCCAGTCATATTTTATGTTGTGCTTGTTTTGTTTAAATTAAATAAGAAAATATACATACACCAGCTCCTAAATGTACATGTAGGAGAACAGGTTGTTTGACAGGATAAACATACAGACAGGCTCATCAATGGAATTATATTAAAGGAGAATGAAACCCTTGAAACCAGCTGAATCCATATCAAAGAAACATATCGTCGAAAGTTTGAGGAAGATTGAATGAATAATAAGAAAGTTATGAGCATTTGAATATTGAGATCACTAATGCCATGTAGATCTTCCCATTGGCAATGCGACCAAGATCTGTGATTTCACACACGTACAACTCCCTCATTACTTTAATACTTATTTCACTTAAATATTCTCACTTTTATAGAGTCTATCACAAGGTGAGGTGTTCTCTTTATATGAGAGGACAAGTACAGAGGTTTCACAACATTATATCATTGATGAATCGTTTGTCATATGATTAGAATGAGCAAAAAGAGATGTTTTGGGGTATATTTTCAGTGTCCAAATGGGGAGAGTTGTTCATCTGTGACATCATAGATCTTGGTCGCATTGCCAATGGGAAGATCTCCATAGCATTAGTGATCTCGACATTCAAATGCTCATAACTCTTATATTGCTAGTCCTATTTTACTCAAACTTTTGTTGATCTTATTCTTTGATTTTTCTGCTTTCACAAAAGCTAACTTGCTCCAAGAGTTTCATTCTCCTTTAATGATTATATATACAGCTCCAAGTATGAGGGAAATGATTCATATAATACCTCCATATACTTTTTTAGTTCACTTTCTTTTCTTTGAAGTGATGGTTTACAAAACGAAGGGAAACTATATTACAATGTCATATTGCATAGGAGTATTCACAGAAGCAATATAGCCATCAAAACGAACCAATCTTGACATCGCTGCTATCCGTTATGATTATGAGAAGTACTGAAAGCCTCCTAACCCAATAAGATACCCCCATGGATGATGATTGGTAACGACAGTAATCACTTCCAATTTTCCTGCCAATCAATTCCTGATTCTCAGTCATTGATGATGCAAGCATCCTTTTTTCCAGCTAATGAAATAATGTAACTCCCTCTCTGTGGACAGAATTCTTGTTTTATGTCTTAAATGTAAGATTATCTATCAATCAAATGTACTTTCTGAGAATTCATAATTCAGAGTCATGATACATTACTTGACAGTTATAAACTTTGTGTACATGTTGTACAAAGTTTATTACCAGGAAAATGTAGGCTACATTTTCCTGCTTTAAAATGCAAACTCATTACATTTCATCTACTATAAAACAAAAATCCTTATATTTTCTGCATAATATCAATATCTAGCAATAGATAATCTATAAATTTACAAAATCTTGTTTTTTCGATTAGAATGACATGTTATATCAACTCAGGCGAAAAAGAATGCACAATCTAACCATGACAACAAGCAGTTTGAAAAATGTGCATGCATGATCTTTTCCCCTAGAGCGCTATTAAGCATAAACGTATCCCGTGATTTATGTCACTGTACAGTGTACAACAGGGATTATTCAAAAGTTGAATATAATTTTGTACACTGTAAAAACGCTGTTTAAAATTTTAGCATGTTGTTTAAGCCTGTCACTCTAACTACTGTTTAAACTTTTTAAACAACTGTTGAAACTTTTTAAACAAGTTGTTCAAAAAGTTTAAACTTGTTGTTAGAGTGACTGGCTTAAACTAGTTGCTATTTTTTTTTACTGTATACAACTCTGTTTCATGACAAATTTCATAGTTCAAACAGACCTCAGATTCATAGGACTGCTGCTTTATACTTTTCAAAGTCATATTTCATGACTTAATTGCATCAAGTAAAATAGATTAGTTATATTTTTTCGATTCTACATGTATTACATTCCAAAGCAATATGTATTGCATGGACATAATAGAAAGTGAACATATATGTATCTGCATTCTTTAAGCTCCAAAATTTATGAACATAATATTGATGGGTACTTTATTTCTGATTTGAGCATGAATGCTAAATCCCCTTTTACTGGATGGGGGTAGCATACACTTTGCTGACATGAGTTTTACATTGATTTTATTTCTCTCTTTCACAACAGGGGAACATTGCATGAAGAATATTGTCGACGATCTTCATAGAATAATTTGCTCTCAGCCATTCAGCTGCAAGAATTCACAGCAACTTTAAATTATCTGTCAATGGAAATCACTGACCAAGCTTTTCATGAAACACTCCCTAAGTTTCTGTCTCCATCTACCAAACTTGCTCAATCTCAGATACCCTTTTTACACAGGATTTTCTTAGCCCCGGACTATCGCTAACCCCGTACTATCCTTAACCCCGTACTATTTTTTTTCCTTTTTACACATGCCAAATTGTTATTGCTAACCCCGGATAAGGAATACTTGCTTTTCACACACGAAACTCGCTAACCCCGGACTAGTGGTTTTTGTCGATCATTCGTAGTACAAGTACTTCACTCGTACCTTTTTACACACGCTACAATTTCCTTAACCCCGTACTATAGGTGGGGCCAAATTGCCATTTAGCCCCACCTATAGTACGGGGTTAAGCTTAGCCCACTTTCGTTTTACACTAGCGATCTTAACCCCGTACTATCGCTCTTAGCACCGCAATTGCTGGGATAACCCTGCTTTTTTGCAGGGCCAAATAATCCCGTACTAAAGGTGGGGTTAGCCCACTTTGCAAAAATGCTGTGTAAAAAGAAAGTGGGCTAAGCTTAACCCCGTACTATAGGTGGGGCTAAATGGCAATTTAGCCCCACCTATAGTACGGGGTTAAGGAAATTTTAGCGTGTGTAAAAAGGGTAAGAGATTCTAGTTCAATCAACCCTCTTTGGGATTAATCTCAAGATTAAACACAGTCCACCAAAATAAGTTCTAGTGTGAGAATTCTCGCTTGAGCATGGAATGTGACCTTGGACAAGCGCACTTTGCGTGCTTCTTACGGAACCATGAAAACATTATCTCATGCCAAAATCATCCCAAAGTGCATTTTCACTTGCATGGATTGTAGAATTCACCAAATTTATCCACACTGTGCTGCACTCAACACAGGTGAGGTAAATGGGTACCGGCAGGAAATAATTCCTCAAAAAGCTGTGTGCACCTGAATCGGTAGCATAGTATAGCCGGATAATGATAACAGCAGGGCCCACTGGGAGAACAGTTTTCGGAACTGAAGTGGCTACCCTGGGTAAATATGCCATTATATTATTAATTTCATCCCGAAAAACTATGAAGTTGACCCAGGACTGTAGCGTCAAGACGGCACCCCGTGACATTGCCTAATGGTTGCATCTTCCAAGTTCAAACTAATCTCAAAGTTATTGATCCACTTGGGAAAAAGTGCAAGAGCAGAAAAAAAGCAGGAGATAATTTGAAAAATCCGGTAGGTGGTGATGGGCCGATATAGCAAGGCAGAATCCTGATCAAATCGATGATTGGTATACCCAAGGAGGTAAGTCAGGTAACTCCATGCAGGATTGCTCATATCCCTGCTCCACACACTGATTTGAATTGATCACCAGCCATTTTCATGACATCTCCAATAGATTGATGAAAAGGAAGAGGTCTACACATGAGCAGCCATTGGGGCCGTCTGCACCAGCCCGAGTTTTCAAATTAGCGCGCTATTTCTGATACGGCAAATTATCCCCATCTGAACAATTTCAAGATTATTTGTAAATGGAGACGCAATTATCGCGCTAGTTCGCTGGATTAATCTCGAGATTGCAATCCCGAGTCAACTTGGGCTATTTTACGAATTATCCCGCTAATTCGCAGGTGCAGACGCACTCGGGATTATTTTATTCACGGCGTCAGACCACAATGCATCGATGCCTCGCTCGAGCAGGAATCGCTCTTCTTGCGATGGTGGAGACGGGGTTTCTTGAATCTCGAGATTAATCGCAAAGAGGGCTAAAATCTCGAGACTGAGCAAACTCGGGCTGGTGCAGCACCGCCTATATTGAGATTCTGTGATTCTCTTTTCTCCGAAATAACTTTTTTACTTATTCTTTCTACACAAGGTCGGGAAAAGGACTTCAATCATATTTAAGGTAGAAATTATAAAACACTGGTATGACCACTTTTTTTTTTCATTTCTTACACGAAAATACCTTTCTACACATTTTGTCACTTCAAAGTTCATTATATCAAAGATATTTTTATTTTCAATTTTGATAAATAATACCTTCCATATACATAAACTGTCACTTATTGCCTGAAATAGTGTATTCATCCTCCATGCATACCCTGGCTGTACTGATTCATAATTCACAATGATGTTTTACAATGGTGCACATTATTTTGATATATATTCTTTTATTTGATCGCTAGGAGGAATGATACTGCAAGACAAAAATGAATCCATCATGCCTGTGTATTATCCAGTTTCTGCTCAATTCAAGCAATTTTCTATGTCAAAGTTCAATTAAGTTCAATTTTTTATGTAATGACTACATTATCATTTTTTTATTGCTCATAAAGAACATCCTGTATTGAATAATGGACTTGCCTACCTTGATAAACCTTTATGATTATAAAACCTTTAGTGACGTACACCGTACACCATGTAAGTACATAATGGTAACCCATGCGATGCCTAGTCTGCAGGCACAGACCCTGATTGAAACTTTGATCAACAAGTGGGTCTCCACAGAAAGACCAGCACATACAAAACTTTCAATTCAGGAGCAAAAGGGCCTTCAGTACACCACAAGGCATTATAGACTGCACATTCAGACCCTTAACTCAAATGAAGGGTTTGCTCAGCAGACTATGCAATGCCTGGACCAATATCATTGTTTCTGAGTTAATTTTCAAGCTTCTATAAACTATGACCTTCACTTATTTTTCGGAAATCAAACATTACATTACATCGAATATCCAAAGCTATTCCCATTCATTCGTTGACATGGTATTAGTACAGTATATGCGTCAACTAATTCCTGTGTGAACTTGCCAAGTACATCAAGTGGCATATATAAAGAAAGAAAAGGCAACTCCATGGAAAACCTGCTCTTCCTCTAGTGGCGCCCAGAGCACACCCCCCCCCCCCCCCCCCCCATTCTCATTATCAGGCCATCTGAAAGGAGCAGTGGATATGAGTAGTGGGACACTACATTGTAGAAAGGGAAGTTGATTTCTCTCAGTTTGCAAAGATTCTATGTTATTGATCAATTACATCATTCTGTTTGTATGAGAGGAGAATTAAGGGAAGTAAAATTGTTAAGTATCAAATTTTCTGCCTCTTTTCAGAGTATGTGGGTATCAAAGTGGGCCAGAAAATGTGGCTTGTTAATTCATGTACCTGTACACATCGAGTGTCACGACAATCAAAGGCCAAATAAACAAGGGTGAACTGTAGCTGTATAGAATACAGATTCATAGAGGCCATGCTGGGATATTGCTATCGCTGTTCACTGTGTGTTATTTCCCCAAAGAGTAAGAAAGAGATAATGAACCTGGCCCATATCCTTCCGACCTGTAGATTTATACTAGGCCTCATGACAACAGCTTTCCCCTGAATGCGTTGACTGATCATACATTATGCTCTCTACAGGAAGTACAATCTTCATTGTTTAAAAAAACTTTGAGGTCTTCTGATAAATCATGACTATAAGACCTATGAGGCCCACTTTTAAGCCATAAACCCATGGAATAAGCCTAGTCACATAGCCTTTTATACTACATGTGACTTGCAATCCTTAGGCTTATATCATGTTTGCATTTAGAAAATGATGTATCCAGTGTTGCCACATGCGACAATAACTAAAACAAAAAAGTGCAATGTACTTTACAATATTTCAACATTTCAAAATATTGGTTTCGGGTTGCTATTTTTTTTTGCAATGTGAATGCATTATTCCTAACTTTCATTCTGATTTCTGTCTATCATGAATGAAATTCAAGATGATAATAAAAGTTAAATTGTAATTATATCTTTTCCTTCAATTTTCAATAAGAATCATATATTTTTTTTTACATATCAGTGATAAAAATCAGTCACTGGATAATATGGAATTATTTAAATGTGTGTGTTCAAAGTACATGTATATCTTACTTCATAAGTTTGGATTGCAGATAACCTTATTTTCATAAAGATAAGAAATTGGATTACAATCTCTTCTGAATTTTCTCTTTATTTCCCATTTTGGTAAAGAAAATGAAGGGAATTCCCCTGTTATTTTCAAGAGCAATGCCTCTAACACTTTACAACTTGCACGGGATTCTGCTTTTTTGGGTAAAGACTAAAGACTGGTCTATCAGCCATCATTGAAGAAGTTGATGTCATTCTCGCCAGCAAGGACTATAAACATCATGTTAGCGTGAAAAAATAAATATTTACTACTAAAACGTAAGATCGATTGGTGTCCAAATTTTAAACACAAAACCATCACATTACGCACAGGGTCTAACATTGTGTGAAGGCAGGTATCTACTGTATATCTTAACTTATAATAATATCAAAATCCCATTTCCAAGTACGCCCTATAATATTATCATCAAACTCATCAAAAATTAAATACCAATAAATGGCAAGAGGGGAAATTCTGACTTACATGTAATAGACTTCAAACTGAATCCCCGTGTTATCTTATCAGGAATAAACAAAAATAAGGAAGTTCATTGTGAAAATCTTTTTCTGCACCCCATTGCAAAAAAGTTTCTATTACAGAAACTTTGCTATCTACTGGTATCTTTCATTAAATCCTTACTTTTGATTGGCTGTTGGGTCATGTTACCATGGTAGTTACCATTGGAAGGCAAAGTTACCATAACAGGAACTTTTATGCAACGAGGGTCCTGCTGATTTATTTTACTTGCGTAAACAGATTCTGTGTGGTGTAACTTTTCACAATCCAGGGGTGAAATAAATGTAACAAAACACAGCTTTACTACAGAGTATCAGGAGAGCCAACCATATGTATCTTCCAAATTAATATTCAATTAATGATTTAACATTTTAAATACAATGTTGGTGTAGCGTTATAATGTTCATGACAAAAGGAGCAGCCAAGAACTTATGACGGCTTTTAAAATGGACTCATCATGATGATGAATCATTGTTCCTGCGTGTACAGGGGGAACTGAAGATTGTTCATAAACCACTGACGGCACTATCAAATGCCTGTAGATGAAAGGACATAATAATTATTTCCCCCATCAAATCACAACCTTGCCTACCTGGAACTGGGAAGTTCCAATACATAATATCAGCTTTTTTAGACTGTGTTAAGAAGGTATGTGTAATGTATGAAACAATGAAGAGCAGAAGAGTATGAACTGACATTGATCTCTGAGCTACATGTAGCTTGACCTTTGTATGATACATGTATGCATCAATTTGGTCTTCTAAAGCAAATTAACCATTACAAATACACCACCAAGCAAAGGTATTCATTCCGAAAATCACCACGTACATCATGACAGATAGAGGAAGCATCTCAATTTGTAATGATGAACTTTCCTTTCTGTGTGCCTAAATCATTACCTTTAAAAGATCCATCACTTTGGATTGTCATGGACACGTACACTTCCACTGTCAAATCGGAAAGTTCTACAATCAGATGCAAACTGTACATGTTCCTCTGCAGTTTAATGCCAAAAGTAGAGTTTTGGGAATGCATACTTGCAGATTTTGATGTAAATATATCTATTTTAGCCCCTAATGATCTTTAATATGCATGTTTCTCTTAATATGCTTGTACTAAAGTCTTTTTCATTATCCTACCAATCTCAAATCTCTCACTCCCACCCACTTCTATCTCTCCCCTCTCTTTCTCTCTCTCTTTCAAATCTTTCTTTCAACTTTCCCTCCTCTCCATCTCTTTCTACATAGCGGCACAAGGAAATCTTTGCCTGGAAACACAATGTGAAGCACCCCACGCTAGAACATTGTGAATTCCCTGTGATCTGCATCTCCGAAACTAATTCAAAAATTTTACTTGAATGACTCTCCTCCATTTGCAATTCTCAGGTCAACAATCCCTTGCATTCAGTCATGAAGATAGCGTAAAGCAATGGTTAATGTGGAAATGACATGAATTCGAAAAACAAACTAGTGCCAGCTGACGGATTACTGTAGACCATGTAGAAGAAATACCTGTTCATCCAACTTTCAAAGTTAAAATGGGGAATCTGTTTTCATAATACACTAATTGATAGTTTAAAGCTTTATATTGATTTCATATTTTCAAAAGACAGATAAAAAGATGATTGAATCATGTTTTTACGATAAACATGATAAATGTATGCCTAATTAGGAAATAAAAAATAATGACCAAACTTGCTGTGGCCTATTTAGTTTACCACATCCCCTGTACATATCTCGAGGGTCTAACATCATATTGGTGAATTTTTTTCATTTCAATGTAAACCATTTTGATTGAAATATTTCTGCATCACCTCAGACTGAAGGGGTGGCAACGAAAAGTGCAGAGATCCAAAGCGAACTCCATCAGTGCCATGAGCAATTTTTTTAGCCTTCGGTGAGAAGACGTGCATATGACCTTTGCGAGAGTTCTTGCTTACTCCATCTTGTCAAGCAAACACCTTGCGTGATCAAACAGGAGAAGAAATGGATTGCCAAACATCAAACAACAACCCTGGAAACACAGGATTCTACATGTAATCTAAATTGTATAAACAGAAACACTTTTCAATACAATTTTAGTGATTAATTTTCGTCTTGCGTTAGTATCGGCATTAGGAGATTGAGTATACGTTTTATATTCATCAAATTTTTTAGGCTACCATACATGTATATTGTATAAATCACGATCAATCATCATAAAATCAAAATTAAAACTGTTCCCCCCTTTTAAAGACCACCTACCACATCAGTGAAATCAACCATGGACCTTTAGTTTTACTTGTTTGTTGCTTGCATTCTTTAATATTCATAACATTTTCTACAAAAATAGAGCTTTTGAAAAACAAGGTTGGTAATTTCCTGGGAAATTTAGATATTTCCTGCCCAGGTAGAAAGTACTGGGGAAAATACTGGGAATACTGGAAGAGTACAGGAAAATACAGGAAATGCTAGAACATGCATGGGGGCAATATTTGGAAATATTCAAGAAGTGGGTTTTGAAGTATTTCCCTGCATTTCAAACTAATAAAATGTACAAGTATTTTCTATTTTCCTAAACAATATTTGAGGTGGTATTTACTGATAATTACTAC
Organism: Lytechinus pictus; assembly: GCF_037042905.1. Taxonomy (NCBI): domain Eukaryota; kingdom Metazoa; phylum Echinodermata; class Echinoidea; order Temnopleuroida; family Toxopneustidae; genus Lytechinus; species Lytechinus pictus. Next base: position 46,933,980 of record NC_087246.1, on the reverse strand, counting down.
ATGTAGTTCCAACTCTGACTTGGGTCCCTGTAGAAAAATGATGGTGTTTATTTATCGTGCACCTCCCTCTCCTATATACATGTAAATCCTGGATTCCTCTGCATCCATTCTCATCACATTCATCTACCAAAAATGAGGAGACGGGTGAGGCATATAGCCTATTTCTTTTTTTTTTCAAGTTTGTCTCACTTTCGTGGAAATATGTGAACAGGTACAGGCTCAACTCGCTAAACCATATCCACCATCGTGCTAGAATGCATCAAAGCTCGAGAATTCTCACGAGACGTTGGACAGCAGCCGTCAACTTTGCCAGCGGGAACCACCCCAGATTCCGCCGTGACATTTACATGATGCCGTATGGGGAAAACTGACAATTATATCTCCAAGTCTTGAATTCCTTCAGCGTTTTGTCGAAAGTAAATAACCATCCGGTATCTCCCTTTCATCATCAGGCTGCCTAAATATGCATTTTACACATCTGAAAGAGACCCATCAATGAGATACGTTACATTGTACTATCATACACTGTAAAAAATGAAGTGCTAATTTAGCACTTACAGTGCTTGTATAGTGACTGCACTACGAGTGCTGATTTTCTAGTTTAATTAAATTTGAACTAGAAAATCAGCACTGGTAGTACAGTCACTATACAAGCACTGGAAGTGCTAAATTAGCACTTCATTTTTTACAGCACTTGTATATGCATGTTGGATATGACAATTTCATTTTACTTTCTGGTGAGGGTCATTACCGGTAGTCTTTTATTTTCTGGTAGATTTACTGCCCACCCCCCCCCCCCCGTACCCGTAGATACAAGTACTACTATTTTTACTATTATTATCATTATTTTATTAAGCATTTGAAAATACATAGAAAGTACAGAGGAGCATTGTGAGAATGGTCTTGCGGTCATAAACTGCACAGAACATAACAAAGAAAGACTTGAAAGAAAAAGACTACATCATGAACGTACTGTCGGGGAAAGACAGAGTCAAAACCAAGTTTTGGCACGCAGTCTGCAAGAGCATGTACATGGCCTCAAATGTCTTGTATTGTACGCCCACCAACACAAACCAGCTAATCTGCATGACAATGCGAGGCCCTATACAGCCTACTTCTCAAGGGCACCATGCTATTGTTATCGCAGCAAAGGAGATAGTTTAGATCAGGCCAGGCTTTTATCACGGCCTATAATGGAAGTTATTAAGCCCCGATTGACGAGGAGAAATTGAGCCCCTATTAGATTAATTCCCCATGATATTGATTGGTGAGGTACATTATCAAGACTGAAAATATCACAAGGAGAATACAGCTCCTACACATCTGATATCGTTACTATCGTAATTCAGGCCATGTTTGAATAGTAAACTAAATCTAGTTGGGTTTTTTTTAATAAAAATATTGCTGACATATATGCACATCTTACATCAACCCAACCATGGAGCTATTAATAGCTTTTGTTCAATAAGCCAAGATTTTTAAAGGTAAAGTCCACCCCAGATAATTGTTGATATGAATAAATAGAGAAAAATCAAAGTACCATAACGCTGAAAATTTCATCAAAATCGGATGTAAAATAATAAAGAAAGTAATGACATTTTAAGGTTTCGCTTATTTTTCAAAAAACAGTGATATGCACAACTCAGTGACATGCAAATGAGACAGCCGATGATGTCCATCACTTACTATTTCTTTTTTTTTATTGTTTGAATTTTACTATATTTCAGTTTTTACAGATTTGACAATAAGGACCAACTTGTCTGAAAATGTTCAGAGAGGAATTGATCGTTGTTTCAGTTGACAATGAGGAGAAAATTAGAATATTTCATATTTCATATAATAGAATACAAATGAAATAGTGATTGGATGACGTCAACAGTCTCCTCATTTGCATATCGACCAGGATGTTCATATAACTGTTCTGTGAAATTAAGCGAAACTTTAAAATGCCATAACTTTCTTATTTGACATCCGATTTTGATGAAATTATGTTATGTTTGTCGGATTTTTCTCTTTTTCTTCAAATCAATTTTTTGTTGGGGTGGACTTGTCCTTTAAGGACAGTGAGCACTCTCATACCCATGGGGTTTGGGTGCGAGAGGGGCAGAAAGCTGACCAAAATAAGGGAATACTCATTTCAATGGTAATTATTAGTTGTAAACAAATCAAGAAAATCAAGGGTCAGTATCAAAATGTAGGTCTATTTAAAGGCAATTGCTTCCACATTTTTATGCATAAATTGTGTCTATTTTATGTTTATGTTACAGATACTGTGTAGGGCCAGGAGATGCACAGCAATACTGATCACAATGAGCAGGGTTTACAAACTTCTTCAAGAAAACAAGAGGTTGATGGAAGATCTATACTCCACCTTCCCAGTAAAATCACCATTATCTTTCCCCAATGATAATCCCATCCTTGGCGCGGGTATCCTTGCAAGAACCCACATGTTTATCCCATCACCATACCTCTCGTACCCAAAGTGTTTACGCCACCAGCTCAATGCATGCAAGCATCAACTCTTCGTTTTACCTCATTACCAGACTTCTCCTCTCAAGGGCTTTAGCGACGACAGCGCATGATGTGAAAGCCAATCGCAGAACGGTGCCTTTCACATTATCCTGAACACCCCCCCCCCTCATCACTGCGGGGTTCAGAGTAATTATGTCATCTCATTATTGTGTTTGCCATCATTATGCAATCGCTACTCAAGGCAGTTTAGCCTCAGAGTGACAATTGTACAATTCAATTGAACAGTTGTAATATTTAGTTTCATCCTCAATGATTTAACCAGATAACTTTCTTTTGTAAAGGCAAGTTTGCACTGTAATGGCAACAGATCTCAGAAAGGAAAAAATCCATGTTTATGTCAACGGCTTAAATTAATCCAAGGCATGGCCATGAATGCCCTTTTACATGTAATTGGCCTCAAAGTCCCTTTCCATAGCATTGGAGATTTGCTGTTCCTATTTAATTTTCCCCCATTTTTTGTCAAATTATAGAAACATGTCCTTTTTGAACAGTGGCCTTAAACTTGAATATCAATATCTATAAAAGCATCCATAATAATATGTTCCATTTGTATAGCGCAGCTACTATAATTTCATATACCATACTGCGCTTGATACTTGGTATCATATTATTACCCTGGCTATAGCTGAGCCGCCATATATATGCGCTAAGCATTCAAGGGATAAATCCTACTGGGTACCCATTCACCTCACCTGGGTCGAGTGCAGCACAATGTGGGTACATTTCTTGCCGAAGGAAAACACGCCATGGCTGGGATTTAACCACGTCCCTCTGATTGAAAGACGAGAGTCATAACCATTAGACCATGAAGGCCCCTCATATTACATGTATGTACACTATTGTTTTAAAACATGTGTAATTGTTTTCTCTTCAATCCAATTTGGTACACAATACACTTACAAAGAGTTACAATGGTGAAAACACAACTTCAAAAGATGTTGTAAGGGATATAATCAAAAATATTATTTGAACAACACTGTGAAAGCGTTGTTTCCATGGAAAATCAGACCTCCTGGAAATGAAAAAAAATACCCTGCCCTGGGAATCTGGGGTACTGAATAATAACAGATTATATTTCCTCTTCATTATCTAACTGCACGCAACAAAATACATATTTATTAGAAAAAAATACATGTAGGTCCAACTCCACAAAGTGATTGAAAAAAGAGGAACTTGATCACGTTTCTCTCAAAGTGAATACACATCTTTCACTTCATAAAATGAAACTGCATTAAGTGAAAGTAGATTTACAGCTAAAAGCTGATATTTTTATTAATAACACGATACATGTAGTCTATACAATCAAGCTCTTCGTGATCATATCATGTAATTTTAAACATTGTATTTCCTTTGATGATAATGGTAAAGTCTATAAAATCTTAATCCAATTTGTATTTCTCTTGAAAACATACGTCTGTCTGTGAATAATCCCATTACAACCTTCATGTACATTTATAGTAAATCTAAATCCTATTAATAGAGGAGTCAATTTTATGGGCTTCAAAATCCATTTAAATTTGACACATTTTCTGGTTTTAATCCTATCTTATAATCCAATTACCGTAGAACAGCTGCATGTATACATGTATTTAACCATTTCACATGCATGTTAACTGCCAGTTATCACATCAAGCAGGGGTATTGCAACTTGAAACAGATCAAATAGCAAAATTATACAAGTACAGTAGATGATATACATGTAATCTAACTTCCTATTCAATGCACATTTCCTCAAGTCAAATAAACCTTTTTGAGGAAGTATGGTTGTGAGCATTTGGATGCAATAAAATCCAGCAAAAACAACTTACCATGCAATTAAAAAGTTGATCAATAACATGACTTGACAAATTCTATTTTAAAATGGCTTGTCTGGAGCCGGTAAATTTCCCAGCATAAGAATGGGGCGTTTGGAATCGATTCCCTAAATTGTTTTTATCAAACTTCCTTCTTTGAACTCCACAAATCATCCACAATCTTAGTGTTGGTAAGTTCCATTACGAATAAATATTGAAAGTTCAAAGTTGCAATTCAAAGACACAAATCTTTTTTTTATACATATATATATTTTTGCTCTGCCTTTCTTTCTCATGACATGTATTATAATGCACAGACATGCAACTGAAGTAATGCTGCGTGAAATTGATTTAACTTCAATGATGTCAAACCATGAAATTAGATGAAGTCCATTAGCTCTGGAGAATAAAGAGGGAACCACAGTAAGTTGGGTAACATGAACCACAGTTAATGCCAGGAGAAAGCGGCCAGACACCGGCTGTAACAACTATTTTGTCGAGGTTGCATTTGGTCATTAGCTCAGGCTGTGTTATTCATACACCACTGAAGGAAATTACGAACAAATAATTTTTGGCATCCTGAGGCCTAGGCTATATGGGGACGTGGATGATAAAAGAAGGGGAAAGAGCAAAGTTTACCCCCTGATATATTAACAATCAACACATTAATAATTGAACTACTGGTGGGCTACACTTTGTAGTTCTTGATGACAAGCATCTACATTATATATGAATGAAATAATCATATCCTATTTGGTATCAAAATAGATTTTAAACAAGCTGAATTTATGATGAAGTAAAAATGAAAGATCCTAAATCATTTTGCTGTGTTGAAAATGTACATAGATGGGAATTCTGGTTCCCCTTTTGTGGTATGCACTGTATAGTATAACTTGCTTAATAATCAACTGATACACAAACAAATACAATTAACAGCATATTCCAATTTCTAAAAATACTGTTTCAATCTTTCATTCAGAGGATATGTACATGTAGTGTGCATCCTAAAACAGAGTAAAAACCTGAAAGAAACTGTTCAGTTTCATGTATAGTATGACCCATAGTAGACAGAAATTTATCATACAGGCCTTTTTGGACTCGAGGCACGTTTTTACAGCATGTCAAGTGGGCAATTTGTTTTCATTAACCCATATCACTAACCTGAATTAGGCAGGCATTGGAGTAAGAATGTGCAAATAGAATTGATCAACAACATGATATGCACAGAAGCCAGGCCATGGATTTTTTTATTCCTGACTACGGTATGTTGCAGCCAATATGTACATGTAAATAGAGAATTAAGGTCCGAGTCACTTTCTACAAGTTGCATACTAATGTGTTCTAAATCTACACGGTGGTGTGGACGGAAATGAAAACAAGTGAAATAATATTTCCATTTTACATGAAAAAAATTTAGTCAAGATCCTGACAGATGTAAAAACAAATGTATATTTTTATTACTTCTTGATACAAAACAGTCTGTCAAGTTTTGGATGGGCATACATACTGTAATATTTGTTTCTGATACACAATCACTATAGGCCTTTTTTTCAAAGTTTCTTCATGGGTCTCTATGAAGCAAGACACACAGTGATTGGGCTTATAAAGATGAAATTGGCATCAACAACAAAAAATATACAACACTATCCAATAACGGAGTGTTTGCTTTTTCTATTTGTGATTCTTGCTTTAAGAAAATTAATTGAACGCACCCAAGATTCTGTGATATTTTCACTTATCTTATGATGCACAAGTACGCATGTTTTCAATTATAAATTGCAGTCAATGACGTTAATTAACGAAAATTGGATGAGCCTTCAGAATGGAAGGTAATCACAAGATTTCTTGCTGTAGAATGTTTAACTAATCACACGGATGCATCTGATTTCAAGAAACATGTGATGCCTCGCCAGGATGCATTCAATTAAGATCACCTCTGCCTAACATTCAGTATGAACCAAGATGATCGGAATTAATCATGTACTAAAAACCATGCAGCACTATAAATATGGACTTTTTTCTTCGTTACTTGCCCTATTACCTAAAATGATCCATAACCATCTGATCTCCTAAAAAGATAAAGAACGCTCCCAACCATGTATCGACTTGAAGTTGAAATTAGGACTTTGATCATGTAATTTATTTATAAAGTCAACAAGAAAGTCCATTACGTACAATCTGAATATTGCAACCAGCAGGGCTGACAGGAGGGTCTTTTTAATATGAAAGAATATGTAGTGAACAGGGGAGCGTTTCATCAACATTTTCGTCCGACAAATTGTCAGGTCTGACAACTTTCCTTGATAATGATTGGCTGAGAGGCACTGTTACCATAGTAACTGTTGGATAGAACAGTACTTGTCGGATAAAACGTCTGACAAGTCCTTTCATGAAACGCTCCCCGGGTACATGTATGTACATGTACATGCACTAGTCGCTCATTATCAATTTATCCTTGCAGGAATGACCATATAATAAAGATGTTACTGAAAAAGTGTGTCCTCGGTCTTTAAAAAAATTGTACAATTCTATATTATTAAAAAAAGAGAGCAAAACAAATGAATGGAAAATTAGGCATCATTTGAAGCCTTCGCAAGCAGCCAATTATTGCCATCCAGTCCACAGTATCTAGAAGGAAGAAATCAATTAGACTTTCGGCGGACCTCCGAGTCCAAAATAGTGTGGGGACGCTAAAAATAAACATGCAGACATGATACACCTCTCAAACTCGCGCTTATCAAATTCCCATTGATCAGAGGTTCTATGAAGTGCTGAAAATATTGATTATTTTAGGAGGCCCCCATGAGGCCTACACTATGTTTTGTATTTTGGCATTGTAGGCCTATCCACATCAGGCATCATCAGCCCATTTTTTAAAATAAATATCCCACATTTAAAGAACATTTTTGTACATGGAAAAGCTGGCATACAAGTTTGTTACGTGCAGAACGAAAAATACAAGCATTTATATACAATAATCTCTCTTGCAAATTTCTCCCCCAATTCTTGTTTTGAGGGATTTTCTTTTTAGAAAATTAAGAAAAAATCTAAATTGGTCATTTTTTTAGTTTTGACATGTTCTTCAATAAAAGAAATAACTTTCTCTGACTTGTCTGATGGTCTTTCACACACCGTAAAGGCATGAATGTCGGCCAGAATTTCAAGGCAATCTTTCCCTATCAGGCCGATTCTCCTTGAGTCACGCTGATTAATGTGATTGATGAGTGTGACGAACTTATCATATCATTATCTAGGATCTATTGGTTTCACTTTCTGTAAAACTTTGAAGAACAATAAGACTGATAATTCCCTGTGTTTCTCCACTAATAAACTACCCGGCCCTCCTCCTATATGAATACTTTTTAAAGAGGATTTCATAAAAGTTTTTTTTCTTATTGAATCACATAAATGTGTTTCTACAATTTAACTTGACTGAATTTATAATCTTACATGTAGACCTACACCATGAAGACTATCTGGCACTTTATAATTTCAATGGTAACGTAGTAGAATCAGACACACTTTAATAGCCGCAACATTCTCAATCACTGGGAAGATCCACTGGCTGCAGTGAATACAAACACATGATCCGATGACAACGTCTCAAGATCTGTTTCAATCTCCTTCCCCAATCGCAGCTCGTATTCCTCCCTCAAATTATCAGAAAGATGGAGGTGACAACAACTCATCCCTCTCTAGCTCCAGGGGGCCTTGGCAAAAAACACCCTAAAATAGGAGGATGGAGGGGGGGGGGTTATGATCAGAACAGATCAGAGCATATCTGGTGTCTGTGAATCTTTGATGGTGATGGTTTCCTCTTCCTTTTATAGGTTACGTGATGAATTGGAGTCTAACACCTTGCCCGGAGGTGACGTTCTTGATTTCTAAAACCGGTGCTGAAGCACATAAGCATGTCGATACATACTACGGAAAAAGTACACGCTCTCTATATATCTACTGTAGGCCATATACCCTTCTGTTAGTGTTGAAAATGAAGAGAATTATCACTATATGTCTGAAAATGGAGAATGAATTTTCTTTTTTATCATTTTTGAAGTTCTATTCAAGGAACAGTGGCATTGGGGGTTGTTTTTATTACAGAGGATACACAATACAATGACCCGCATGTACATGTATACAATTTTGAAATGGATTTGCAGCATGGATGAACTTTTTGTAGGAATACAAAAAACAATTTTTAAATTACCTTGACCTATTAAAAAGGACAATTTTGACTTTGGTCCAGCATAAACTGTTAACAATATTTCACAGCACGGGGAGATTTGGTATACTTTTCTTTAACATACATACACAAACACGTACAGGAGCATCTATAGAAAGATGTTGTCAGCTTTCAAATTTGTTTCTATTTTACCAATGCTTCTGTGCAACAAGGAACAAAAAGGAAAGTACATGTTCTGTACATACATGTATGTATAAATGTAGGCCTTCAGACTACAATGTAGGCCTTCATATCCCCAATGCTTGCCTGATGAATTTCCAACTTGATGCTTTGCACCCAACGATTCAAAATGGGGATAGGGAAACATCCACAAAACAGAACTAAGGAGCCTTAATTTATATGAATAACCAACATCTGGTATTTACAATAAACGTATCTAAAGGCATCACGAATTCAAAAGGACTGTGTTTGTATCCATTTCATTCATATATAGAATGAAAATGTTCACATCAATGTTCAATCAGTTTGCAAACCCAGATCCCTATATGCACAAGTGAATATCATGAGCCGATGCACACAGTACATACCACATGTATGCATTCACCAATTTTGCAAGTGCCGACGCAAGGAAATTTTTATTTGCCACCTCTGTGTATACACAGAAGCGATACAGTACTACGTTTATATATTGATCTTAATATCGCATGCTGGAGAATATAATTGCCATTCAGACTACCAACGTACAATCCTGAAGCTTTTTCTCTCTTTCCTCTACTTTTTCTCTCCCACTTTTCTTTATTGTTCTGCGACCGACCGCAATTTATCAAAAATACTTTAATGTTTAACAAAATGGGAGCTCCCATTCATTGTACAGGTAGCACAATTTATATTTCCAATTTACACAAATGTATCTTTGCCCTTTACATATTGTCCCTTTTATCATATAACATGCCAAACAACATTTTCTATGACACCCCCACCCCCCTTACATTATCCCCTCTGAGGACAACTTGCAAAGCACTGAAGAAAAAAAAATAAACGTTCAAGTTATGCAGCTTAACGTCAATTACCTGTACGCTGTATGAAGGGCCTTCATATATAAACAGAAGCTCGAGAAACTATTGAATTAACTCCCAATGTCAGCTTGATACGCCCCCCCCCCCCCTTCTAACAAACCATTGTATTAATTCTATGACTGTACTGTTTATCTATACTTGGATCTGGAAAGAAGGCCATCTATAAATAATAACGATTGTCAAAATATGCTACATGTACATGTATGTATGCTTATCAGCAACACGAACTGGTAGAGCTTCATCTATCGTAGGCAGAAAGCATCACACTTCCCACATCACACAATGTATACAATCTATACATGACTTCCAAATAATGGCAAAACTGGAAAATGTATCACTCATCAGCATATTGTGATCTAAAAATGCACTGTTGTCTAAATTTTCCGAATGAAATTGTAAACATAAACAAGCAAATTTGGTCTATTCAGTTTCATTGTCAATGATTCATAAAAGCCTGTAATTAATGTCCTGTCTCCTCCAGATCTATTCAGAGCTCACCTACAATGCATTATATACCAGTACTTTGTGCATAAATGTGACAAAGTTTTTTTTTACCATTATCTTTGAAAATGTGACTGAAAAACTTATAACATGTACATGAAGGCCTCAGCCTTAAATGAAAGCCATTAACTGATCATTTTAACTATTAAGCCATGTGATTGAAGTCTTCAAAAATGTCTCATTATTTCTGCTTTTTCTTGAGGTAAGAGCAGATTTGAATGAAAACTGGTTTTGACTGAAGGTCAGATGGTTAAAAATGTTGAAAATTATTTGTTAGAATGCAGCATTATCCCGGAATGTTAAACTCCATTTAAGGCCTACAGTCTAGACAGATCTCAATCCCGTGGTACACTAAACACCACAAGCCTTGGATCCTCAGAGCATCCCATCCTTCATTCATTGAAACATTATTAACTTTGGTCTGCAAGACAGCAAATATAATCAAGTCCACTTCATTAACCCATCAAACCATTCAGTCATACCCAAGAGAGATCTATCTCATCCTCTCTCCCTTTCTTTCCATTCTTATTTCAATACTGATGACCCTGTACAAACAAATTCATCTTCAAGGATTGGAAAACAGAAGGGGTTATTCTGTTTAAAATGCCATTCTCTGTGGGTTTAATAAACTTAATACAAGTAATTCAACATTTCAACCAAACCAATGCATGATCACTATCAATGCCATCATCATCATCATAATCATCACATCATTATTACAATAATTATTTTAAAACATCATCATCACAATCACAACCCCAATTATCACCATTATAATTGATTTTATAATCATTATCATCATCATATTCATCACAATCCTAATTATCACCATTATCATTAGTGTAATCATTATCATTTTCATCATCACCACCATGCCTTCCATCTAGATTTGTTGTCTCTTTTATTCCCTACCCCGTCTTCCTTACCCCATTCCTCCTTTAATATTATATTTTTAAGTTTTATAATCATCATCACCATCACAATTTTCACAATCCTAATTATCACTGTTATCATTAGTTACAATCACTATCATCGTTGTCATCATCATCATCATCATCAAAACCACCAGGCATCAAAACCACCAGGTCTTCCCTCTATATACATGTATGTTTTTTCTCTATTATTCCCTACCCCATCTTACTTTACCCCATTCCTCCTTTAACATTTTTTCAATATTCTTTTATAATCATCATCACCATCACAATCATCACAATTATTACAATCCTAATTATCACCATTATCATTTGTTTAATCATTATCATCATCGTCATCACCATGTCTTCACTCTATATTTATTCTCTATTATTCCCTACCCATCTTCCTTACCCCATTCCTTCTTTAATATATATTTTTACAAGCCCCCCCCCCCTTTCTCTCTTAATGCATATTGTATCCTTCCTATTTCTCTCTTTTTTTATTCCCCCTCTGTGATCTGGATCAATCCAACTCTTGTTTCCCACCTTTCAGCATCCCTTCATTGGTCTCTCAAGCACTCTTGAGCCTGTCTCTTGCATGATGTCCAAGATTAGCAGGAGTAGATGATCCCTGCAACAGGACTCACCAGTACTTACCACACAATTCATTCATACCCCTTTCATAAACCTATCCTCCAATTAGCCGCCTAAGATTAATGCGAATAATTCAATAAAAATTGCGTTCACAAACTCCGAAAATTATCCGCATTATTTTTACGAGCACCTGTCCTGAAAAAGGCGGATAATCGTCATGACAACTGGACACGCCCCTCCGATGCGGTTGTGTTGGAAAAGGGTGACCTTGTGACCGCACCATGGCAATTATCCGCATTATTTGGAAATACGTTCATAAACTCAAAATCTTGTCCCGATGCTGCTATTATGCGGATAATTGCAGCATCAAAATAATGCGGATAACTCTGGTCCTCCTCCGATTTTACGACCAAATTATGCTGCTATTAGCCGCATAATTGGGTTTATGAAAGGGGTAGGTATCATTCTACAGAAACTAGACCTCAGAAGGGCTGTCTGCACCAGCCCGAATTTTCAAATTAGCGCGCTATTTCTGATCTGGCAAATTATCCTGATCTGAACAATCTTGAGATTATTTATGGAGACGCAATTATTGCACTAGTTCGCAAGATTAATCTCGAGATTGCAATCCCAAGTCAACTTGGGATTATTTGCAAAATAGCGCGCTATTTTACAAATTATCCAGCTAATTCTCAGGTGCAGACGCACTCGGGATTATTTCACAGCGTCAGGCCATAATGCATCAATGCCTCACTCGAGCAGGAATCGCTCTTCTTGGGATGGTGGAGACAGGGTTTCTTGAATCTCAAGATTAAACGCGAAGAGGGCTTATCGGGCTAAAAACTCGGGATTTAGCAAACTCGGGCTGGTGCAGCATCACCTTGAGAGAATCTACATGTGCCTGGACACCTTTCAGTTTATTGGCAAACACGTGAAAAGTCACGGGGGATACAGGCATTTAATTGCTTGGATTAGATTCGGTACAGAATCACCTATGCTAATTAATGTGACATGAATTATTGCCTTTAGTTTCAAGTATGACACTGTGAAACAACCAAAATGATATAAAAGAAATCTCAAGTAGTACATGTACATATACATGTAGGCCTTACTCCCAGAAAAAATCCTGCAGCGGCGTTACGCAAATTATGGCACACATCTCAGGCCAGAGACAAAGTGGAAACTGCAAATTATGGTGGCATTACAGTATGGGACGATATTCCCAACACTTGAGGCTGATAAAATTAAACAAGAAAATCAAGAAATCCTGCACTCCAATCATATTTTCAAAGTCTGTTTAGTTAATTTCAGGTTTGAAAGTATCTCAAAAAATAAATTGTGAAATTTGTTAGATCTAAATTAGTTAAAAATTTTCAATGATTTTTATTCAGCACACCGGTTTGTGGCAAAATTAAACAGGGTCAGAACAGAAATGGTCAGGATCTGGTGAGTAAATATGTACAGACTCTGCACAACTGTACATGTAGTTAATACATTTAGGTAGTGCTGCACCAGCCCGAGTTTGCTCAATCTTGAGATTTTAGCCTGATTGGCCCTCTTCGCGATTAATCTCGAGATTCAAGAAACCCTGTCTCCAGCACAACCGCGTAGCCAGGATTTCATTTTGGAGGGGGCGGTAAATGCACGCGAAGCGTGCAAACACTTACAGAGCACGCGAAGCGCGCTCCCTAGGGGGTGGGTGCAGGGAGGGGGAGTTTCCCCCTCCCTTGCGAAGCGCAAAGCTTTTGGTGTTTCATAAATTAAAATGAAAAGGAGCCGTCTCTCTTGTCTCTAGTACCTATATCAGCTCCAATTCAGTTGACTATATTGTGATTTTGAACCTTGTTTTCATGAACCTTGTTTTCAAAAGTGATTGTGAACGCACAAAAAAGGAATACAATGGAGCCTAATAGAGTTGAAGCGTTTTATCAATTTTTTTTTTGCCATGAAAAGGGTCCCGAGAAAAGGGTATTCTCAATGATATATTCAATACTTCCCTTGGAATGATCAGATTTGATTACAAACAATTTAGCGACAGTGCATATCTTTAACTCGCAAAACAGAGGAGAAGAAGTGTATATGCCGGGAGGAAGATATTCCTCCCCGCGCAGAGCAATGAAACTCTGGAATTTCAAAGAGCGGACGTTTCATCAAATGCAAATATCTCTAATACCCCATCGGCTCTAATTCAATTGATTTTCTAAGATTATTGAATTTCATTACAAGGAAAATAGTGCGCAAAAAGTTGAAACTTCTGTGATTTATTGAAATTATATAAAAATGGATGCCTAATTTCTTTGACTTATCTTGAAGCGCTTCATTTTGAATTATAAAGAAACTTAAGTGTCATTCAAAATGAGGGCGCAAAACAGGACAGGAGATGAATGTGCAGGGAAATGACATGAAGTTTAATAGAATTTGATAAAAAATATTGTACTTTTTCATTTAATACGATACGAATTTTATACCTTCCTCTTTTAAAATTAGGTACCTGTTTGCCCCCAAATTATGGTTGTTTAGTAATGAGCTGAAAAGCGGGAGAAGTTGACTTTATGGAGGTGACGGCAAAAATTGATATAAAGATTTTACCCGCCCGGAGCCGACCCGACCAGAAGTTGCGCGATCAATTGAAAAAAAAAAGATAACTTCATATACTTCGGCCTATCCTTACTCTAATTCCATGCCCTAATGTATACATTTGAACTTTAACTCACAAGAAACACATATTATATCCTTTTTACACACGCTAAAATTTCCTTAACCCCGTACTATAGGTGGGGCTACATTGCCATTTAGCCCCACCTATAGTACGGGGTTAAGCTTAGCCCACTTTCTTTTTACACAGCATTTTTGCAAAGTGGGCTAACCCCACCTTTAGTACGGGATTATTTGGCCCTGCAAAAAAGCAGGGTTATCCCAGCAATTGCGGTGCTAAGAGCGATAGTACGGGGTTAAGATCGCTAGTGTAAAACGAAAGTGGGCTAAGCTTAACCCCGTACTATAGGTGGGGCTAAATGGCAATTTAGCCCCACCTATAGTACGGGGTTAAGGACATTTTAGCGTGTGTAAAAAGGTACGAGTGAAGTACTTGTACTACGAATGATCGACAAAAAACACTAGTCCGGGGTTAGCGAGTTTCGTGTGTGAAAAGCAAGCATTCCTTATTCGGGGTTAGCGATAACAATTTGGCATGTGTGAAAAGGAAAAAAAATAGTACGGGGTTAAGGATAGTACGGGGTTAGCGATAGTCCGGGGTTAAGAAAATCCTGTGTAAAAAGGGTATTATATAGCTGAGGTGGAAAAACAGGGTTGGGAAACAATGGAGAACTTCAGTATTGTCATTTGACCGCGCGCAGCGCGGAAGAAAAATTCATATATAAATTTAGAGCAAGAGTGAAGGAGTTTCTCTTTTGAGAAAAAAATAAAGAATAAAAAAACACAAAGCTACCTTTCTTCCCTTTCCTCCCTTCCCTTTTCCTTTTCTCTTCTCTTTTTTCCCTTCTTTTTTTTTCTTTTTGGGGACGTTTTTTGGGGGGGCGACCGCCCCCACCGGCCCCCCTGGCTACGCGCCTGCTCCAGCATCGCAAGAAGAGTGATTCCTGCTCGAGCGAGGCATCGATGCATTATGGTCTGACGCCGTGAATAAATAATCCCGAGTGCGTCTCCACCTGCGAATTAGCGGGATAATTTGTAAAATAGCACGCTATTTTGCAAATTATCCCAAGTTGACTTGGGATTGCAATCTCGAGATTAATCCAGCGAACTAGCGCGATAATTGCGTCTCCATAACAAATAATCTCGAGATTTTTCAGATCTGGATATTTTGCCGTATCCGAAATAGCGCACTAATTTGAAAACTCGGGCTAGTGCAGACGGCCCTGTAGTTACTTTTGAAATCTTCTACCAAGGAGTTACACTACTCCTACATGTATCCTCCTGTACATGTGTTCTCATGAATCTGTCATTGAGCATTCTCTCTAAAAAGAGAAATCTCTCATCACGCAATCATACCATTGTATACAAACACAAGGATCATCTAAAATTACTCTCTGGAAATTGGAGCTAAGCTGAATCAACAAATGGAAGGTTACAACAAAACTCTCCAACATGTCAGGCCATCTAATGGGAAAATGTGAAAATCAAGCTTGCAATGTGTGTACATGTAAACAATACATGTACAATGTATAGGGAAAGAGTGAAAAAATATAAATATTTACATCATCATCATTATTTTCATTATTTTGTACTTTAATATATAATGCCAACTCAATAAAATATTGCATAACTCTTTTTCTTAAATATTGACTTTCAACAAAAAAAGGTTTTTGTACAAGTAGGCCTACCTTTACAAAAAAAATCCAGAAAAAAGTCAATGACAACTCCAGGAATTGATATCCCCAAATACTGTTCTTTATCATGAAAATTGAGTTTGAAATTAGACTAAGAAATTCAGCACATGTTTTATAATTAAAGTGGTACAACTGTAGGCCTACATTGCACATTTATCTATACATGTACATACAAATACACCAGAGATGCCAAGTTCAAAAAAATGTTATGCGTGAGATTTTCATGACTCGGCGTCTCTGCACGCGCGCAGCCATTACTTACACTTCTACGTTTCGAATAGGCGCGCGCGAGAGATATGGGCTTCATCATGATATCAATCCATACTACAAAACCATGTGATGCACGCACGCGATTCATCGTATCACGTACTACTGTAGCTGTGCGCTGACTGCACTCTCGATTCGTCTCACGTGCTGGGGTAGACGCGACGGCGTGCGAAGGCGGTCGGCCAGTGCGTATAATCTAGCAAATAATGCTACTTTTTCTCTATTTTTTTCTGTCCGGTCCCGATGCGTGAGAAAAATGGGTGCCATGCGTGAGATCGTGAGACAGACCCTGGATGCGTGAGTCTCACGCACAATGCGTGAGACTTGGTAGCTCTGATACACATAGGGCCTACATACATACAGGGCTCCGGAACAGAAATAATTTTTTTTTTAATGATTGACTGCATTGAACACGTAAAATCAATTAAGTACATAAATGTACATGTAGATACAAATTCAACATTATCATGAGTGAATCATTTGGGTTCACTGAGGTCATATACATGTACATGTACATGTATTTTGGAAGCCCCCTCAAAGCTCATGTACTGTAGAATGCTATATTTGGGTTGCTAATCCTGTCTAGACCCTGTGGTGTTTGGTTTCAACCACTCTGGTCTATATCGCCACCCCCATCCAATTAGTGAGATGGTCAATAGATTAACCCCCTGTCTGTTCATAGTTCACTCATATTACAATGGCTTCACAAACAAAACACTGACAGGAAGACAAAAGGAAGGATGCTGAAATTAAACTGTGATAATATGCACTGTACTAGTATTTCCATGGAGCTATTCATGCCCCTATCTAATTTATGGTAACATCTTGAGTATGATGTGTTGAAATCTATGTAAAACTTTGGTTTTGAAACAGTAAATAATGTGAATTATATACTCAAACAACATTCCAGTCTTCTAAAAGTGTGGTGCCCATCTACATGTACATATGGATGAACCTAAAACAGCATTAAATGCCATTGATCTGATCAATCTCAACTATGGAAAGCCAGCAACGCCCACATGTAAAATGCATGTTTGTTCAAACTGTTTTCTAGATATGATGTATATTACATAAATTCTTTGTTTTCTTTACAATTTGGTGTGTTTGCCTTTGTTTACAAAGGACATTTTGCAAATTTCATGTAAAAAAATTATGACACTGATGGATTTCAACAATTGATTGGATCAATCGTGACTCTTTGTAAGACGGGCCCTGATCTATTTTTACTCTCTTTTAGCTAGCAAACATGATCTTGGAGGGGGAAGGGGCGATGGTGAAGACTGAAGCGCTCAACACACATCTCCTATGTCATCATTTTTAGCAATCAAGGCTAATTACCTCCTCATGTGCATACCATTCTCTCGCTCCTGATCAAAACAAATTAATTACCCAACCCTTCGCTCTCCCAATTATCATACACATCTGCCTTGTCTTGAGGGACCCTCTAATCCTTTAATGAGATTAAAATGAACAAGAAATAGGCCTCTGAAACAAACAGCAATGAACATGCACTGCTATGCATAAACACAGCTGTTGCAAAATTTACGCTGAAGCCGTGAAGGCCTGATTATTGATTTTTACCTGCAAAGGGCAATACCAGAAAAATCGTTTATATTTTGGGTTTATTTTGGGAAGGAAACAAATTAATTCAGTTGCATGAACAATATATAGGCCTATGATAACTTATACTCTCTTACTCTGATCTGCATTAGGGGCAACTCTGTTTGATACAATTACGGTATGTTAGAAAATAATAGAAAAATACAATATGTGCCGTGTTTGTACTTTATTTTGACATGAACATTTAGGCCTACTGTACTGTACATAGCTAGCCTTTGGGATCCTAATACATGAAGGCAATATGTGCACTTACATGTACATGTATAGGCCTTCAAGCACTAAAGATAAATGCCAGTTGTTGTAATGATCTCAAAATGTATTCACACAAGGCGGTGCTGCACCATCCCGAGTTTGCTCAATCTCGAGATTTTAGCCCGATCGGCCCTCTTCGCGATTAATCTCAAGAAACCCCCGTCTCCACCATCGCAAGAAGAGCGATTCCTGCTCGAGCAAGGCACTGATGCATTATTCTGACGCCGTGAATAAATAATCCCGAGTGCGTCTGCACCTACGAATTGGCGCGATAATTCGTAAAATAGCGTGCTATTTTGAAAATAATCCCAAGTTGACTTGGGATTGCAATCTCGAGATTCATCCTACGAACTAGCGCGATAATTGCGTCTCCATTGCAAATAATCTCGAGATTGTTCAGATCGGGATAATTTGCCGGATCAGAAATAACGCGCTAATTTGAAAACTCAGGATGGTGCAGACGGCCCTACAGAATCAAATAAAATGACCACCCAAGTGTATGTATGAATAAAAAATATGTGCCAAATGGCTCTGGGAAAAAATGAGTATTAAAGAGCTGAGAAAATTAGCAAAAAAAGCATGGAATTCCATAAAATGTCGGGTATTTTTCCAAGCAATATTAATACACTGTCCCAAGATGCCTTTTTGTGTTAGTTATCATCAGCATTATCGGTTTTCAGCTAAAATTTCATGATTTCATAAAGATAAGTTTATTTCAATGTACATGTATAACAATATCGTGGCAATTCACCTTGATTTTAAAGACTTTCTCATGAAATAATTGTTTGCTGCACCTACTTTCTTTTACCTTTTAAGGTGTCACCTTACCCCTCCAAACTAACAGGAGTTCACATTTTTTTTCTCAAATTGTACAGCACATCATTTCAAACTTCATCATTTCAAACTTCACAAACTTCAAAATTGTTTGCTGCAAGTTTTGACCAGTAGACCAATATTGTACATGTACACTGTGCAAAAATTATTTTTTACAGTTAACAGCATACACTATTCACAGAGACGCTGAGCACTAGCCTGTTTTATATGCATTTACTATCACTGTGGTTGAAAACAAAACAATAAGGCGCAATTCTAGTTTAGTAGTTTTGCTGACCTCAAAATTGATTTGTTTCAGTTTCTTCTTTTACATGTAGCTGGTCACTCAGTAGGCCTGTCTCCACCAACCCTAGTTTTCATATTATCTTCAGGACTATGTTCATGTATTTCTACATATATTCAAACCTCCAAATCCTGATCTCAAGATTAATTGTTAATGGAATTGGGAAGGCACTTTAAAGCAGCATACATGTACAGTGTACGGTATATATTTGTTCACTTTTCTCATGACTGCAATCCAAATTCAAAACTTTGCATTATTTGTAAAATAATGAGCAATTTCTCACATTTGTGACAAATAATACAACTACATGTAATTCACAGATGAAGATGTAATACATGTACGTTCTGGCTATTAAAGAATAATTCATTCAAATTCAAGGTACCGTAACACCACACTATTCAATTAAACATGGAGACCAAAGTACACCCCAAAGTCACATTCTACATGTACAGGTACAGGTATTTGCAAGTGAGGATCCCCACTTGGGCTAATGAAGTTAGTTTTCTTGGTCTGATGAAGAACCAGCTAATACTAAAAAAAAATACATTGTAAAACCAATGCTACAAAGCTGAATAGTTCTTTGTTGATCAAGTTTACATGAGGAAAATACATTTGCAGTTCTAGAACTCTTCATTCTCTTGGCTGTAAAATCCAGGTACAAACCCTGTTTTTAAATAAAATGTATTTTGACAGTCCCCTATAATAATCCAAAGAAATAGTGTAACGCACTGGGAGACATGTACATGTATGTAAAGTGTACATCAAATGTTTTTGGTCAACTGCCAGAGCACATTTTGTAATGAAAATAATTTAAAGTGACATTATAATGACATTATGAGTTTATATGCACACTTGCATTTAATGCATTCACTGGAATGTCTGCTGTTCTTGCAGACATGTGTCCTGCGTTCGAATCAAGACCATTGGTTTGACACAAAGAGTTTATAGTTTCAAATTGATACATTGCTTTGACTTTGTTTTAATTATGTAACAGCCTACCTGTACAATACATGTATGTACTATTTTCAACTGCCACAAGAGCACATCAGCTGCATAGATATGTACATGTACATGTATGACTGTATGACTGCATAATAATTGATTACATCCAAATTAAAACAATTTCCTGTTTTCAAATGTTTGCAGGATGAGGTATGTGGTATGGGAAGTCAGCAGAAAAAAAAGGGAGATGACTTGACAGAAGAAAAACTTATCAAATACTAGCATTCCACAAGGCACATGTAATGTTAATTGGCATTTTCAAGTTTCCAGTAAAACAATGACTTCTAAATACATAAAGGCCTACACAGGTAGGCCCTATATCAAATAATGTTGAATCATGATGGGTGTACTTTATGCCTACTCGGATGCAAAAACTTATTGGGCACCATACAGTGTATCATAGAGAGGCTAAACAGAAAGTTAACTTGTGAAACTTGGGGAATGGGGAGGAACCCTGTCAATTTTTGAAATAACAGAGTAGTACATGAATACAGCATTCCAGGATATTACAGATCACTGAAAGCACCGAAGCATACAATATCCTTGTCCATCCTATTGTCAGTAATTATGCTTTAATAAACCAATTGTGTCTCTTTCTGATGGAAAAGGCAATGTTACATTGTATTAGACCTGCATGTATGTACACTGTATATGTATATCATGCCATTGCCCATGTAAAATGATGTATTGAACTTCCAGGCTGACAATGTTTGCTCATAAATAATGTACATTTAAGCAGGGAAGTGGGAGTTAGACTTACGCTTCCCTGATTTAAAGTATACGGTGCTTAGGGAATGAAAGTCTCCAGTTTCTGCCTAAATTATGGATCATGAAGATGGTTCTCAAGGAAACTGGAGGAGTGGAAGATTGCATTGAAATCCAGGGAGGCCCAACCTGCAGTACCTTTGTACACTGTAATGGTTTCCTCACAATGGTTAACACCCACTCAGTCAGCATACTGCACCTTGAGGCAAGCATAACACTATGAATCACAATGTACCGTACCCCTTTCATATCAAGATCATTTAGGCCGGGTTAAATCTAAATTAATGTGAAAGCACTTTAATAAAGTGTCTGAAATATCAGGCAGGGTAAAAGACGTGTTTCACAGTCAGTCGAAAGAGAGCCTTGTTTAAATAATAAGTGGCAGAGTCAGTCTAGCGACTCTGGCTAGTCTGCTGTGCCCACCCTTCACTCGAGTATCAAGGGTCTGAATTGCAGCATACTCAAGCCCAAACAGCAAGTTTTGTATGTGCTAGTCTTTGCATGGAGACACACTTGTTGATCAAAGTTTCAATAAGGGTCTGTGCCTGCAGACTAGACTCTGGCCTTGTAGGCCTACTGTTCATGTACATGTAGGTCTACATATTGCAGTACATTATTGCACTTGAATGAGATTGGGTGGAAAGGTGGGACCGAAGTCTTTATTCGAAAGCAAAATTTTGTAGACAATGGGCAAGCTTTAAAAGTTTGACAGAGGTGAGTAAATTCTGACTCTAGCTTTAATAGGAAAATTGCTTGACCCATGGATCCTACAAGTAGGATCCATACTTGAACTACATGTACCCTATACAATGCACACATTTATGACCTCAATTAGTGGCAATACCCCATTCACACCCATCATATAACACTCATTAAAGTACTCAATCACGCGTACATGTACTTTAGAAGCTGTACTTGGTGTCAAATGTCAGATCAAAGATCAACTGTCAGATCCAAGACCAACACTAGAGACCAACCGGCAGACTACATGTACCTGTATATGAATGGACTTTGGATGACACCCACTCTGTTTGTTTGCTGCTTGACATTCCCTGTTTACACTGTCTTCATGAGTCTGTTTATACAATAACTATTCTGTTATCTAAATGATCCTATCATATCAGTAGGAATGAACCCATCACGGCTTCATGCTGCACTATCCTGAAAAGATAGCGCTTTATCGTTGCTGATTTTCATTTATTTCACAACATTAAGAATCATAGTTCATGAGCTTTGGACTTTAGATGGCTCAACATGTACGAAAAATTTAAAGAGCCTGATCTTTAAAGAAAAAAGATACAGTTTCAATCCAACATGTAAAGTGCACATTAAGTATTCAAACCACATTAAAATCACAATTATCGAACATAAAGTTGAGGAATAAGAAGAAGAAGAAGAAGGTATAACATTCCTGTCCAGGCTGAAATACAACATATTTTGTTACTTCAAACCAATAAAACTTGGCCTGTTGTACATAAATGCAGAAACACCCTCACACAATGCCCCAATGCGTAGGTGGTGTTACAAGTATTTCTGCATGCCATGGGTGTGTGCAAAAAGGGTGTTGGTGCATTTGCGTAGAAGTAATGATTTTAAGCCCAAGTATATTGTACATGTAGGCCTACAGTGGTACCTGACTCATCATATCATTTCTTTTTACAAAACATTATCTTCATTCTGGTTTTTACAGCATACAGATAATATCTACATGTACATGTACAGTCAGTAAACATGTAAAAAGTAAAACCCAAGTTATAGAAAAAAATCTGGGACTGTTTCCTTGATTCTATGAATCAATACTAACCACAAGCTGACTATCAAAATATCTCTTTCGGAGCCATTATTTGAAGACACGGTTCTTGTATTCTGAAATAGAATGATGTTGACATTTCCCTCAGCTAAGCCGCATTTATCAAACATAAGTATAAAGAGGAGTGCAATATTCAAAGCAGTATGTTAGTGGTTTGATGAATAAGAATCCAGATACCAGAGCATGTACATGTATGACTGTCTTTAGCTGTCTGTCTCTCTCTCTCTCTTCCTTTCTTTCTCTCTCTCCCCCTTTTTTTTTCCCACTCTCTTGTTTCCTTCCTCCTTCTTTTTTCAGTTCATCATAAAGATACATACATGTATGATATCTTACCTTCTGCAATGTCCCCCCTTGCTGCTGCTTCTAGCAACTCTACGTTCTTGGCAAAAGTAACATGCCTTCTAGTCTGAGTTTCCTTCATTTGGTTGGTGAACTTGCGCTGCCTCTTGGTAAATTCCTTATCCGACTGATGGTAACGCTTGAGTTGCTGGGCACGACGTTTTCGAGCATGCTTCAGCCTCTCCTGGACACTCATCTTCTCCAGGGTGGGCATCTCAATGACCAATTCCTCATGCGAGGTCATGTTGGCAGAATTGTAAACCATCGGCTGGTCGAACAACTACTTCAAAACAAGCCTCCTTGGCAGAGAGCTCACGGGTTAGCAGGTCCCTGACCAGAAGTACCGACAAGTTAGTACCTCTTGGCTGCACTTCGGTTCTGTAGATTTGTATATTACGAGACAAGAAACCAATGAGACATCTGCATATATTAGTCCATAATTTCCAATCTCGGTCCTTTTCCTGACAGACTGCGAATGAAGCACAGATCTAGGAATTCTAATGAACGTTTGTCTTCAGCCAGGATATCGGTCTATTACACACAAGCCGGAGTTGCCTAATCACTTGTGAACTCTGTAAAGTATGAAGGCCGTGCTACCTTCCCTGCGCTACTTTAAAACTCCACCATGGAGTTTCCTCTCTCAATATCCTCAGGAAGTGCCACTCAGAGCAGTGTCCTTTGACCTCAACATGGTAGAATCCATCCGCAGGGGTGCATATCCTGTCTCAAAAAGGCGGGCGAGTTTGTAGGAACTTATGAGACACAGACTTCATCCGATGCACAAAGCAGCAATGAAATGCTACATTCATAGGTATACACATGTGCTTTCCCGGTGGGGTGGTGCTCCTGCTGCAGGGTAGACATGAGCCGCAATCGATCCTGTGAGATCACCGATGGGAGGCGCTTCTCAAAGGGTGTGCTCAGTCAGCTACCACTCACTATGAGTTCACTCTCACAAATGGGACCTGTAAAGGAAACAAAAGCAATATATAAACATGAATTGAGCTGGCTGACAAAACTTTGACAAAAAACCCTCCATGCCTCGCTTCAGCTTCTTTTCATTCAAGCACCTTGGACTTTGTTCCAAGGGAAACACACAGAAAGGGTGTTAACAATTTGCCTAATGCATGGCTGATATTATGGCACATCTGATTCAGGTGGAAAAAATAAAATCTTCTTCCCCTTTTTCTTTTACCTCCAGGGGGTGGGGGGCTTCATTAATGTCTTGGCACAGTTCCTCTTTTATAAGAAATACGAAGGACTCAATAACATAATTATCATTACATTTGTGCACAGAGTTTCAAGGGTTGAATGAAAACACATGTTAAACTTTCAATTTGAGATACATTTTAAATGGGCCTAAATGCAACAAAAATCTAATTTCTGAAACTAGAAATTAAAAGGGGTGCATTTAATTTACATTTCAACATTTATCATTGTTATATTTTACATGTATGTACTTGTCTACAATGGCTAGAACTATAACCCTAGTCATACATGTACATGGCATTCAATCAATTAATTTCATTAGTTAATTCCTCTTTATACATGTAGCAACATGTTGTTAGTTTTAAGTCATGCACTTGATTAAAAAACAATCAAAAGTGCATCAAATGTGTGAGGGTCTGTGTGTCTGCGAGTGTGTTTGAGAAGCAAGAGGAAGCATTAATATTACTAGCTCTAAATATGGATGATCGACAAATGGTTTTACAAATCATCAACAGCAGCAATCCACAGCATGTACACATACCGAGGGTGAGTCAGCTCCCCCAATCTACATCGTCACCTAACAACCATACACACCAATCTTTACAAAAACAGGATGACCAGATTCAAAAGTACTAACTTGAGGAAATTCGTTTACATGCAGTGATAACATAAGGGCCAGAGGAGAGAGGAAGTCTGCACTGACAAACAAGCATCAGATTTTCATAAAACAACCTACATATTGGCTTTTAAAGGCAAATTAGTAACTTTTTCAAGGCATACAGGTAGTCTAAAAAACAACAACAAAGAATTAGGTCCATGATTTATAATAGTACTCTACTCCGGAAGAAAAAGAAATGGGTCTTTATCTTTTTGGACTGTTTTGATATTCTTGTGACTCTATTGGTTAATTGGAGAAGACACTTTTGCATTGCGTGAAAGATAAGGGGTCGCTCAGAAGAAAATTGCTGCTTCAAAGAAGGTTTATGAGATTTTAGGGGGCTATTTGGGCTATGCAAAGGTTGAAAATTCAAGTCACCCTGAGTTATTTCTAATGCAGGCATATCAGTGAAGATTAGCAGGAAACTAAAAAACTGCTAGTCTATCTAATTACTAGACCACTATACAGACTTAACAGAGAATGACTGAAATCAAGATATGAAGAGCCCAGTTTGTATAAAAGTATAAAAAATAAAAAATAAATAAAAAAAACATTTCCAATGTAATATGAGCATATTTATATCTCAATCCGGTATCCATCCATCCTTCTTTATGAAAACAGGAAATGTCTCTGAGGCTGAGCAAATGTAATGTATTTTTATATGAGTTATCAACTGACTGATTAAATGCACATGTGCATGCATTTATCATACATGTGTGTATATATGTATGTACATGTATTTATCAAGTGCATATGACCATGGACCATACATTACGAGAGATCACACTGTACAGTAGGAGCTATACCAGAGTCAGATAAAATCAATTTATAGAATAAGGGCACCACAAAGAATCTGTACCCAGCAGAGCACCAATAAAATGAAAAAAATTCTTTGTTAAAAACCCAACAAAGACTGTATCACTATCAGCCCTATCACAGAAACTACACTACATGTACATCAACGAACTGGGAAAGTAACAAGAATCTGCAAGGTTTTCTTTTTAAAAGTACTAAATGTGTATTTGAAAAAGTAGGAAATTCAGAGAAATGAACTGGAAAATCCTAACATCTCGAATCATGTAAATTTCCAAGTAAATTATGAATCAAGAATTGCAAAATCCAATCCAACCCAGGAATTTGTAGAGCACCAACTTCCAGTTGCCTGATCAAAGGCCATGGTAAGGAAGGGAAAAAAATGTCGGTTCATGATTCTGACTGAAAAAGAAAAATGAAGTACTCATATATGCATGAGTTTGTGGTTCAATAAAAGGGTTGCTACTTGCTACTGTGGTTTACTTGATCAGTTATAATCATGCAGGTAATAATTATTAAACGAAGAGTAAACGGACACACAAGAAAGACCCATGTTGTAACTTGTTGGAGTTCAAGATCAATATGTTACACAGTAGAATGTAAATTGGAGCATTTGTTTAACTCTATTAGAACAATGATCATTCTCTCAACTGACAAATTCTTATCAAAAAGTCAAAACCTTTGGGTAAATGAATCATACTGACTATATATCCTGTTCAGTCATGCAGAACTAAACATACATAAATGTCTACAGCGTACATATTCTATGTATGAATAACAGCTAAGTATTATTAGGAATAACAATCATTCATACATGTAGGCAATCTAATCGTGTGTTAGTAACCCAGTTACTCTATGATTCATACATGTATGAATTACACAAAAAAGTCATACATTAATCCATCCAATATCCATACATGTACCTATGTAGATCTACATGTATATCTTATACCCCTTTCATAAACCCAATTATGCGGCTAATAGCAGCATAATTTGGTCGTAAAATCGGAGGAGGACCAGAGTTATCCGCATTATTTTGATGCTGCAATTATCCGCATAATAGCGGCATCGGGACCAGATTTTGACTTTATGAACGCATTTCCAAATAATGCGGATAATTGCCATGGTGCGGTCACAAGGTCACCCTTATCCAACACAACCGCATCGGAGGGGGCGTGTGCAGTTATCATGACAATTATCCACCTTTTTCAGGACGGGCGCTCATAAAAATAGTGCGGATTATTTTCGGAGTTTGTGAACGCAATTATTATTGAATTATCCGCATTACTCTTAGGCGGCTAATTGGAGGATGGGTTTATGAAAGGGATATCATATCAGACCTGCAACCTTAATTGTGAAAAATATCCTATTCTTTATTTCTTTTTCAAGTCTAAAATCCTATTTTTCTTTAAAATTTTGAAATACATACCAAAAATCATCATTCTCACGAGTTTCAAAAATCATATTTCTGGGGGGGAATCCTATTTTAGTGTCACTTTCCCTTTAATAGTCCTACTAAATAGAATGAAATCCTACTAACAGAGGTAGCTCTGTATATATGTAACCAAGAACTTCATCCCCTGAATGCAGGCCAAAATGCTGCTTGTATTACCACAATTATTCAACATGGAACATGTACAACACCTCCTGCCTCATTCCGCTATGTAAATCTTCAGCCAATTCTGGTGGGTGTTTCATAAAGCTGTTCGTAAGTTAAGAGCGACTTTAAGAACGACTGGTGATCCTTTCTTGTGGTGAATGGTATATACATTGGCGATGGTTTAGCGCGTAAGAAAGGTTCACCAGTCGTTCTTAAAGTCGCTCTTAACTTACGAACAGCTTTATGAAACGACTCCCAGAACAGTTTTATTTTCTTGCTTCATTTTATTCATCCATATTCATCTTTTAACAGACCACATCTGGCTAGATTTTTCTCTTTCAGACTTTCCAGGACTCAATGAACACAGCCTCATTCTACTATTTGGTTATATTTTATAATCCTCTTTTTTCGACAGAAAGATATTTTCTACTCCAAAGTTTCCATTTTTTAAAATGGTACACCACATTCTGGTTCAATTCTCATACAGATAAACATCAGTCTTGACTGTCTATATGTCAAATTGCACATGTTCACATACATGTAGGGCCTAGCAGAAGATGTATCCTAAATGGTGGTATGACTGTCACCGTTCTCATTACGCTTTCTAAAACTAGTTTACTGGAAACCGGTTCAGGAAACCTGTTTGGGAGATCGCTTTGCTAGCGGTCCCATTTGATCACACGAAAGATTTTCAAAATCACTTCACATAAAGCGATCTTGTTGCTATGGAAACGCTCTCAGTGGGGCAACACATTTCACGCAAAATTTGAAACCACAGCGTAGGCATTCTCCACCTGTCGTGTGGAGTAGCGCGCTCAAAATGTGTGAAGATCGCTTCCCAAAGAACAGTTGTGTCCTCACTTACGTTAAAACCAGTTTAACGAGGCAAAGCGATCTTGAAAACGAAATCGCGAGGTGGTTTTATGAACCGGTTTGGAAGATCGCTTCGACCATTCTGACTAGACGTTAAATTAGTTTCCACTAAACTAGTTTTAGGAAGGTAGTGAGAACGGTGTCTAAGGTACGGTTTGGGGTAACACCAAGTTAGTCTTAAAAAGGACTGTTGGTTAATATTTCTTTGATAATAGCTTTTTAAAGAAGAAGCGTTATTCTTTAATGTTTTGAGCACATAAGCTTTGCTCTTCCTCATGAGATCCCAAATGTACTGCTTTCATGAAATCACCCCCAAATAGTCTGGATCAGGATAGTGCTGACCCAGCAATAATAGCATGGATTATCACCATGGTAACAATACAATGAAAGTGATATGGGCAAATTTTTATGTTTGATCAAATTGTTTGTACATAGAGCAATGCTGCAGCAAAAGGGTAATAGATCATTGAGTCTGCACTACTCGAGAATCCTGGGCCCCGTCTTACAAAGAGTTGCGATTGATCCGATCAACCTCAACTATGGGCGGCCAGCAATGTCAACATCTAAAATGCAAATTTGTTCAAAAAATTTCTAGACAATGATGTACATATATATACATACATTCATCGTTCTCTTCAACATTCAGTGTGATTCCCTTTGTTTACTAAGGAGATTGTGCGAATTTCCAGTAGAAAAAATTATGGTGTGGATGGATTTCCATACAGTTGAGATCGATTGTATCGATCATAACTCCTTGTAAGACGGGGCCCAGGTCATGAATTCAAAGATCCTGAAGATGATCAAAATGTATGCGTCTACACACCGAGTCCTCCAGTAGCAGAAATAATCAGAACTATTCTGGTCCAGTGATCCTCAAAATTTCATGAATTATATAAAAATATACACCCAGAATTCATGAAACACTGCATTACCGGTACTCCCATGTATGTAGATATGTGAACATCTTGGCAATCAAAGTACCAAACAAAAGTCGATAGTATATGAAACTAAATCAACAATATATTTGTAACAGTACTGAAGTAAATATTAATCTGCTTGTCATTATGATCATTTTTATATTTCAGTACAAAGTTTTATAGACGTGATATTAAGATGGATTGGTTGTTTGGTACCCAAGAACATCAATTTATAACATGAAATGAGGAAGTAAAGCAAGTTATTTGCTTTGTGCACTATCAGAGCATCAGCAGCAAGATTATTCTGTAATTTCCAAATGCCAAATGATTGCAGTAATACATGTATATTGTAGGTTCTAAGAACAAGACTGGTTCTGTGTTCATTGATTGCACACTAGTATTTTAGTGCATGATTGATATAATCAGAAACAGACCGGTTTGCAAATGACTTGCTAATCAACCCAACGTGGAATCAAGAAATTACAGGATTACAAATCAAGTTGTATTCTTTTTAATTTGTGTGACAAGAAAAAATAAGGATCCAATTACAAAGAAAGTTTTTATGATTATGACATTGATGACTAAACTGCCCAAGATTTGACACATATAAAATATTTTTGTTCTACACTTTTTTTTTCTCAAAACAGTATTACCAGTACAACCAAAATTTCTGTGAAAAAATTTGTCTAATATTGATTTCAGCATTATGTCTGGAGACACAAAATAGCGAACGGGTACCGATGGGCCATGCGCAAAGTCTAAGGCTTCAGTCACAACTCAGAGCGGTGGACGACCGATTAGTAGCCTGCTCGGAAGGCGGTGGAATTTAGGCATCGACCAACACTTTTTTTATAAGTCGAGCGGGCTGTAAAAAGACTTATCAGTGGCCGAGTAGTGCCCGATCGATTACCCATTACTCAAGGCCAAATCGGGGAACTTTTCTGCTTGGCGTCAAGCAGTGACCGGCCGACAACCCACCGATTCCCGGTTGGTCTCCCAGTCCCACTGGCCTATGTTTAAGTAAGCGCCCGCCGCTCTTGAATTCACCACGAGATCATCGACCGATCTCTGAGTGGCCGGCAACATCAACAGAGTTGAAGTGGGTGCATGATTTCCACTTTTTTTATATTTTAGGGGATGTTTAGAGGTATATTTGTGGTACATCTGCGTCAAGAAAATCCATTAGTATGCTGAACTCTCGGCAACCGGGTATTCTCTGGGTTAGTAAAAACCATGCTCCCAGTGCTTACAGTATCCTCAAACCTACAGGAGACTTCGACCCTCTGATAACATTGAAGGGCAGCCCCTTAGAAGACATCAACTGATGGGGCAGAAACTGCTGTAGCTAGTACTAGATGGTTACAGATCTATGCGATGGTACGGGGATATATGAGAATTTTTATGCATTAATCGTTGCTTCCGGTACAGAATTTAAATATATGACCTCTCCTACTGATTATGGAGCTAGTGTTATAAATCATATTTGGAATTAGAAAGCTGATACAGCATCTGTTTTGAGCCATTTTCAAAACATTTTTTTTCTGTCAATTTTTGGCATGTTGATTTATCTTATGTTATGAAGTGAAGCAAGACAAACTAAAGACTAAGTAGTCACAAAGGCCTATTGTTCGGCCCCTAAGTTAGACCTAAATTTCGTTGAGCGGAACCAACGAAACAGAGAATGACTGAACTTCTAAAGAGTTTTGGGCATGTCCAGAGAAAAAATTATATTATTATTTTGCTGAGACTTAGATTCTACTATACTAAAAATACTGAATTTGCTTTGTGGAAATGAAGAGAAATAATCTTCAAAATAACATT
This sequence comes from Lytechinus pictus, assembly GCF_037042905.1. Classification (NCBI taxonomy): domain Eukaryota; kingdom Metazoa; phylum Echinodermata; class Echinoidea; order Temnopleuroida; family Toxopneustidae; genus Lytechinus; species Lytechinus pictus. Next base: position 46,902,975 of record NC_087246.1, on the reverse strand, counting down.
AACAGAAACGTGACATTTTATGAAAAATTCTAATTAGACCCAACGGCTGCAAAAAATAATGAAATCAGACAGATTTTCAGCACTTTCTTGCCATACATCAGATGCAGACATGATGACACCTTTAATTAAGTTAACTTACACTTGGAATTGGATCGTGTATAAAAAAAATATCAAGGAGCTATTTATTCATAAAGCCATGACCGACATTGTTGTTGTTGTTGTTGTTGTTCGTTTTGGGCCTGTTTCACGCCCTAGTACCGGTAGTCTCCTCGGTAGACACTTAGTGTTGAGAACTCAAAGGTAGAATGACCGACATGACCGAGGCTGAACTACCGGTAATTAATAAAAAGCTAACCCCCTGCCTTATTTTACAAACAGTTAAGCATGTTCGAGCGAACAGCGGAGTGAAGAGTCCAGGCACGGGGACCGGACCCATCGGCGATGGCCCCTGGCCCTAGCCTGTCAAGGCCGTGGGAATGCTGATCCATCGCAGGGCCAGCGAACGCGGGCGTGAATCTCTGAGCTTCAATCTTAAACCAAAGCAAAAACTATATTCAACAGTGAAATAAAGCTAATTTCCGGTAGCATAAAATAATGATTTAAATGATGACAGTCTTCATTTCCTATGACATAATTTATTAAAGCATGAATATAACAATATTACCTGGAAAACCAGCAGCAGAGTCGCCGGACAGTCCGAATGATCACGCCTCAGATTCGAAGTGAAACGCGTACGCGCGAGATCGACGGACTCGACGATCGACAGCGCTCGCGCGACCGGCGAGGCGCCGATCACACATGCACAAAGCTGCTCAGTTCACACAAAAAAAAGTTATGGAAAAAGCTGTCAAAATTACATTGTTTGTTAATAATGCATACGATTTGCTATCAAAATATCATTGTTTATTAATGCATGGGATTTTTCTCACATCAGAGATACGGTACAGTAAATTATCCTCATCAAAAAACACCTTTTCGTCATGCTTGCAAACAAAAATATACAGGGACTAATTATAAAATACAAAAAAAGCAGACATGTTTGATTTATGGTATGCTTCAATTCCTTAAAAAACTACTGAATTAAAGTTTGTGCAATCTTGAGGATCATAAATTTATATATTTTGAAAATTCAGGATGCAATAGAATAACATGTTCAATTCATGATATATACAGTGTGTATCAATAAAAGCCCTGGGAATTAAAAAATGCATATATATGTCAACTTATTTTCTGTTATGCATGGTGAAATGAAAAATAAATGTTAATATATATATATATATATATATATATATATATACACACACAAAGTGCGTATCAAAAAAAGTTTGCAATTAGAAAAAATCCTGTAAATTTATACATTTAGAATATCCTGAAGATTTTTCTACATTTAAACATTGGTACAGATCCATTTAAGGAAATGAAGATAAAACTGTCGGGAAATATTTCCGCTTGAGTGAGCACCACTTACTTTTGAAAAGTTAGTGAAAAATGATTTGCGCAGAACTTTGAATTAGTTATGCGAATAAAAGTAGACCTTAATCATGAAGAATACGTGGAATTTAGCTAGTAAAATTGATTTGAAGATATCTTTTACCTTTTTTTTTTGTTCCCTTACCAAAAACACTTCGAAGAGTGCATTGCGCCCAACCCCACTCCCAGGCGCGTAGCCAGGGGGGCGGTGGGGGCGGTCGCCCCCCCCCCCAAAAAAAAAAAAGAAAAAAGAAGGGAAAAAAGAGAGGAGAAAAGGAAAAGCGAAGAGAGGAAAGGGAAGAAAGGTAGCTTTGTGGGTTTTTCTTTTTATTCTTTATTTCTTTTCTCAAAAAAGAAACTCCGTAACTCTTGCTCTAAATTTATAAATATGGATTTTGCTTCCGCGCTGCGCGCGGTTAAATGACAATATTGCAGTTCTCCTTTGTTTCCCTCACCCTTTCTCTAACCCTGTTTTTCCACCTCAGCTATATGTGTTTCTTGCCCGTTAAAGTTCAAACGTATACATTAGGGCATGGAATTAGAGTAAGGTTAGGCCGAAGTATATGAATTTATCTCTTTTTTTTATTGATCGCGCAACTTCTGGTCGGGTCGGCTCCTGGCGGGTAAAATCTTTATCTCAATTTCTGCCGTCACCTCCATATAGGCAACTTCTCCCGCTTTTCAGCTCATTACTAAACAACCATAATTTTGGGGCAAACATGTTTCTTATTTAAAAAGAGGAAGGTATAAAATTTGTGTCGTATTAAATAAAAAAAAGTGCAATATATTTTTATCAAATTATATTCAACTGCACGTCATTTCCCTGCACATTCATCTCCTGTCCTGTTTTGCGCCCTCAGTTTGAAATTTTGAATGACACTTAAGTTTCTTTATCGTTCAAAGTGAAGCGCATCAGGATAAGTGAAAGAAATTATACATCATCGTGTTTTATATAATTTCAATAATCACAAAAGTTTCAACTTTTTGCGCACTATTTTCCTTGTAATGAAGTTCAATAATCTTAGAATATTAACTGAATATAGAGATATCTGCATTTGATGAAACGTCCGCCCGTTTGAAATTTCAGAGTTTCATTGCTCTGAGTGGGGAGCACTAGCGCACCTACGGGGGGGGGGGGCAGAGGGGCAGTCTGCCCCCCCCCCTGACGAGCCACCACCCATGCATGTATCCCTGCCCCCTGACGAGCTTGAAAGACCTTTTTGCCCCCCCTGACGAAAATCCTAGGTACGCCAGTGGTGGGGAGGAATATCTTCCTCCCGGCATATATCCTTCTTCTCCTCTGTTTTGCGAGTTAAGATATGCACTGTCGCTAAATTGTTTGTAATCATATCTAATCTTTCCAAGGGAAGTACTAGCAATATAACTTAGGAAATAACATTTTCTCTGGACCATTTTCTTTGCAAAAAAAAATAAAAAACGCTTTAGCTTCCGCGCTTCGCGCGGGGTTAATATTATTTCAATTTCCTCCATTTTATCCCTTTTTTGTTCGTTTTAAAATCACTTTTGAAAACAAGGTTCAAAATCACAATATAGTCAAATGAATTGGAGCTGATATAAGTATACTAGAGACAAGGGAGGCGGCTCCTTTTTATTTCAATTTATGAAACACCCTCCCTGCACCCGCCCCCTAGGGAGCGCGCTTCGCGCGCTCTGTAAGTGAAGCGAGCGGGTAAAAATATTGACCTTTTTATGTACAATTTCAATTTTGTGATAGTTTTTTTTTTTTACATATATTATTCAGAAAATAACACCATTATTTATCTGATTATTTTTTTTTTTTTGGGGGGGTCCATGGCTCCCAAACCCATGTGATACCACTTAAACCAAAGGTGTTATCTAATACAACGCTGTATATAAGTCAAGGCCCAATTTAGACTGATCCCTTCCATATTTTATAGGTCAAGGTTATATCTAAAAACTGGATTTTTATAGGTTATTTTTATTACAATAATTTTTTTATTTTGGAGTATCAAGATTATTGATATCTTCAACTCAGTCACACAGCATAAATCTAGCTCTCAGAAATAATACAATATAAAATTTCCTAACTCCATTAATCCCCATCCGTTTTTAATATCATTTTACAACTTTGCATATATATCACATTTGATACTCTTAGCATATCTTGGAGTTCCCTCAAGTGCTCTGCTTCTTTGAACATAACTTTTACACAATGATCACTCCTAATGGTATAGCCCCAGGTCAGATCTAGTACATGTAGTATATAGGTATGTCCATTGTCAGATGCAGCTCGAGGGTCAAAATATATATTGGAGAAAGGTATTTAGACGGGCCTTCTCGACCGCATAATTGGCCTATCCAAAATTTGCATACCCCAAAGCAATTTAAAGGGATGCCCCGGGTTGAGAATATTTATATTTAAATAAATAGAGTAAAATTCACAGAGCAAAATGCTGAAAATTTCATCAAAATCGGATAACTAATTTATAACGAAGTTATTGAATTCTAAACTTTAGCAGTATTTTGTGAAAACAATTATATGCACCTCTCATGAATATTCATTAGGTGGGCTGATGATGTCACATCCCACATTCCTTTTTCTTATGTTATTACATGAAATCTTTTTTTTTTTCATACATGTGTAAATGACGCGTCTCCATTATATGCTCCCATTCGCAATATTTAGCTCACTCTGATCCCATTTTTCGGAAACTCAAAACGTTGAAAATAAACGATATCCATATACTTTACAATTTTTATGTACAAATCCTCAACCAATGCTATACCTATACATCCTTTCAAAACATTTTTACTTACAATAGGGACATTCATTCATATCCTACACGTCACTCATCATACTTTCATTTGACAAACCCGAAAATAATTTTAGCACATAAAACAATTAGACACCACGGCCCAGATATATGGAATGACATACCCAATCATATTAAACTCACTGCATCGGTCTTTTCTTTTAAAGCTTTATTTAAAAAAATACCTTTTATCCAGATTTTCATAAATCTCTCACCTGCACTTGCACCCACTAGCACACACTTCAAGTTTCAAATTCATTTTTCAATTTCCTCCATTTTATCCCTTTTTTGTTCGTTTTAAAATCACTTTTGAAAACAAGGTTCAAAATCACAATATAGTCAAATGAATTGGAGCTGATATAAGTATACTAGAGACAAGGGAGGCGGCTCCTTTTTATTTCAATTTATGAAACACCCTCCCTGCACCCGCCCCCTAGGGAGCGCGCTTCGCGCGCTCTGTAAGTGAAGCGAGCGGGTAAAAATATTGACCTTTTTATGTACAATTTCAATTTTGTGATAGTTTTTTTTTTTTACATATATTATTCAGAAAATAACACCATTATTTATCTGATTATTTTTTTTTTTTTGGGGGGGTCCATGGCTCCCAAACCCATGTGATACCACTTAAACCAAAGGTGTTATCTAATACAACGCTGTATATAAGTCAAGGCCCAATTTAGACTGATCCCTTCCATATTTTATAGGTCAAGGTTATATCTAAAAACTGGATTTTTATAGGTTATTTTTATTACAATAATTTTTTTATTTTGGAGTATCAAGATTATTGATATCTTCAACTCAGTCACACAGCATAAATCTAGCTCTCAGAAATAATACAATATAAAATTTCCTAACTCCATTAATCCCCATCCGTTTTTAATATCATTTTACAACTTTGCATATATATCACATTTGATACTCTTAGCATATCTTGGAGTTCCCTCAAGTGCTCTGCTTCTTTGAACATAACTTTTACACAATGATCACTCCTAATGGTATAGCCCCAGGTCAGATCTAGTACATGTAGTATATAGGTATGTCCATTGTCAGATGCAGCTCGAGGGTCAAAATATATATTGGAGAAAGGTATTTAGACGGGCCTTCTCGACCGCATAATTGGCCTATCCAAAATTTGCATACCCCAAAGCAATTTAAAGGGATGCCCCGGGTTGAGAATATTTATATTTAAATAAATAGAGTAAAATTCACAGAGCAAAATGCTGAAAATTTCATCAAAATCGGATAACTAATTTATAACGAAGTTATTGAATTCTAAACTTTAGCAGTATTTTGTGAAAACAATTATATGCACCTCTCATGAATATTCATTAGGTGGGCTGATGATGTCACATCCCACATTCCTTTTTCTTATGTTATTACATGAAATCTTTTTTTTTTTCATACATGTGTAAATGACGCGTCTCCATTATATGCTCCCATTCGCAATATTTAGCTCACTCTGATCCCATTTTTCGGAAACTCAAAACGTTGAAAATAAACGATATCCATATACTTTACAATTTTTATGTACAAATCCTCAACCAATGCTATACCTATACATCCTTTCAAAACATTTTTACTTACAATAGGGACATTCATTCATATCCTACACGTCACTCATCATACTTTCATTTGACAAACCCGAAAATAATTTTAGCACATAAAACAATTAGACACCACGGCCCAGATATATGGAATGACATACCCAATCATATTAAACTCACTGCATCGGTCTTTTCTTTTAAAGCTTTATTTAAAAAAATACCTTTTATCCAGATTTTCATAAATCTCTCACCTGCACTTGCACCCACTAGCACACACTTCAAGTTTCAAATTCATTTTTCAATTTCCTCCATTTTATCCCTTTTTTGTTCGTTTTAAAATCACTTTTGAAAACAAGGTTCAAAATCACAATATAGTCAAATGAATTGGAGCTGATATAAGTATACTAGAGACAAGGGAGGCGGCTCCTTTTTATTTCAATTTATGAAACACCCTCCCTGCACCCGCCCCCTAGGGAGCGCGCTTCGCGCGCTCTGTAAGTGAAGCGAGCGGGTAAAAATATTGACCTTTTTATGTACAATTTCAATTTTGTGATAGTTTTTTTTTTTTACATATATTATTCAGAAAATAACACCATTATTTATCTGATTATTTTTTTTTTGGGGGGGGGTCCATGGCTCCCAAACCCATGTGATACCACTTAAACCAAAGGTGTTATCTAATACAACGCTGTATATAAGTCAAGGCCCAATTTAGACTGATCCCTTCCATATTTTATAGGTCAAGGTTATATCTAAAAACTGGATTTTTATAGGTTATTTTTATTACAATAATTTTTTTATTTTGGAGTATCAAGATTATTGATATCTTCAACTCAGTCACACAGCATAAATCTAGCTCTCAGAAATAATACAATATAAAATTTCCTAACTCCATTAATCCCCATCCGTTTTTAATATCATTTTACAACTTTGCATATATATCACATTTGATACTCTTAGCATATCTTGGAGTTCCCTCAAGTGCTCTGCTTCTTTGAACATAACTTTTACACAATGATCACTCCTAATGGTATAGCCCCAGGTCAGATCTAGTACATGTAGTATATAGGTATGTCCATTGTCAGATGCAGCTCGAGGGTCAAAATATATATTGGAGAAAGGTATTTAGACGGGCCTTCTCGACCGCATAATTGGCCTATCCAAAATTTGCATACCCCAAAGCAATTTAAAGGGATGCCCCGGGTTGAGAATATTTATATTTAAATAAATAGAGTAAAATTCACAGAGCAAAATGCTGAAAATTTCATCAAAATCGGATAACTAATTTATAACGAAGTTATTGAATTCTAAACTTTAGCAGTATTTTGTGAAAACAATTATATGCACCTCTCATGAATATTCATTAGGTGGGCTGATGATGTCACATCCCACATTCCTTTTTCTTATGTTATTACATGAAATCTTTTTTTTTTTCATACATGTGTAAATGACGCGTCTCCATTATATGCTCCCATTCGCAATATTTAGCTCACTCTGATCCCATTTTTCGGAAACTCAAAACGTTGAAAATAAACGATATCCATATACTTTACAATTTTTATGTACAAATCCTCAACCAATGCTATACCTATACATCCTTTCAAAACATTTTTACTTACAATAGGGACATTCATTCATATCCTACACGTCACTCATCATACTTTCATTTGACAAACCCGAAAATAATTTTAGCACATAAAACAATTAGACACCACGGCCCAGATATATGGAATGACATACCCAATCATATTAAACTCACTGCATCGGTCTTTTCTTTTAAAGCTTTATTTAAAAAAATACCTTTTATCCAGATTTTCATAAATCTCTCACCTGCACTTGCACCCACTAGCACACACTTCAAGTTTCAAATTCATTTTTCAATTTCTGCCTTTTTTCCGTTCTTTGATGATTCGTGACATCAAATTTTTTTCTTACAGACACAATTAATTTCTTAGGTTTCCATGTAGCCCTTCCCTTTTTTGGCTGCTATGCTTCAAGCATATATTTGCTTATATAGTTTGCCTCTGTATTTTACTCATTATATATTTTTTTCTATATTGTATTAATGTCTTTCTCCAGTCACTATATATAAGATTGTCACTTGGTTATGTACTTTATGCTATATTATGATTATGTCTCACGCATTGTAAATTTATTTTGTATATTATTCCATTAAATGCAGAAAATCCTGGAAACAAAATGATGAAATAAGTTGCAGCAATCTAATTGTTTTGGTTCTAGGTAGAATTTTTTTGATAAACCTAATTTCTTTGTAAGAAAATACAAAAGAACAAGTGGGGATATCAGCCCACCTAATTAATTTTCATGAAGACATGCCTAGAACCGTTTCACCAGAATAATGCAAATCTTTGAAATTCAATAACTTCGTTATCTGTTATCCGACTTTGATCAAATTTTAAGCATTTCGTTTTGTGAGTTTTACTCTATTTCTTGAAATATAAATATCTTCAGCCTGGACCATCCCTTTAATTAAAAAATAAGGATGTGTTGCTTATTTTACATTGAGTTTTGGTAAAATATTTGCAATTAAGATTAGGTTAAGAAAATAAATTGGAGAAAGCACCCCCCCCCCCCCTTATTAAAATTGAATGTATACTAAACCACTTGTTTATAGGCTTTCTGTTCAAAATCGGAGTTTCCCTCTTGAAGATAGCAATTTTTTATCGCTCGTTCGCTTGGCTCTGGCGCATAAATGATATTTGTCCTGCATTGGCTTGGCACAAAATAGATACTAGTGGTAGATATAGAGGTGAATTTCCGAAGTCACTTTGGCTGTAGATTCAATCGAGGAGGTTTGGACTGTTTATTATTATAAGTCACAATTTTCAAAGGACGCGTTATAATCATGCAGACCAGAAATTCAATGCACACAAAATAATCCACCCAGAGCTTCAATCTCTGGTTGTTCTGCTGAACTATTTTGGGTACACTCACCAATACCAGTCTGGTGATGATAGTAAAATGTCAGAAATCCCCAGAAAGGATGGTTATTCCTGTCTAATCCACCCCTCGCCCCTCTTTCTCCCTCCACCGCCCACCTTTATGTTTATGCCTATCCACCGTATCTTTCTCTTATATCAGAAAAATGTAGTATTTTGGGGCGGCCCCTGACATTTCAGATATTCTCAGGCGCGATTTTAGGAGGGGGGGGGGGGGCTTTGGGGACTGAAGCCCCCCCTCCAAAAAAAAATCGCTCAAGCCCCCCCAAAATTGACACCACAAAAAATAGATGTGGCCCTATATGCGTATCTTCAAGTGCTCTTAGATCAAAGTTTTTATTATTCAAATTCGAAAACGTTATCCCTCGTTCGCTAAACTCTCCCTCGCAAAATTACATCCAAACGCAGAATACATTAATGCTCTCTTAAGAGTATAGGAAGTCAATGATCTCCTTCAATATAGTAGACTGCCTTGCAACTTTTTTTCGAATCAACCTCCCTATATGCTTCACCCATCACGAATATAACAATACTAATTCCATAAAATTGAAGTTTTAAATCTAAACCTGTCCGAAATCCGAAATTTTGTCATTCTTTAGGATATTTTTCTTTAAAAATGGCTCTGTCGCTATATACTCGCTGATTGAGGCTAAACTTATTAAAAACACATGTATAGTTTAGAGCAGGGATTCTCAAATGGTGGCGCGCGCGCCATTTGTGGCGCACCGAGCCTTCCGGAGTGGCGCGTGGGAGCCGGTATAGAAAAAGAAAAAGCATTAGAAATTAAAAGGTTGATCTACTATTAATCTGGAATTGAGGTTTGATCATTTAATTACAAAGGGAAAATAAAAACTCAGCTCTTTTTGAAATCTAAATGCTATTTGATTTCCTCTGATTTTGTGTAATCTAGCATTCGATAACCCCTATTATGGAGGATCTAAATGTATTCATTTACGATTGGTACAAAGACTATGTACATAATATGTGAACATTGCTTTTAATAATAACAATAATAATCATAATTACGCTTTATTTACTCAGGGTTGTCATTTGGTTAGGGAACTGCAGCGGGCCCTGCATTTCCATATATGTTATTACTACCCTTCTCCAATCTAAATGCTGAGCGCCAAGCAACAAGGCAGAAGGTTCCATTCCTATATATATTTTTTTTGTATAACTCTGTTGGGGATCGAACCCACGGCCTCCCGTTCATGAGGCTGACGCTCTACCACGTACTAATCAACATACCCGGTTTGCTTTTCAAACACGACCCTCATCAAGAACAAAATTTAATACAGAAACATAATAATTAACACTAATTTGAGCACGTCACATCAATTTATCTAAATAAATTTTGTAATTGGTATTTTTATATCTTCTGTTGATTGAGAACCCGTCTCGGCCATTTAAAAGGCTTTTTACTTAAAGGACACGTCCACCCCAACAAAAATTTGATGTGAATAAAAAGACAAAAATCCAACAAGCATAACACTGAAAATTTCATCAAAATCGGATGTAAAACAAGAAAGTTATGACATTTTAAAGTTTTGCTTAATTATTTCAGAAAACAATATGCACATCCTGGTGGGTGTGCGAATGAGGAGATTGATGACGTCATCCACTCACTATTTCTTTTGTATTTTATTATATGAAATATTTTATAAGGAATATTCTAATTTTCTCCTCATTGTCAAGCGAGACAACGATTAATTCCTCCCTGAACATGTGGAATGAGCATTATTTCATACTTTATGATTCAGTCAAGTCGGTCCTTATTGTCAAATCTCTAAAAAATGAAATATTGTATAATTCAAACAATAAAAAACAAAAGAAATAGTGAGTGAGGGACATCATCGAATGTCTTATTTGAGTTGTGCATATCACTGTTTTGTGAAAAATAAGCAAAACTTTAAAATGTTATAACTTTCTTATTTTACATCCGATTTTTATGAAATTTTCAGCGTTTTGCTAGTTTGATTTTTCTCTATTTATTCAAATCAACATTTTTCTGCAATACTGCACCCTCCCCCCCATACCACAATATTTCGCTCTTCGCGTGTTGGATAGTGGAGCAGTCCAGATTCTCAACAAGAAATTAGGCGCTTCAACAAATTTAATCAGATCGGCGAGTGAAACCACTGAACTAGTATTATAGTTCAGTGAGTGAAACCGAAATTAGAACTATCTCCGTTTCAGCGTTGAGGGTGTGTTATAAGCAGTAATTCTGCTGTTGCGTAACGTCGATCTTTTGCATGTCGTCGTCTTCTCTGAGGACAGTTTTGGTTACCAAGACGTGACATTTCCAAGAATATCATCACACATCCACTTGAGTATATATGATTCTTACTGCCTAAACTGTGGATTTATGGTCAAATTATTTTGTTGAAAACTAAACCGCAAAGTAGGTTCAGGTATGCATGAAGGTTTTTACAAAAAATTATTGAAATTATGATGTCCCAGGTATTGCCATTCGTGTCTTGTTTTCTGAGATGCATTTGACTCTCGGAAGGGTCATTGCATTAGTATACTAATACTAACCTCGCAATACGTGTGAGTGATTGCATCATTCATTGCATGATTGATAGGGTCTAAGTCGAAGTCATTTATGTCACATGTATGTAAATTAACAGGTATTCAATGAGAATGTGGTAGAATTGCGGCTTCAGATGAGTCATTTTTTTGCATGTTTATTTTAATGATTTGATTGAACAAGTACGTATGTGGCAATTAGGGCTCTCGCAAAGTACGGAATTACGCGTGGCGCGTTTTTCAAAATTGATAATATTTTCCAACTGGCAATCTCCGCGCACTTAATAATTGCCGGATTACAGGTTTCATTCATTTGTTTTTTATTAACTTTTTTTTAAATCATATATCATTCTTTTAATATGGTAATTTGGTATACATTACATTGTTTTTTTTTTTCTTGTAGGCCCTAGGCTATATTAACATTTATTTTCTTTGACAAATATTATCATTCGATTTTTTTGTAGATTTATTTCATTAACTTATTATTTATTTTTGAAAAAATATAAAGAGACTTCTTTTGAGAATGTTTATTTCATAATTTTGATTTATTTCTCATGAAATGAAGGTATTTCCTAGTGTATTGTAAGCATCTTTTCTTTGATTTTTTTTGGTTTGTTTTCAGAAAAATATCACTCCTGTATTGCGCAAAATTCATGTCCTGGGGAAAGTTACATGCATTTCCTATGTACTTGCGTCATATTTTCCTCTTTGTTTGTCAAAATTATATATTTTTTTCCATGTTATTGAATTGTAAGTAGAGTATTTTTAATGTTAAAGTTTTAATGAGCATATGTTTAGCTTTCCCATGATACATAATTCATTGAAATTTGATAAACAAATAAGAAAACTACAAAACAGCCGATGCCCCATTATTACATGATTTCAGTCACAAACTATTAGCCCTTAATCCATTGTTTTTAATGCTATTCAAGAGAGCGACAAATATGCTAAATCAAAGGTACAAAAAACTACTATAACTTTTCTGTTTGTAGCCCTATGGAGATGATCTTGGTATCATTGGAAAGAACTTTTCAAGAGCTTTCCAGCAGTAACAATTTTATTGTTATCCACTGATTTTGAAATTTTTTGCCACATACGTACAAGTAGAAAGTAGTAAAATGAGCCAACAAGTTTTTGAGGCCATAAAAAATGTATGACGTTAGGGCACACAAAAAATTCAAAGTTCGCTCTTGAGCGAGCAAAAGATTTGACCTTTTTAGTAGAAAAATTGAATATTTGTAATAGATTGTGGCATAATATTGGTCTTTCAAAGTTTGTCATGTTTGTCCCATCACACTTCACATATTTTCCTTTTCTCCTATTTTCCTTGGCTGTGAAACTTTTTATTTGGGAGGGGGGGGGGTGGAGCATGGCTCCCCCAAGTCCTCCATCTGTATCCCAGTAGATTTGAAGATGAAATCATGTTGTCTATATAAAAAAATCAGTCTCTTTTTTAGGTTTCTTTGTGCATTGAAAAAAAATGTATCTCTTCCCTAATACACTTCATTGAATGATTTTAATTCTTATGAATTTGCATTTTCTCTTGGAATACAGTTGTGAGTACAAACGAAATTTTAGCTGAGACTTCTTATCTTGCACTGTGGAAGTAACAAGACTCCGCCATCATATGACTAAGAACCTTTCGAATTTGACGTAATACAGCAGAAGTATGAGGAGATCGGTGTATGCATTAAGAACAAGCATTAACCATGCTTCAGTGAATAGAATGTTATCAAAAGATGCGGTCGAGGCAGTGAAACCCAAACGAAGGATATTCAGGAAGATGATTGTGGGCGTGACAGGGTTGTCTGCTGTAGCTGCGGGCGTCACTTATGCTACCATGGATAGCGCTGCTCGGAGAAGAGCGTACGTCACTGCTGAAGGATTTCTGAGATTTTTCAGGTAAATTTAGCTACCGGTACTTCTAGTTGTCTTTCGTTTCATCTACTACTATTACTACTACTACTGCTACTGCTACTACTACTACTACTACTACTACTACTACTACTACTGCTACTACTGCTGCTACTACTACTACTACTACTACTACTACTTTTACTTCTACTGCTACTACTACTACTACTACTACTACTTCTACTTCTGCTGCTACTGCTATACTGCTGCTGCTACTGCTACTACTACTTTTACTTAGCTACTACTACTTTTACTTAGCTACTACTACTACTACTACTACTACTACTACTACTACTTCTACTTCTGCTGCTACTGCTATACTGCTGCTGCTACTGCTACTACTACTTTTACTTAGCTACTACTACTTTTACTTAGCTACTACTACTACTACTACTCCTACTCCTACTCCTACTCCTACTCCTACTCCTACTCCTACTCCTACTCCTACTCCTACTCCTACTCCTACTCCTACTCCTACTCCTACTCCTACTCCTACTCCTACTCCTACTCCTACTCCTACTCCTACTCCTACTCCTACTACTTCTTCTTCTACTACTTCTTCTACTTCTACTTCTACTTCTACTTCTACTTCTACTTCTACTTCTACTTCTACTTCTACTTCGCTACTGCTACTACTACTTTTACTTAGCTACTACTACTTTTACTTAGCTACTACTACTTTTACTTAGCTACTACTACTACTACTACTACTACTAATACTACTACTACTACTACTTCTACTACTACTACTTCTACTACTACTACCACTACTACTACTTATACAACTTCCTATTTTTAGATAATGATTAATTACATGTATGATAAAGATGATAATTTAGAAATGATAATGTACATCACTATCAATATGACAACTTTCTACCTATCATAGAGCTCCTCTCTCTTTGATAGCAAAATTATACTTAAATTGATCATATGAGTTTTGGCAAATCATGCAGCTTTGTTATTATTTTATTTCATCATTTTGCAATTTTCTCAATTTCTTCAAAAATGTTATACTTCTAATATATTTTATTGCTTTTCTTTAAATCTTCTCATCCACATGCATTCACATACCATCTCATATTGCTCTCCTGTCTACAGAACATTTTACATTGGAACAAGAATCTCATTGGATTATAAATGGAGTTTGTGGAGACTGGAAGATGGCAGCCAAGAATATAAAGAAGCCTTTAGAGCTTGTAACAGAAGAACGGGAGATCTATTATTGAAGGTGATTATCATTCTCTTACGCCGTCTTGCTGTCGAAATGTAATCCGCAACTCGTAGAGCAAAAGTATCCACTTCGCAGAGTGCTCAAGTTGCTGTTGTCATTGTGGTAAATTGCCAGTTCGTCTACTGCAAACTCGTCCACTCACCACACGGTCTACCTTCATTTAGTCTAATGCCATGCCATGTGGTTTGGATTATTTGTGTAAACTCAGAATAGGGTTTGGAGCTAGGAAACGCAATCCAACTTGTGTTAATTCCAACACCAAAATGAACACCAGACTTTAAATCACCCAATTTTTGCAAGCACACTATCTCCAAAGCCTTCAGCATTTTGCAGAATTGGTTTGATATTTTGTAATTCAAATTTTTCTCAAAACTATATTGTGAGAGCTCTTGCTGATTGACTTTATCTTTATCCCAAGGGTTGTTTGAAGAACGGTGGTCTCTACATCAAGCTGGGGCAGTACATGGTGACTGCTAACTACATCCTACCTAAGGAAATACTTCAGAAGCTTGCAACACTTCAGGATAAAGCTCTCACAAGGGAATATAAGGAGGTAGGACATTTAACCTTAATGTATCTAACATTTATATTGAATTAAAGGACAAGTCCACCCCCCAAAAAAGCTGATTTGAATAGAAAGAGAAAAATCAAACAAGCATAACACTGAAAATTTCATCAAAATCGGATGTAAAATAAGAAAGTTATAACATTTTCAAGTTTCGCTTCATTTCCCAAAACAGTTCTATGCACATCCTGTTCGGTATGCAAATGAGGGAACCGATGACATCATAATCATTAAAGATTATTTAGCAGAGTTGTTATCGAATTGCATTGAGATAGGGTGACCGATAACTTGTTTGCCAGGAAGTAGAATGACGTTGTAACAAAAGAGTGAAGTCAGGCTTTTGGAACTAGAATTTCTTATTTTGTGCATTTTATCTGTACCTTTCGAAGAGGAGTCTCAGAATAACTCCAAATCACTAATAAAGATATTGAAATTATCTCCATTCCTGTCATGTGCATCCATTGTTAAATTCATGGTTTTCTCAGATTCAGATTGATGTTGAGAACCTTTGATAGGAGGTATATTCTGAATTTCTGAAATTGGCTGCCTATGAGGACCACACCCACCACCAGCCATCATTCAAACACCTCTCCTCTGCTGAATTCTAACCGTTAACCCTATGTGTATTTAGTATTTCATAGAAATTGTTGGTTAGAGATTCTGACTTGCCAAATTAAAGTTCATCTGCACCACACGGCACACAAATCCCACAAATGTGCAAAATCAACATCTGAAGTGTAAGAGTTGATCTTCCAGTTCCAGGTAACACCGGTAGTTTTTTTTTTTTTTTTTCAACTCACAATGTAATGTGTATGTACATGTATGTGTATTCATTACACTATTAAGCAACCTATCAAAATGAACTTGGGCTTTTTGTTTTCAAATCTTTATAAGACATAGTTCATCACATTGACCTATTATGGATTATGGAGGGGTTAAGGGGTGTAGCCTCCTCTGATTATCAGAGCTGTAAGCCTTTAATACCCTCCTAGCAAAAGAGGTTTCCTTTCAAAAGAAGGGGAAACATTGCTCTCTATACTATCAGTCTGTGTTAATACTTTATCAAACTTGAAGCATAAATATCTTGTTTTACAGCTTGATAGACTGTTCAAGGAAGAGTTTGGGAAGACCCCTGATGAGCTGTATGCGGAGTTTGATCCTGAGCCCATAGCAGCTGCCAGCCTAGCCCAGGTACATAGAGCTAAGACCCATGAAGGAGATGATGTAGCTGTCAAGGTAATAATATCTCTTATAATAATAATAATAATAACTCTTCTAATAATAATGATCACTCTTATTTATCCTGGGTAGCTACTTCAGCTGTAAGCTGTTCAGAGCACTCAGTATAACATAACATTATTATCCTTCTCCATTCTCATACGTCGAGTGCCTGACAAGAAGGCAGAAGCTAGGTTCCATTTTTAAAGTCTTTGGTATGACTCGGCCAGGGATCAAACCCACAGCTTCCCGTTCACGGGGCTGGTGCTCTCCCACTGAGACACCAAACCTGGTGATGATGTTACAATTTCTTGCATTTCACCGTTTTTATGCCCCAACAGACGAAGTCCGGAGGGGGCATTAAGCGTTGCCCCTGTCCGTCCGTCCCCCCACTTGGTTTCCGCGCAATAACCCGAAAAATATTTAATGGATTTTAAAGATTTTTGGTGTGTAGGTAGATGACACCAAAATACAGGCTAAATTCAAATTCGGAGTCCGCAGGTCAAAGGTCACAGCTCATTAAATATGCAAGTTGGTTTTCAATCAATAACTCTAAAAATATTTAATGGATTTAAATTTTTTTGGTGTGTAGGTAGATAACACCAAAATACTGGCTAAGTTCGAATTCGGAGTCCGCAGGTCAAAGGTAACAGCTCATTAAATATGCAAGTTGGTTTTCAATCAATAACTCGAAAAATATTTAATGGATTGAAAATAATTTGGGTGTGTAGATAGATAACACCAAAATAGAGGCTAAGTTCAAATTCGGAGTCCACAGGTCAAGGGTCACAGCTCATTGAGTTGGTTTCCGCACAATAACTCGAAACATATTAAATGGATTTTAAATATTTAACAGATTTAAACAAATTTGGGTGTGTAGGTAGATGACACCAAAATACAGGCTATAAGTTCGAATTCGGAGTCCGCAGGTCAAAGGTCACAGCTCATTAAATATGCGAGTTGGTTTTCAAGCAATAACTCAAAAAATGTATAATGGATTTAAATTTTTTTTGGTGTGTAGGTAGATAACACCAAAATACTGGCTAAGTTCGAATTCGGAGTCCGCAGGTCAAAGGTCACAGCTCATTAAATATGCAAGTTGGTTTTCAATCAATAACTCGAAAAATATTTAATGGATTTAAAAAAAATTTGGGTGTGTAGATAGATAACACCAAAATACAGGCTAAGTTCAAATTCGGAGTCCGCAGGTCAAAGGTCACAGCTCATTAAATATGCGAGTTGGTTTCCGCGCAATAACTCAAAACATAATCAATGGATTTTAAAAAATTTGGGTGTGTAGGTAGATGACACCAAAATACAGGCTAAGTTCGAATTCGGAGTCCACAGGTCAAGGGTCACAGCTCATTGAGTTGGTTTCCGCACAATAACATGAAACATATTCAATGGATTTTAAACATTTAAATATTTAACAGATTTAAAGGAGAATGAAACCCTTGAAACCAGCTGAATCCATATCAAAGAGAAAAATCAAAGAAACATATTGTTGAAAGTTTGAGGAAGATTGAATGAATAATAAGAAAGTTATGAGCATTTGAATATTGAGATCACTAATGCCATGTAGATCCTCCCATTGGCAATGCGACCAAGATCTGTGACGTACAACTCCTTCATTACTTTAGTACTTATTTCACTTATATTCTCACTTTTATAGAGTCTATCACAAGGTGAGGTGTTCTCTTTATGAGAGGACAAGTACAGAGGTTTCACAACATTATATCATTGATGAATCGTTTGTCATATGATTAGAATGAGCAAAAAGAGATGTTTTGGGGTATATTTTCAGTGTCCAAAAGGGGAGAGTTGTTCATCTGTGACATCATAGATCTTGGTCGCATTGCCAATGGGAGGATCTCCATAGCATTAGTGATCTCGACATTCAAATGCTCATAACTCTTCTATTGCTAGTCCTATTTTACTCAAACTTTTGTTGATCTTATTCTTTGATTTTTCTGCTTTCACAAAAGCTAACTTGCTCCAAGAGTTTCATTCTCCTTTAAACGAATTTAGGTATGTAGGTAGATGACACCAAAATACAGACTAAGTTCGAATTCGGAGTCCACAGGTCAATGGTCACAGCTCATTGAGTTGGTTTCCGCACAATAACTCGAAACATATTCAATGGATTTTAAACATTTAAATATTTAACAGATTTAAACAAATTTGGGTGTGAAGGTAGATGACACCAAAAATACAGGCTATAAGTTCGAATTCGAAGTCCGCAGGTCAAAGGTCACAGCTCATTAAATATGCAAGTTGGTTTCTGCATGATAACTTATGAAATATTCAACAGATTAAAAAAAAATTGTGTGTGTAGGTAGATAACACCAAAATACAGGCTAAGTTCAAATTCGGAGTCCGCAGGTCAAAGGTCACAGCTCATTATATATGCGAGTTGGTTGAAAAGGTCTAAATTTGTTCATTATATATATGCATATCGGTTTCTGCACGATAAAGTTCAATCATATTGAATGAATTTCTGATCACGTTAAGCGGGGGCATCTGTGTCCTTAGGACACGTCAAATTTCTAGTTTATTTCATATCTTGAAGGAAAATGAAGAAAAACCTCTACTTCCCAAATGTATCTATCACTAATGTATAAGTACATTTGAAACAAATCAGTAAAAAAGATAAAAAAAGGTGCTCGAAGATGAGCATTTCAAAGATATTTCGATATTATCAAACAACCAAACAATTAATTGATTGATATTGATTTGAATGCAGGTACAGTACATTAACCTGAGGGATCAGTATCCCGGTGACCTTCGAACCCTAGAGATTATTCTGGATATAATCCATTGGATGCACCCAAAGTCTTTGAATTTCAAGGATATATTAATGGTAAGTAGCATAAAGGACATTGCAAAAATTCCTCGTAAAAAAATACCCTGCCAGTTTAACACGCATTTCTATGGATTTCGACCCGCATGATTTGAGGGACTGATTTTGCCCCATGTGAGCTGGTGGTCTTATGTAATAGAGCAAACAAACTCTTATCAGGGCACTGCCCGAAAAGCAATGGGAAATATGTATTTCATTTGTTCTGGCATTTTAAAATGTCTAGAAAGTACTCGTTATGTAGATGGAGACCCCAAATAAACTTAAAACACGCAAATCATGTTTTGAACAAATTTGGATCCGACTAGCAATTACAAAATTTCACATAACTTCAGAACCTTCCATGTAGCTGGGCATCACAAATTTGACTTGGAAAAAAATAAAAAACAATATCAGGAAATATTGAGGCAAAATTATTTTGCTGTGTAAATATCTTACCAAGTGACGAGGAGTGGTAAGGCGAACCCCTGGCCTGGTTTAAAAGGAGTGAAAATAATATAGCATCCCACCAGCTATCTTTCTAACATACACTTACATCCATTATTGTAGGATCTAGAAGAGCCTTTGGCTAAGGAGCTGGACTTTGAAAATGAAGGCAGGAATTCGGAACTCTGTTCTAAGCAGCTGAAACACCTTGACTATGTCTATGTACCAAAGGTCTACTGGAATCTAACTAATAAGGTATGTATGTATGGGTGGGTGTATGTATGTAAGGTTGTATATATGTACAGTTGAGGCCAAAAGTTTACATACACCATGGAATTCAGTGAAATTTGTTCGCTTTCCAAACATTGTAAAATTTTCTATATCTTCAGAAATATAAATACTACCATGACGAATTTGGTATCAAATGAAAGAGCGTATTAAGCCCTTTCACATGATTGGGATGTCGTTTGGATCAAAGTATATTTCAGGTGGAATTTTCTTTGAAGAATTTTTTTTTTTTGTGCCAGATGTATTCTATTGTTAGTTATTATATTTTCAAACATTGTTTCATAGAAATATATGAATGTCAAATCTATGATTTATATTACATTTTCTATCATATGTCATCACTGAACAAAGAAGTGTAATCTGAAATGTTTGTGTTAAGAAGTAACTAGCACAAATATGAAATGTTTTTGTCAAGTTTTTATTTCTGATTTGTCTAAAATATGAAGATTTTTTTGGGAAAAAATGACACCTTAATATTTTTCAGCTCCTCGTGACAAAGCAATGTGATGAAGGGGCATGACATACTCATTTGTTTGATATCATATTCGTCATGATAGCACAAATATTTTATAAGATACAGAAAATTTTATGATGTTTGGCAAGTGTCAGCTTTTCTTTGAATTTCTTGGGTGTATGTTAACTTCTGGCCTCAACTGTATATATGTACAATTACATGAGCAATGATAACTACAGTTGAGGTGGCGTAGCTCAGTCGGTTAGAGCGCCTATTTATTATAGCTTTTTTTTATGTCAATATGCATGGATTCAATTCCCACTCATGCTGAAACATGATTAAAGAAAAACTGATGCTAGTGTCGTGTGTTGTCAACATCAAATCTAACTAAGGTTAAGTTTTTGAAATGCCATCATAACTTTGAGTGTATAAGGACATATTAAATGAAACTTGAACATAAGGATAAACAGCTTTATTTAGTTTTACGTCACAGAATAAAAACATCTCATTCTTTGATGGATTTTCATCAAACCTGCATTAATTCATTTTCTGTTTTTATCTAAAATAAACGTTAGGGTGAACTTCCCTTGTAATTTATATTATACATGTATAAGTATAGAAGTTTTGTTACATAGTCATTCATCCTAGATGTATCCACACTATCTGGAGTTTTTTTTTTCTTTTTCTCTTTGTTCAGAGGATCTTAACGATGGAATTTGTGAATGGACATAAAGTCTCAGAAAAAGAGAAATTGCAAGAAGATGGTTTTAGTCTTGCAGAGGTAAGATTTTCTTTATTACTCCTGGGCTGCTTTCAGACGTCATGTCATTCACACATTATCACTGCTTGTGATGATTATTTATTGCAACAGGCGATTAGTATTGTGACAAATAATGCATCACAATGGGCATTGTCTATGTTGACATATTATTGGTCATAATGAAAATAATAGTGCACTGTGCATTGTTAGGGATTATATGATTGGGGGACCTAAAACTACGCACTTTGTTTACAAACGATAAAAACTATGCCAATTTTATTATTTGAACAAATTATCTTTCACAAATTTGTGGCAAACATTCTAAAGATCATTAACCAAGAAACGAATATCACAAAACTCACTAATACGAAAATCCCGCTGGGTTTTCCAAACACCTCTTGATTTCGCCGCCTGATGTAGAAGGGGTCATAAAGCTACGCAGTCGATTTATCATGCAAAAAATAGTATTTCCTTTGCCTCATTTTCTAAAATATGTTCATATTATTATAGGTTAATATGAAATGAAAGCAAATTTAACTCCGAAATTCCAAACAGTTTTCCCTGCTTTAGAGATTTACTGCAGAAAAAATTACTGTAGAAAAAATTGAATAGGAATCGTTCGTCACTCTGCAGTCACAGTTCCACACACAGAGTGCGCATTTGCCATTAAAAACTCTGATGAGTGGTGCGTAGCTTGAGGACCCGCAAAGCTTTAGGATCCCGTACCATACATGTTCTGTGTTCCGTCCAGCTGTAACCAGTGGATATCAGTAACATCATTCAGACATCACATCATCATGGGTTGTGATTGATCATGATAAGCGATCAGTTACTGCTAGTGATAAAGGAGCTTCTCTGGTTGGTTGGTTGGTTGGTTCAATGGATCATATAATGAATGAATGAACTAAATAATTTAATCATTAATAAATAAATGAATGAGTGAGTGAATAAATTCTTCCTGTGTTTCCTTTTATTTCATATGCAGGTGGATGAAAAGCTAATCAAGGTATTTGGAGAGCAGATTTTTCATACTGGCTTCGTCCATGCAGATCCCCATCCTGGAAATGGTAGAGTCACACAGCCATTTTAAACAATACTCAGAATCTTAGAGATAAAAGATAATTCCTGTCAATTTCCAAGATATTGTTGCATAAAACTTGAGATTTTTCCATTAGGTTATAAAGCTGTGATATTTCTGGGTTATATGTACATAATATAGTCTTCAGATTTGGAGTTGGTCATATGCAAATCATTAAGTTGATGGCGTTTTCTCTTCAAATACTTACAAACTTTTACAAGAATCATAATTTGAACCAAAAATTAAATTTTTTTATGAAACATCATGGATTTTAATAGTGAAAATTGAAGTATATGTCAATAAATTTCATTAATAAAATATAATCATTCTTTCTTTTTTCTTTACTAAAGTTCATACTCTGGAATAGGTCTTAGTTATTATTAAAAAGAACTGTTTTTGTGATTTTTTTTTTTGGAGCTAAAATTGTGTTTGATGTACATGATTTTTTTCTGTTTTAATATTTCCCATAGTACTTGTCCGCAAGAATAAGAAAGGAAAGGCTGAACTGGTAGTCCTGGACCATGGCTTATATGAAGAAGTTACACCCAAGTAAGTCATTGGCTCATATTATGGATTCAAATTAAATTTGAACTCAGGGTCCCGTCTTACAAAGAGTTAAGTCATTGGCTCATATTATGGATTCAAGATTAATTTGAACAAAGCATGATTGGTCCGATCAACCTCAACTATTTGGCAATCCATCATTGTCATAATTTTTTCTAGAGGAAATTTGCACTATGTCCTTTGTAAACAAAGAGAAGCACACAGAACTTTCAAGAAAACAATGAATACATGGATACACATCAAACCAGGGCCTATTAAAGTTAAGACTTCAGAATATGGGCCATGATCTCATCAAACATGTTGTCTTTGTTCATTTAAATCCTAATCTCAAAGACATATCGTTTTCATATATATAAAGGTGTGGTTTTTGCTAATAATTTCTGGACTTTTTTTGGCACTGATTCAAGAAATCTTTTGAAACCTCATAACCTAATGCAGTTGACCCAACATGAGTTTGCCCAACTTACAAAGGACTATTATACTTCAATACTGGTCTGGGGGAGGGGCACTCGAATTATAATATGATACCTATGTTCCTCACCAAAAACGAAAATAGGGGGCTCTGGAACTAAACTTTGGTCTTCAAATGGGGTTCTCTGGAACTGCTCTAGGATCAACGATTGCTAAAAATGCAGTGCTCTGGAGCGACATGAATTGCATGAAATTGGTCATGATGTTTCTGCATGATGAACCAATCAGTGGTCTCCGAATCGCTGTGCAGAGCTTCTGCTTTCCATTGAATGCAGTCAATTT
This sequence comes from Lytechinus pictus, assembly GCF_037042905.1. Lineage (NCBI taxonomy): Eukaryota > Metazoa > Echinodermata > Echinoidea > Temnopleuroida > Toxopneustidae > Lytechinus > Lytechinus pictus. The sequence goes on along the minus strand of NC_087246.1, from coordinate 46,879,566 downwards.
GCAATTTGCCACTGTGCTGCACCGATTATGAGCGGGCACTTGAGTGAGACCCCCCCCCCCTGAAATAGAGGGTCTTTGAAATGGACAAAAATAGGAATTTCTTTGTCTTTCTAAATTGGTGATGCTCTGGAATAGAAATTTAGATTGAAAATGGGGGGTCTCGACCATGGCACATACTTATCATACATTTCCAATACCGGTATGGCATGAAGGTAGAAATTGTCATTCTCTTTCTTTTGATTTAATCTAGGATCCGTATTGCCTTCGGCCAGTATTGGAGAGCCATTATTTTGAAGAATGAACAAGCCATGATTCAACATGCCAATGAGTTAGGCATTGAAGGTAGGAAATATCGGAGTCTAGTAAGCAATGCAAATATTTGAGATGGATTGCAAATATGAAAGAAGAGTTCTAATTGGTTCCTGGGCAGTATTTGAACAAAAATGCGCATGCAACAATGTTCTTGATTGGCCATTATTACATGAGACCTGCATCAAGGAGATTATTCTCCATTCTTTAAGTTCTTTGATATAATAATTTGATCTAGAGTTGGCAGTGACCACAAATTTCCATGTCTCACTTCCATCCTACACAACCTAATCCCATTGGAATTACAAACAATTAAATGTCATTTGTAGTATTAATATATTAATCTAAAGAGGAGTTTGAGCAGAATCCAATAAAATGACTTGTCATGTGTTAATGTGTGTGCCAAATTATTCTGATAGAATTATGTAACTTCTGAGAAAAGAACAAACTTAGCACTAGTATGATGCCTAGAGCATCATACTATGATTCGTTGCGATACAAATTTCAAAGCCGAAATTGTAACAACATTTGAGATTAACATTCCAGCAAATAAAATCTTAGCGATCAGAATTCAGAATAATGGTAAGAACAACTGAAATCGAAATTCAGTCTTGTTCGAGCCTCCCAGTAGGAATAAAAGCAAATTTGATTTCAAATCGTAATGACGTCATCATTAGCTGCGACTTGAAGCTGACTTGTACTCTACTCCGACCATAGGGCTCACCGCAAAGTAAAATTACGATTTTATTATCCATAACATAATGCCAAACTTCAAATAAAAAAATTTTACTTCTTGGAACCTTCACATTTAATGCAAAATGCGATTTATCAAAAAATCGTGTTGCATCGGATCGCGTAGTGTGCGCTGGGCTTATTAAACACACTTTAATTCTGCACTGAGCTGGATGTATCGTATCATGTCATGTTAATATGCTGAATGTATATTTTCTCATAGAATACCTGTTATTCGCCATGATGCTGATTCAACGACCCCTCAACATGAAAGCCAAGCGAGGTAGTCACCTGACCTTCAATCTGTCCAATGAGGAGCTCCGTAAGCTTCAGCGCGAGATCAGGAATGAGATGCACAATCTCGAAGATAAGATGGAGGAATTTCAGGCGAGAATGAATGAATTCATGGAAAGCTTCCCTAATTGTCTCTATCTCATCTTTAGGTATTACTCCATTATTGCTTCTACATCTTACTAAAATGATAACCGAGGTTAAGTTTTTGAAGTTCCGTCATAACTTCGAGAGTATATGGACCTAGTTCATGAAACTTGGTCATAAAGGTAATCAAGTATTACTGAACATCCTGCCTCAAGTTTCAAGTCACACGATCAAGGTCAAAGGTCATTTAGGGTCAATGAACTTTGACCAAGTTGGGGGTATTTGTTGAATTACCATCATAACTTTGAATGTTTATGGATCTGATTCATATAACTTGGATTTAAGAGTAATCAAGTATCACTGAACATCCTGTGCGAGTTTCAGGTCACATGACCAAGATCAATGAACTTTGGCATGTTGTGGATATTGTTGAATTGCTATAATAACTTTGAAAGTTAATGTACCTAGTTCATGAAACAAGGGCGAAAGGTACATGTAATCAAGTATCACGTCACAAGCATCATGTCACATGATCAAGGTCTAAGGTCATTTATGGTATATGAATATAGTGTTTTATTATCATTATGAATGGTGTTTTTTGTGAATAGTTATTCAATATTTGTTTTCAAAGTCAGCGCTGCTGCCATATCAAATCGCGTAATACAGGCGAGACTGCCAGAGGCATTCCACTTGTTATGGATAATGATTGTGAGAATTGAGGGTGAGGGGTAGGAGGAAGGAGAATAAGAAGAAAGAGAACTTGGGGCAAAAATAAAGTCTAAGAGAAAGGAGGGGAAGAGAAGAAGACAAAGAGAAAAAGAAATTGAAGAAAAAGAATGAGGAAGGCGTAAAAGCTAATCTACCATGCTTATTCTGATAAAGTGGTATACATCCAATATTTACTATAAGATGTTAATGCTTTGAATATACTCTTTCTACATTTCTTGTAGGAATATGAACACAGTGCGATACATTGACAGAGCCTTGGGCACTCCTGTGGACTATCTACTGACTATGGGAAGATGGTAGGTTTAGGGTAGGAATATTGGGATTCTGTCTCAAAACTTTTTGTCGTTGGGTCATGGCAATTTTATTATGCATACACAGTCGCTTTGATGACAGTGTATTTGCTTTGATACATTGAGATTTCATTTATTAGAAAATGGTGTCTTTCCTCCATACTTTATTCCATTGTTATTTCTTTTATACCTCTTATCTTCCTACCAGTGCTGCAGGCGGCTCTGTATTCCTACCTCAAGATAGATCTTTAAAGGGTCGTCTACATGCTTTCTGGCAGCGTTTTGTATATGACTTCACTCTCAGGTATGTGAACCATGAACTTGTGTCTAAATGAGCTTACAAGATACATTAACTTCCCTTCTGCTCCTCTTTATTCCTTCTTTGTCATTTTCGTCCCTGTCTCCTCTTGTTCTTCCTTTTGTGTCTTCTCCTCCTCCTCCTTTTTCCCTTTCCTCATTTTCCCTCTCCTCCTCCTGCTCCCACTTCTCCTTCTTCTGCTCCTCCTCTAACTCTTTGCTCATTACTACATAATTTGCCTCACCTTTTCCCTAGTTTGTCATTTTTGTCTCGCCTGCATAGCAGAGCGAGACTATAGGCGCCGCTTTTCCGGCGACGGCGGCGTCGTCAACATTGAAATCTTAAACAAGGCTAAGTTTTGGAAATGTCATCATATCTTAGAAAGAATATGGTTAGAATTTTATTATCATATGAATGTTTTCTTTTGTGATTAATTATTCAATGGCTGTTTTCAAAGTCACTGCTGCTATATCGAATCGCGTAGTGCAGGCGAGACTGCCAGAGGCACTCCACTTGTTGTTCTTGTTATCAGACAAACTATTAATAATAGCCCAGGTTGACTTCCTCTAATTTACCTATCCTGTAGTGACTATTCCATCAGTGTTCATCTGAACTGTTACATCCATCAATTGGGTCACAATATCAATTTTGAGTTTTGCAGAAAATAAACATACAAGTCCTGTTCTAAATGTAGCGAAAATATGATATTATAAATGTACAAGTAGTCATTGTCATCACCATCACTAATTCTGCATTCCTTTGCTTTTACAGGTCGGATCAACTAATCCATAGGATAAGCATGGCTTTCTTCTCCGTCATGGTCAGATTAGGATGGGTGTCTTTCAAACCCCCTGGTAAAAGTACGAATGCTGGTGATATATTTGGCAGTCTGATGCCACCTCGGGCCAAACCATCGACCTCATAATATATCGACCCCAATCTGACCGACTGTTCAACTCAACTGGCATTTGCTCAAGGATGTTGGTGACCTTCCTGTGAATGTATTGGATTAAGGTCGAACAGATAAAAAGTGACGTCTTCCAAAGTTGACATTCCATTAAGCCTTGCTTGCACCTTTGCATTTTGGGCTTGCATTCAGCTTCGCATTGCCTGAACGCAAACAAATGCAATCAAACGCAATACAACGCAGTAAAACAAGCTAATACGAGGTAAATATGCATTCTTACGCAGAGGCCTTGCATTCTAGTTTGTTAGTTCGAAATTTTTTCGAAGAGCCACTACCGAACGCAACCAAACACAACCAAAACTCATATGAGCAAATTTGAGTGGCAACGAGCAAATGCAAGCAAGAATGATCAACAGAAAGCGGCTTATGCAGACATTAACTCAATGTTAGTGCTAGATTTACCTGAAATATCCTTGCTTTACTACGAGCAACTTTGCATGAGATCCGATAAGCTCGTAAGCAAAAGTGTGATTGCGAACGAATATTTTGCTGCGAATATGCTGCGTTAGGTTGCATATTGCTTTTCCAGGCTAACGCAGCGATATGCAGCTTAAAACACAAAGGTGTGAGTCAGACTTCAATCGAATGATCAGCCATTAAAGGTTTTTTTTCAGACAGATTTCTCCATTCCCAACAGGTTGGGATTCACCGGGGGCTTGTTGCGGAAAAGTTATTATAAACCTCCCTTGAAGATGCCAAAGAATCCTTTTCTCCGATTGGTCAAAAGTGGGGTCATGTGTTTGACCATGCCTGCAAAACAAACTAAGGTGGTCACCAAGGGCAATGAGGATGATTAACAAGAATTCTGCCCATTATCCCCAATCGCCCCCATAGCAACAGGCATAATTAAATCTAAATCTTGACCTTGCCTTACAGATTTCTGCCATTTGAGCTTTTCAGCTGGAGACACTTTACACCATAATGGTATAATGGTTACTGTCACCCAGGCTTATATCAAACTGAAATATTGATATTAGGATATGATTTTTTAGGATCTTTCCTCATATCTATCTGTTATTTTATAACAACTCTATTTTCATCTGTCTTTATTACGATGTAAAGATGACTAACAGTGTAAATTCACGGTATTTTCACAGTATGTATTTTCATGATCTACCATGAAAACTATGTTTTTGTGGTTTTACTACCATGTTACCACAAAAAATTATACTATTTTGCAAGGGGGTGTTCTTTGTTCTTTTATTTTTCTTTTATCTTTACCAAACTTTGGGCCTCAGATGGAATTTGCATTACATGTATTTCTTTATTATATTTATGTACAGCATATAGATCAAGAAGCTTTTGAAAACATGATGCAAGATGAAGTGAGACAGCCATGTCCTATGTTCTTTCATTGTGTCTTCACATGATCTCTATTATCAAAGTGTGTGATTTTTTTTAATCTTAAATTATTGTATTTCATAAAATGCTAATACCAATCGTTTTGTATATCTTCCAATCAGTGATCATTAGCTATGAATATGTTGAGAGAGAAATGTATTAAATGTTAATAATAATGTTAAATAATCATTGGAATTACAGTAATCATTTGTCAATATATATCTACGTGAAGTCATATTTCATGTATTTATTTTGTATTTTCTGAGTGGCATTAATGAGTCTTCAGGTTTTTAGAAAGCTGCATACAGTATGTACTGTGTTATTTCATTATTATATGTGTTAGAAGCTACTGAAATCATGCCCTTGATTGGCTTATAAGAAATATGCATTGGTTAATTATCACAAATGTTATGAAAAGATTTTAGAATCCTGCTCTAATTTACATTCAGCAAGTTGATATAGACTCAAATCATTTTTTAATGATTCTTTGAATAACAAGCTGAACTCATCAATGGAAGAGCCGTGGTGTAGTGGTTCTGACTCTCGCCTTGTAAACAGAGGGTCGTGTGTTCGAATCCCACCACGGTCTAGCGTCCTTTGGCAAGGCGTTAATCCACACTCTGCCACCCTCGACCCATGTTCTAAATGGGTACCTGGTAGGATGCGAAAGATATTGTATGTTTTAATTTGCCAGCGCAATAATGAGGCTGCGATGAATGCAAAGAATGCTCTCCAGGGAGTGGAAATTGTGCACTTTTCGTGCGGGATGGAAATGAATCCAATGACCGGGGTAATAATACGATGTAAAGCGTTTTGAGCCGTTCTGGGAAAAGCGCTATATAAAAATTGGCTATTATTATTATCATGAGGAGTTAATGACAGGGTCCTTTACGTAGCTACTTCAGAGTCACAGACTTTTGATCCAATTATTGAATAACGGTGTGTTCAATGTCGGTTTCCAAATTCAAATGGCAACATGGTGATTACAAAATGCAGATATGAGAAAAAAAGGGGGTGTTCAATGTCCACTCTTCCCGGTTGTAAAAGTAATGTCTTTCAAATCACAATTCGGAGGAAAATTTTAACGTTGGAAAAGATGGGTTTATAAACGCGATCAGCTCAAATTTACGACCTTGAGCATCGCCAATGCGACATTGAAAACAATTTAGTTTTGAAACGTCTTTACATTTGCTCTCGCGGTGGAAGCCTATACACAAACAGGTGCCAGAACTGACCTTTCTTGTGATGGGTCAAATTGCACACTAAAGCTGCGCTAATGAAAGCGGGAAATATAAAGACGATCAGCATAGACAACTTAATATTTTCGACACTGAACGGTGCACCGCTGATCGTACTTGTGTTGGGTGTTTTGGAACTGAGTTTTCAATCACGATTCATGTTGCTGTTCAAATTTGAAAATCGACATTGAACACACCCTAATACACCTACATGTAGTCAAGTTAGCCACATTTCAATTATTTGACCATTCAATCAACTTGCGTGATTGAGACTGTAATCTAAAGAGAGCAAGTGTGTGTGGAGCTGCAGGTTATTATTTTTGCCATTATGATTATCGTAAGAAATATTCTGATGCAAAAGACTACTCACAGTGGCTGGCAGAGCAGCCACCGCCAATACGCTCTGGTCTTGCGTTAGTTCTTGTTGTATTTTGACAATGTCCGCTGGCAGGTTTTTTTGGTAATGAAAAACATGCAGCGATAAAAAAAAAAGAATGCAAGACTGGTATGTATAGGCAAAGCAGCCACTGTACGTAGTCTTCCACATCAGAATGTTTCTTACATTTCGAGTATCAGCATCAGACTCGTAAGGGCAAAGACAAGCGCTGCAGCCTCCGCCTAGATAATAGGCTACTGTTGAGCCTGAAAATACCTTTGAGTACAGTTTGCCAAAGAGAAAAAACTTGATCACTTTGTAGAGAGGATTTGTTACAGTAACTCCTAAAAGGATTTGCACCCTTCCTATTTCATCCACCGTAAATCGGGTGATGTACAATGTCAATTTGAAATGCATTAATAGCAGAGCTGCCAAGTTGTATTTTGCATTTTCAGTATTCTTATCCCCCAAAATCAGTATTTTGACAAAAAATCAGTATTTTTACCATGTGAGATAAATATTTTGTATTTTCCCCCAAAAAAGTGTATTTCATAATAAAATGCTTGGCGCACTCGCCCATCACGGCGCTCAAGCTGCATGGAAGCTAAAATGTGCACTGCTCTTGCAGATGAAAAAAAAAAAACATTGAAACTTGTGTATATCTCACCCTGGTTTTTACAAAATGATTGAAAAAAAAAGAAGTTACCTGAAATTACATTGATCTAATAACCATATTTGTGTACGTTTTATGAAATAGAGACATATAGAGATGATTTTTCTCAATAAATTTCGATTTGTTTTTTTTTTTAAATACAAAAAACGTATTTTTAAAAGAAAAAACGTACTGCCGTATTTTGGTTGCAAAAACGTACTAAATACGGAAAAATCGTACTACTTGGCAGCTCTGTAATAGGCATATCTTGGACCTGTATGTGGTTCTACCTTGTGTACGGCATATGAATTCGTGAAGAAAATTGGTGGGTTGCCAGATTTGTAAAAATGTTTCTTAAAAGTATGTGTATTAATCATGCCAAGAGGAGATTTGTTTTAAATGTTCAATTCGTCGAATCAATGCTCAGTGGCTTTTAATCTAAGCTATGCATTACATGTATGTAAATTGAGATTTATATAAAATCAAAATATGTGATTCATGCACACAAATTAAAACAATATATTTGCAATATGTGGAATAAATAGAAAAAATTAGATTTTATGATATAATACCTGTCTAGTCTGTGCTTCTTTTAGTGCTCTTTTCTTTCTTCATTATACATTTTGGTTTGGTATCATTTACCATATAAAAATCAAAACAATGTACAGTGTAGAAAATGAAGAATGTGAATATTGATGTAATAAAAAGACTTAAAAAGATTTGGATGGATCACTCTAATCGGAGCCATTGATATAAGGCTCTGTTCTTCTAAGAGGTCCAAATGAAAGTCCCTAGATATGGAAAGCTGAAATCGTGGAATTCAAGATCAATGAATTCATGGAAAATGCAATTTTTCAGACAAAACTGTGCAAATGGAAAATCAAATCAAACCTATTTAGTGTTGCATTTGTCGGTTAGTGGCCAAGATTTATCTGCATGGAAACTTATCTTTTTCAATTTTTTTTTCACTATTTGCAATTTTGTATATGTTTCGTATTATATAAGTCATACAAAAATTTGTAATGTAATGTCTAGAAAACTGAAGAATGAGCAGAGTGAGACTATAGGCGCCGCTTTTCCGACGGCGGCGGCGTCAACACCAAATCTTAACCTAAGGTTAAGTTTTTGAAATGTCATCATAACTTAGAAAGTATATGGACCTAGTTCATGAAAAGGTCAATGAACTTTGGCCGAATGGGGGTATCTGTTGAATTACCATCATAACTTTGAAAGTTTATGGATCTGATTCATGAAACTTGGACATAAGGTTAATCAAGTATTACTGAACATCCTGCTTGAGTTTCACGTCACATGACCAAGGTCAAAGGTCATTTAGGGTCAATGAACTTTGGCCAAAGGGGGGTATCTGTTGAATTACCATCATAACTTTGAATGTTTATGGATCTGATTCATGAAACTTGAACATAATAGTAATCAAGTATCACTGAACATCCTGTGCAAGTTTCAGGTCACATGATTAAGGTCAAAGGTCATTTAGGGTCAATGAACTTTGGTCAAATTGGGGGTATTTGTTGAATTACCATCATAACTTTGAAAGTTTATTGGTCTAGTTCATAAAACTTGGACATAAGAGTAATCGAGTATCACTGAACATCCTGTGCGAATTTTAGGTCACATGACCAACGTAAAAGGTCAACGAACTTTGGCCAAAATGGGGTATCTGTTGAATTACCATCATAACTTTAAAAGTTTATGGATCTGATTCATGAAACTTGGCCATAAGAGTAATCAAGTATCTTTGAACATCCCGTCCGAGTTTCAGGTCACATGACCAAGGTCAAAGGTCATTTAAAGTCACTTAACTTTGGCCATGTTGGGGGTATTTGTTGAATTACCATAATATCTCTGTAAGTGTATTGGTCTAGCTCATAAAACGTGGACATAAGAGTAACCAAGTATTACTGAACATCTTGTGCGAGTTTCAGGTCACATGACCAAGGTCAAAGGTCTATGGACTTTAGCCATGTTGGGGGAGTAGGTGAGACAGCCAGAGGCATTCCACTTGTTAGAAAACTGGGTTCCCTAATGCCGTTAATAGCGAATTTTGCGATTGCAACAGGGACGGGTTCTACCACATGACAAATCTATGAAAATGGCTGTAAAATCACAATCAACAGATATGAGCTCTTTGTCGAATATTGGTGAACCAGTACAGCTGGTTAGTGCTAACAGAGGACCTGTTACAACTGGTAATGTGACACCAATGCCTATTGTTACAATGCATTACTTACACATTGAACTAACTGCTGTGACTCCACAATCTGACAGATGTGACTGGGCTTACAGTTAGCGCTCTGTTAGGCTAACAACGTTTCTGTGCGGCTGGCACAGGACTACACTGCTGTTTCGATTGACCCATTTTCAACAAAGGCTGCTTTGTCATTAGATGCTTTTGACAATATATTCTTAATGATTCAAGAAGTGTCTCGAATAGTGGCTGCAATAACTCCCTATTATCTATCATTCATCACCACCACCATCATCATCATCGCCACCATCGTAATCATCATCATCATCATCACTATTATCACCAAAATAACCATGATCATCACCTTCACCACCATCATCAGTATCACCATCATTATTACTGGAACATATTCTTCCCCTTCTCACCATCGCTATCAAATTATCACTTCATCTTGAATAATTATAACACAATAAGAGCACATAAAAAACACATTACTGTTGACAACTGACATTTTTATTGTACCAAATTTTGAAATTTTAAGGGCAGAAAATATCAAAGATATTTCAATTATCATAATCAACTACCATGATGAACGTGTGCTACTGAAAGATTTAGCACACACACTGCAACAGTGGGATTAAATAGTAAGTACAAAGGGCTTTAACATATGGAAAAAAGACAAGATGAAAAATCAGAAACATGGCACCTACTACTACTCTGTTCGCTGACTCAAGCCAGTCTTCTCTCACCTTACTCAAGTCTGTTTACTATTCAGCTTTTCATGCTTGGTTTACAGTCCTTTTAGGACTACACCCATTTCGAAAAGAATACTCTACCTTCAAACTTCCACTTTCTAGCCTTTCCAAATCACCTCCATTTCAATCCACTTTTCTTATCTCAGTCCTTGCAGGACTTTACACATTGTGAACCGTAAACCTCTTCTGCGATTGTTCATACCACCATGCAAACCTTCAAGCATCATTAAAAGGTGTGTGCTGATTGTCCAAAATATGTGATTTAATATAATCATCTTTTAGGCCCAGGGATAGAAACTTCCTCGTCTTTCAAAGAAATTTGCCAGAAAATCCCTTTCCATTACTCATTTAAAGTTTATCCATGAAACAAGTGCATTGTCTGATTTATGCTTCAAGTTCTTAATTCCACGTTTCATGACATGTACCTGTATTCTGTTCAGAAAATATCTGACTTACAGCACTTTAGAGTGTTCTCCTCATGTCTATGGTGGTCACAATGTAGGGGATATCATCTACATGTAAGCATTACTTTCTTGATAGTAGCATGAAGCCTTGCCCTACCAGGGCCCTGGGAATTATTCTTAAATAGAGGGTGCTAGGGGTTTTGTTCCCCCCCCCAAAAAAAAAAAATGACAAGCAAAAAAAAAAAAAAAAAATTTCCCTCCCAAGATAATCCAAGGGATTTTGGAAAGGTATATGCCTATGGTACATATAACAAATGCAGTACCCCCTGAAAAACCTTGGATGCTTCAGCACCCCTGCTTCCCAGGGCCATGTACCACATTCTTCGGCCTCTAGACTACAAAGAATACTCAACAACGCTGCCCGAGTTCTTAAAGGAGTGGGCAAATACGAACATATTACTCCAACCCTAAAAGAATTCCACTGGCTTCCTGTGTCGAGGAGAATTGAATACAAGATCCCGACATTACTGTTCAAAGCTCTTCATGACGCAGCACCTACTTACATCAAGGATCTTCTTGTCGTGAAGCAGGGCCACTATTCTTTACAATCTTCCACATCTACCACACTTGTGATTCCGCATAGCCGGACCAAGCATTATGGAGGTCAGGCTTTTAGCTATGTGGCCCCATTTATGTGGAATAGACTGCCAAGTACTACAAAAAATATGAACACTCTCAAGACATTCAAATCAAGTGTCAAATATTATCTTTTTTCACAATCATATTAGAGAAATCCATGTTTTTATCTCATATGAATGTTATGTTTGATGATTTCTGTGAATATTTCCAATGTTTTTGTTTATTTAATATGTAGCGCCTTGAGTAAAGATTCATTAGAAAGTGCGCATTAGAAATAATAATTATTATTATTAATTATTCCCAAATTGCTAGAGAACATCATCACCAGAGCATTGTCTCAATTTTTCCTGGCACATAATTTAACTGTTACCCTTTCTCTACTGTATACTGGCACTATCACATCCCTGATTCATCTCAAGTTTCTGTGGGGCATGCTGAGGTCCAAAATTGCTGAAAACTTTCCTCGATAATCGTCACCCAAGCTCATCATCACTCGCATGAAGCCATAACCTCGGCCCTAATTCTTCTCAGGTTTACTACGGAACACCCCCGAGGTCCAAGAATGAAGGAACTTGCAGAAACACCTGATAATCTTTACCTCCTGTCCAGGGTATATCATCGAATAGCTGCCTGAAGTTTATAATCGCAGGAAGCCATAACCTTGGCTCTTATTCTTCTCACTCTTACTACCATAACATCCCGAAGTCCAAGAACGAAGGAACTTGAGATTATCTTAACAGAATCACTTGACAATCTTCATGTTCTGTCAAGGGTATATCGTCTAATGGTTACCTGGATTTCATCATCGCACGAAGCCGTAACCTCGGCTCTTATTCTTCTCACTCTTACTACGGAACAACCCCGAGGTCCAAGAATGAAGGAACTTGAGATGATCTTCACAGAATCACTTGATAATCTTCACCTCCTGTCAAGGGTATATCGTCTTACGGCTGCCTGGAGTTCATCATCGCATGAAGTCATTACCTCGGCCCTGATTCTTCTCAGGTTTGCCACGGGACATACTGAGACACAAGACTGCAGAAATCTAGAGCATGCTAGCATCAGATCGGTGGACAAAACCTCATCCTGTATGCAAACAATCAATGAAATAGACAATCTTGGAGTTACACAGTAATCTATTCATTAAATAACATTTTGGAGAAAAAATGTTCGAATTAGAATTTCCTCTAAGGATCTTAAAATTGTGGTAACTTTTCCAACATGGTAACTACCATGGTGCAGGTCTCGACAGCTATCACATTAGTGACTATCAACAAACCTACTTGCCTATGGCAAATATCAATAAAAAAATTGCCCAATTAAATTAGAAAAGTGTTCACTTTTCAAATAAAAATATTAAAATGACATTACCCTTAAATGTAAAAGTTTAAAAACATGTTAATTTATCAAGAATCAAGTTTTATTCATCTGACATACCTTGTCTGGTTTGAAGCTTCTTCTGAGACCCCTGGTTGGTTGAAGGGGCTCCCCTCCAGATCGGCAGTACAGCTCACCCAGTGCATTGTGGGTCTCTAGCAAGACTTCTATTAACCTAGGATGCTGGGATAGCAATGATTGCATCTCACTTCGGATTGGAAGAAAACTCCTGTGTCGAGAGAACAAAGCAGGATTCAGCGTGAAGATATTAACCCCAACTTCTCACTCTTACAACTTCTGGCCCCATGTTTCTTCCACCAAAGCCACTGTGCTCAGGCGCTCTATATCCCTGTTAGTCTTGGGATTGGGAGCGTTAATCAGAATAAATCTGAGATAAAATTTTGTGTTGATTCCAAAAAATATCAATCTTTCACCCTTACAACTTTTCAGGAATTCTGGCAAATTTTTGACCAAAAAATTAGAATTATGACCACATTTTTGAAAAAAAAAACATGTTCATCATTCAGTTAAGGATATGCTGTGACACACAAATAAATTGGTGCAAAAGTGTTCATTGATACTTTACTCCGTGAAATTGACAACACTCAACTCATCGTCTCTCAAAACTCACTTATTTCAGCAGATGTGTAGTTATTAGCCTTAATTGGATGAGTCTGTGCCTATGAATTTGACAAATTTGGCCATTTTGTCCAGCCTGACCATTTTATCCAACTATTTCTCAACTTTGCTTCTGATAATAATTTCAATGTTTTTTCTCACCGCATTACGATGAGAGGATAGAGTTGGACTACAGAACTTGAGACTACACTGTGTTGCAAAACTGACGGACCTGTGATTTAAAAAAATTAAAAACAAACACTTTAGAGATAATAGTTTTGCTTTCATATATAGTATGATTAATCCTGAGGCAGGAATTTTGTACACAAATTACAGAGAAACTGTATTTGAATGTAACCATTACAAGTCAGATATCATGAGAACCTTTTATTTTTCTTTCAAAAAACAAAGATTAAACTACAACTTCAACAGATGCTTGCAAATAGACAGTTCATGTTCCTGATTTTTTTAATAATAAATATGATTAGCCTATTATAGACTGACTGGCTTATTAACTATAATATGCATTTCCCATGACCCCAGACAAAACACAATTTATATGCAGGTTCAGTATTCACCTGGTTTACCAAACCTTAGGAAGTTAGGAATATATGAAAATTCCGAGTAATTTTTTTTGGTATATAATTTACATTGTCACTGTACATTGAATCAAAGAACAGCATGACATACAATAAAATTTAACATAAATAATTGACATTATAATATGAGAAGAAAGAATATTACATGTATATATATTATTCAATAGTAATCAAACATAAGACCTAATTTATCTTTTCAATCTTCTTTTGCAATTTTCCCAAAAAATACTCTTTCTTTTTAATATTTGCTATCTATTTTATTTCTTCTTAGAGTATTTAAGAGTAATCTTACTTACTGTGTACAAGTTGGATCAAAAGAGGTACATGTTGGGTAATGAGCACAGAGCACCCTTTTTGTTGACTTTTCCTCCCAATCAATACGTTCCAGGCCTCCTCAGCAATCGCACATTCTAACAAACCCACACAAACCTACCAAGAAAACATATTTAACACATAGTACATTTCTACTTTTCCCAAGAATGTGATTAATGTCAATATTCCATAATAATGATCAAGAATTACTTATATATATCATGCAAATGGGCTACTTTACAGTTGATACATTTGTCAGAATGAGTATGGATTATAGGTGACACAAATGTCATACAAATAGGCTAATTCTAATAGAACCAATAATTTTGTTAATGAAGAGAAAGAAGATACCTAGTCAAAATGTAATAAGTTTTCTTGTATAATGCAGAAAAAAAAAATAAGGGTTGTAAACAGAATAATTCTGCTTTTCAAATTTGATTAGCATTTTGGTGATAAGAGAAAAGCATTTTTGGTGATAAGAGAAAAGCTCTCAACTCTGTTCTGTACAGTCCTACATGTATGTAAAAAAATTCTGCTACACAATTGATTTTTTTGTGGAGCAAATTGCGATGCGATACCAGAAAAATTATTCCGTCATTCCTACATTATGGAATTACCTACATGTAAAAATCATATTGATCACCAACATCATTATCTTATCCGTTTGCCTTTCAGATTGATCGTCCACGCATTTTTGCCGTAACAAATAGCTAGCTTAAGAAGCAATGCAGAATTTGAATGCAGCCCCATCTACATGGCTTAAAGCAAGAGTGAATTGGAACCAACATGAAGATGGTTCATTCGATAAAACAATCAACCATTTCATACTTCTGAACCACCTTTCTTCCATTCTTTATTTTCTTCATGAACTCAGTGCTAAAGTAATAATTTGACAGCATTACAATCTTTCATGTGATCTCGAAAAACAGAGACGAATCACTTCAGGAAGTCCCACATAGGGGGTTGGACGTAAAATAATACGAGTTACATTTATATAGCGCTTCATACATTGGTTTCTAAGTGCTTTACATTGTAATTATTATTACCCTCGGTCATAGGATCCATCACTGTTCCACACATAATGTGCACCATCTCCACTCCCTGGGGAGTATCCTGGCCAGGCAACCATTTATCAGTGCCCACATGCCAATCTAATCACATTGACTTTCACATCCTACCGGATACCCATTTAACACCTGGGGGGAGAGTGACAAACGTGGATAAGTGCCTTTCCACAGGACATTAGCGCCAGGTGGGATTCGAACCCTTGACCCTTTGTTTAAGAGTCAAGTGACTCAACCCTTACACCATGACACCTCCACCATACCCCGTACACACAGTACTTCATGAAATTGCCCAAATGTAAAACACCACATCATCTCACTTGTTGCTCATGTTGATTATCCGTATTCATCGTCTGCATCACAGCGGTCAAGGCTCTACTCCTATCATCTACTCTGCATCTTCTTCTTACTGCTTCATATAGAACTAGAGCACACAACCATGGACGGGTTTCCGTGGAAACACTGCATCCTGAACTAGCTACATTGCCCACAGACGACAACGACCTCCATGACGACGTTGATGCTGTCTTTGATGATGCTGACATCGCTGCCGATGAGGGAGAGCCTGAGGCATGGCTTGTGAGGTTGTCTGCTGCTGTGTATAGATCCTGGATGTTCTGAAAGATGGTGGGGATAGGTCCCTGTCTGTAGGCTTGCAAAATGAAGGGCCTGATTCTTCTCCAATGAACCTAAATACAGGGAATGTTCATTTGGTGCAATTGTTTTATTAAAAATCAGAATTTTATACTTTCATGATTTGTAGTCATTTATTTAGCATTGTTTCTAATGAAGTATTGCTGTATTTATGTCTTTCTTTTTTATCTGTAAAAGATTCATACAAATACAAACATGATGAATAATGATCCTGTAATACAATACAACTATTATTATCATTATTATTATTATCAAACAAGCAGTCTTGCTTGCATTAGGGATTCAATATAACAGCAGTATTGACTTTGAAAACTAAAATTACTACTTAATCACAAAAGCACCATTCATTTGATAAAAAATACCAAGTTCATTGACCATTAACGACCTTTGACCACAATCATGGGATCGCTCATGAGATGATTTTCGATCTCTATTGCATTATGTGGCATCTTACCAAAAATCAGAGGCTCTGAAGCCTATCTCGAAGATGAAACTAAACTTGGATGCATGTTAAGAAGAGCGAAGGGTATTTTCAAAGTGGTTTCGCAGGAGATTTTAGAAACTGTTAAGAGAAACTGCATTTACTATCTGATTAGAAAGTTTACTCCATTCGGGGATAGATCGTTGGGCAAAGCCAAACTTGTCAATATTAATTACCTCTTGGTCTGAAAGCACTAGTTGTGTTTTTTCTTTTTTTTAGTGACAGAGGTGCTTAAGGTAAAGAATTTGCCCTGGGTATTATGGAAAATATAGCATAGCATAAAGGTAAGGTGCATAAAACATGGGTACATGGTTGTTTTCTGTCACTTACCGCAGTAGATCCCAAGAGGAGAGGTGTGGATAGGAGAAAGGGGTGCAGGAAGGAATCTCCGCTACTCTGGCAACACATCACTACTCCCTGAAACCAATGATAATATAAGAATTACAAGGTGAAAATGTCCATCATAGGTATGGGATTAGAAATCTAACCATTACGGACTACATAAATAATTTTGTGGTAGTGATATTTTTATGTGATTTCGGGATTTTAAGCCAGTATGACTCAGCCAATATGAACAGCATCAGTTCAAGACATTTACTACTCACACACAGCCTGGATTATTATTATTATTATCATTATTATTTGTTTGGCATCACCTGTGCCTGGGAGGAGAAAAGTGAACTGAATCACTATGACCCACAGGTCTCTCCTCCTGATTTAACCGATGGGGGGGGGGGGGGGGAGAAATGCAGGTGGACCACTACACTGGGGTTTCCCCCTACTCTTCTACAAATAGTGCAGTTGGTTCTCAATATGAAAATGTGGTGACTCAATATAGTTATATATCGAGTATGATTATATATTTACCTGTTAGACTGATTAATAATTCTCCTGCCGTGTTCACAACATTCATATATTGCAAAATTTGCAAAGACACAAAATACTTATATACTGATTTCAAGCACCCTGGCTTGTTTTTCAATTAAGATTGACTGGCAATCATGATTTATCCAACCAGTTTTCACAACATACTTTCAATTCTTTTAAGAAGAGGTATATGCATTGAGACTATAAATGATATGCATGGGTCTTTAGCAGAAAGTTCACAGTGCCCGAAAGTGCCTTGTTCAGTTACATTTTCATAGATTTGTGAAAAAATCCTCTTGCGAATTTCACATTGGGAAGTAAAGTCTCACCAACAAAAAAATATATATTGTACAACAGAATATGGTGTATGCAGTACATGTACCTTTTTTTCTTCAGAAAACTGAATTCACAATCTACACCTAAATGATTAAATAGCTTAAAATTATACATGGTTTGCAATAGAATTCAAGACACAATTGTACGATTTGGTTTTCAGCATGTTACCTTGACAAGATGAGCTGTTAGAAGATAGGATAAGCTGCCCCATGTTTCCATACAATTATTTCTCTGCAAAGATAGATAAATAAAGACAATCACGTTATCCAACGTAAGACATGTGCAGTTATAGAAGAGAAACAAAGTGAAGAGAAGATGAATATTGAAGTAAGAAGCTATCCTCGTAAACTACACAGAGAAACGCCAATCAAGCAGGAATGATCCAAGGCCAAATAAAACATACTACTAGAAATAATCACAAGAATATTTACAATTTCTATTTTGTATTTATACTGATAACAATATCCTGGAGATTAATTTTTTCATCGTGTATGATAAACATACATGTATTTTATATATGTAGAGTTCATCTGACATTGACATACAGTTGAGGCCAAAAATTTACATACATCCATGGAATTCAGTGAAATTTGTTCACTTGCCAAACATCGTAAAATTTACTATATCTTCAGAGATATAAATATTACCAAGACAAATTTGGTATCAAATGAAAGGGCATATTAAGCTCTTTCATATTGGAATTTGGATTGGAATGCCGTTGGGATTAAAGTATATTTCAGGTGGAATTTTCATTGAAGAAAAATGTAGTCTATTGTTTATTATATTTTCAAACATTATTTCATAGAAATATATAACTGTCATATCTATGATTCACATTACATTTTTCTATCATATGTCAATGCTGAACAAAAAAGTGTAATCTGAAATGTTTGTGTTAAGAAGTAACTAGCACAAATATGAAATGTTTTTGCTAAGATTTTATTTTTAATTTGTCTAAAATATGAAGATTTTGGGAAAAAAATGACACCTAAATATTTTTCCGCTCCTGATGACAAAGCAATGGGATGAAGGGGCATGACATACTCATTTTTTTTATATCAAATTCGCCATGATAACACAAATATTTTATAAGATACAGTAAATTTTAATGATGTTTGGCAAGTGTCAACTTTTCTTTGAATTTCCTGGGTGTATGTAAACTTCTGGCCTCAACTGTATATAACTGTATAAAAATAGGAGTCTTTTGAGTGAAAATAATTTGATGTGGCCAATACAATAAAATTTCATTGAATTATGACAATATGTATTCCATGCCGTTCAGAAACATCATTGGAGAAATAGAGACCCCTTTACACTTACCAGTTTTGTTCCAATAAAATTAGAGAGCGCCTCAAGGTCCTTCTGCCTGGGACTTGACTCAGGGTGTGAGGTAAAGAGAAGGTAAGGTGGCAAGCAGCAAGTAATCCTGAAGGAAAGAAACAATTTAAAAAGCAAAGAATACGACAGACAAATTCAAAAGTTAAAACTGTCTCTTGATCTAATCTTGCTTGCCAGTACATGACTTGTTTGGGAGTATCAGTAAAGAAGACACGGTGTGTGTTTCATAAAGCTGTTTGTAATTTACGATGTGAATTTATGAAGGACTGATGATTTTATTTTTCTTATGGTAAATGATACAAACCAGATTTTTTCAGTAAAAGATTGTACAATTCAGGTTAATATGCAGCTAAAATTCTTGAATAAAAAAAAAAAAATCATTATTCTGAAGAGAAGGTCACCAGGGGAGTGTTTCATCAACATTTTCATCCGACAAGTTGTCAGATCTGACATCTTTCTCTGATGTTGATTGGCTGAGAGGTACTGTTACTATGGTAACTGTCGGATAAAATGGGACTTGTCGGATAAAACGTCCGACAAGTCCTTTCATGAAACGCCCTCCAGGTGTCATTAAGTCGCTTATAAGTTATGAACAGCTCATGCGAAACACCCACCCGTGTCCCGTAACACAAAATTTGGCAATTAATTGTACGCTTGATTTTCACAATTAATTGTACATTGTAGCCAATGCAATCAATCGTAATTAAAAAAAAATGTTCTACGATCATTGCTAAGATTTGTGTTATGGGTCCCTGATACAGTCTGACTTGTCCTGGCCTCCCCTTATCCGGATCTCTCTATTATCCAGACGCACACTTGCCAAGATTTTTTTTTTTTTAAATCTAATGTTAGTAGGTGGGGAAGTGAGATTTCAATCTAAACTCAATCCTACGCAAACTCACTTTGATTACTTATATTTTCCAATATAGTCTACCTACAACCACATTATTTTTATGAAAATATCTCCACCCAAATCACAGAAAGAACTTAGACAGCTTAGACAGGATAATTTTCCAGTAAATCAGGGCGCAGCACAACCATTTCATAACATTCTTTTTTTTCCATGGAAACAACAACAACATATATCTCGCGAGCTAGCGCTAGGCCTCAACATGGACAGTGCCATCCATCATGTTTGAGCCTACAGTCAGTATAACAATGGCTGACTTTGCAGAGCTGCGTTGCCCGCCGCGATGATCCAATTGTATAACTTAGTTTCATCAAGATATTTTTCTTTCTTTCGAGGTATGCTCGATGTATACCTCAATCATTTCAGCAGGTAAATTATCCAAGAGTATTGGCCCCCAATCAATTTCAATTCCGTAAGAATACCGCCTATAATTTGCACTGACACTGCCTGTACGCCCACTACAATAGATTATGTGTTACTACCGCGGTTGGGGAGGCAGCTGTGCGTATTTAATATTGGGTCTCCCAGATCCGGATAAATCCCTTATCCTAATTGGTGCTAGTCCCGTGTCCGGATAAGAGAGGTCGGACTGTAATAATAATGATAATTGGCATTTATATAGCATAATATCAATCTACAACTACTCAAAGTGCTTCACAATTATCACCCAGTCACTGGATTCATAGCTCTTTTGGAGCCTGTTAGTTCCACACTTGCTAACCCAACCACATGACACTTGTTTCCTACCGGTACCCGATTAGCACCTGGGTGAGAGTGGCAAAGTGTGGATTGACGCCTTGCCAAAGGATGCTAGGCCATGGTGGGACTCGAACACACGACCCTCTGATTACAAGGCGAGAGTCAGAACCACTACACCACGGCACTTCCACAATAAAAACATTCTAATATAATGCAAGATTATTTGAATGATAGTGTGACTAATTAGGTCAGGGTGATATACATCACATAAAAACATATATGTATATATTTCATGTGCCACATTAATGTTGCTTTAATACTATTAGTAACATTACAACAGCAACTGACATCTATTTGTTTAACCATCGTTTAATTTCCAGTAAGGAAAACTTATTTTTATCTAATACCCATTTCATCAATTTTACATCGCTTTATACTTTACGAACTGGTAACAGCCTAAATGCTATTATCCAAATCAATATTAACCTCATAAACGCTTGAATTTCAATTGCTTCTTTTGAGAAACAGGAATGAGAAGGTGCTTCATCAGGATTCGTCTTCATCTTGGCTTCACGTTGATGAAACATTCTTAGCAACCACGGATCATGTGACTTCTCGATATCACCTGACATCTGACTGTCCACCTGACTGACATCAACCAATGAAATAAGCTCCTGGAAGGTGGAAATAAATGAGAGCATCATTACCATATTGGTTCATGTCCATACTTAACTCCCTGGCTTTCTAACTTCTTAAAAGAAAATATGATACTTCTCCCCTTACCCCCTAAAGGTATAAGTTCTATGTGCAACCCTAGGTGCCGCCAAATGTTTGTGACATGAGCCCCCATTTATAGCACTTTACGCAAATAGGTGAGTCCCTGGGAAGTTTGCCCACCCCCCAGCCTCATATCAAGAAGTGACTCTGGGGAGTGTTTCATCAACAACTTTGTCTGACAAGTTGTCAGATCTGACAGCCTTCTTTGGTTTTGACTGGCCGAGAAGCACCGTTACCATGGTAACTGACAGATAAAACGGGACTTGTTTGATAAAAAGTCCAACAAGTCATTTCTTGAAACACTCGCCAGATGCACCTGACATTACAATAAATTTCCAGACACCTAACCTGTAATGATTGTAGCAGTTCTCTCCAAGTCGAATGTCCACCGTGATATCTATGATGATGACTATCTATTTCCTTGCTATCGTCCACTCCATCATCCCCATTGGTCACTCTCTGGTGGTCACTATGGGCCTCATAGTCCATCAGACCATTGATGAGGGTTTGTACGGCAGGATAGTGACCCCCTTCACATCCCCCCTGGGCCTTGGGGAGGGGTAAGTAGTAACAGAGGATGGCCCACTGGTGGTAGTCATGTCTGTATAAAACAAATCACAATACAGGCAAATCTGCCTATTAAAGTCAAGTCTCTTGGGCGAACCAAAATATTTTTCTTTTAAATCAAATGTATGATGGTTGTCCCCTAGTCTGCGCACCTAACAATTTGAGTTAAGATTTAACATGAATTTCTTTTTATTTCACAAAATCTTTCAACTGATAATGTTCCATATATTATTATGAGTAAGTGTGCCAAATATCTCAAAAAAATTTGGAAAAAACTATATGATTTTCTTGGAAAAAAACCTCCGGCAGTCATTTTCAGATTGAACACAAAAGAAAAGTGCACCATGTCTGCGCATCAATTCACTTTGCACGTGGTTCAGGGTATTACTGTAAAATACCCAAAATTCATTATTTTTCCACCATTTTGAATCAGATTTTTTCATGAATATCTGCCTATGTATTACATGTGTAAAGTCTGTGTCCGTTGCATATCTTCTTTTACTAGAATCGCGCAGATGCGCGTGTGTGCAGAGAAGGGGGACTGCGCAGACTTGGGGGAACTTGTTAGTCTCTTTCTTTCTGTCTTCTTTCATCTCCCTCTCTCTCTTCCATGTGTCTTCAAATACTTAATTCTCTCTTCCCCTCTCTAATTGAATACATAATAAATAAATTTGATAAGTGTTAATTCAGCAGATACATATATAGTACAGGGAGGTACATTCTATTAAAATTAAATTTAATGTTGGATGAATAGGGATGTTTAGGGAGGGAAACGTTCACCTCTCTAGATCCATCAACGTATCTTCATGTGGGCTAATCTCCAGCTCGTAAGAAATCCACTGAGAAAAAGAAAGCTGTGTTTGAAAAAAGGTTGAAATATGTTTACAAATTCATGGTATCAATTTATATCTTTTAAGTGAATAAAAAAAAACATGTCATGCACATGAACAAAAGGAATATTATATTCTCAATAACTTATTCATCTGTGAAGAGCAGTTATCTTTTTATTGTGTACCTCACAGGACTAAAAAATGAATATTTCAGATTAAATATATAGAAAGGTTAAAGTGAAAATGTAGATAATTCCCTTACAACTTGTTCTTTGCATGCATTCAATAATCATGGAAAGGTTTTCTAGAGTACCTACTTCAATTCAACATTCAAGGGGGAAAAAATTGGTTTGTATATCATATATATAAAGGTTATCATATAAAACTAGCTTAGGTTTAGTTATAAAAGTTTTCTTAACAATGCCAAGTATACAATGTAATCATAGGGAGAGAGATGCCTAATTTAAAATCAATTCCTGATGAATTTGTACATAGGTCCTTTTTCCATGTTCATTTACATTCAATTATGATTCATACAGAAAAAATAAGAAAGCCATAACAGACATCCAAATGTAATTACATAATGCAGCATTTGAACATCATAACACAAATTAATGCACAAATAAGACAAGGAAACAAACTAATGCCAAATGTATTGTTTAGAATTTATGAGTAAATAAGAATTATTTGATGCTTGTAACAGATTTCAAGTACTCATGAGAATTCAGCAATTGTGATGTTCGTTTTTTTCTGTTCAATACCAGATATATGAAATAGCCGGGCTCCTCACCACAAACACACATTTTTTTTTTCTCAATGGATTTTATTGATTTTTTTGTTCAGACCAAATAATCTGAGGTAATTTATCAAAGTAAGCAACATTTATAACATCATAACACATACTACTTAATACCTCGAGCGTACCTTGGATTCTGGAAGCATCTTCCTGAACGCAGGGGATGACATGATTGTTCTTCCAATGGCAAGTAACGTATCATCCTGCAATGCATCATGGGAGTTATCTTGCATGTTACAATCCTCTGTTCTTATGTCTGGACACAGTCTTGGGATGAGGAAACAAAACTGAAAGAAAAAAGACAATATACATTGAGTCAAATTTTAACTTTCAATCTGTTTTCAAGACCTAACACATGTAGCTATTTTAAAAAATAATGAAAGTATTTTGCAGTTGAAACATAATTTCTGTAATTTGAACATTTTGGACAATTCCATGAAAATATTAATTTCACTTCATGAACAGCTCAAGCTATGATGATTTGATTAGCATTACAACTTTACATTACAACTACTGGTAGATTCTAATTCGTCAGGTGGTCTGTCATCAATTTCTCAAGCAATATAGAGTTACGTACTCATGTAATATGAATCAAATATTATCATCGTTACACTATTTCACTTTTCTGTACATTATCAATCATGATATATACTTTCAGAATATTGAAATACTCAAACTACTCTTACAATCCCTTAAATAAAATCAAATTGATGAGCATACCTTTTCTATAACAAGGAGAGGCAGGATGGTTTCAACCTTCGTGTCATTGGCAGAGATGCAGAGAGAGAGGTGGAGTAGTGATGATGTCAATCTGGAAGGGATGAAATTAAACATGGTCCATGTTGTTCTAGGGAGTAGGTGAAAAATAACGAATTCGCCACCGAAAAGCCCTGAAAAATAATGGCCCGAATTCCCAAAGGTTTTTTTTTCAAAAACCATCGGTTGAACCCATGGTTTATGCAGATTTCCTGTATAAATTATGCGTATTTACCACGTTTATTAAAAATTGTCCAATGTTGATGTGCGCTTTTGTCACAGTGCACGATATTGACGCCTGTTGCCGTGGTTATCCATGCTATTTTATTCATGAGTCCACTCTTTAAACAGTGGAATCATGAAAAAAATAGCGTACTTAACCATGGCAACAGGGGTCAATTTCGCGCACTGTGACAAAAGCGCGCATCAGCAATGGACATTCATGAGTCCACTCTTCAACTAGTGGAATCATGAATAAAATAGCGTACTTAACCATGGCAACAGACGTAAATTTTGCGCACTGTGATAAAAGCGCGCATCATCATCAGACATTTCATTAATATACGCAGTAAATAAGCGTAACTCATACAGGAAATCTGCATAAACCATGGGTTCAACCGATGGTTTTAAAAACCACCTTTGTGAATTTGGGCCAAAGAGTCCCTGAAATTCCCATAGGGTTTAATGTAAACTGTATTCCCGAAAAGTTTCCAGTGACTTTCACCAACTAATTAAACCCTCAACCAATCAGACGCAAGGTTCTCCAGTAGCTTGTTACCGGTGTCTGTGAAAGTCACTGACAAAAATCGTCACTATGGACAGCCAGCAACGTCAACATCTATTATGCATGTTTGTTCAAAGTATTTTCTAGCTATGATGTTTATACATGCATTCATTGTTTTCTTAAAAATTCACTGTGCTTCTCTTTGCATACAAAGGACATTGTGCAAATTTTTCGTAGAAAAATTATGACATTGAGAGATTTCCATAGAGTTACGATCGATCGGATCAATCGTAACTCTTTGTAAGACGGGGCCCTGGTTTAACCTGACAAGAGAGATATTCCCTTGTCATTCCCAAGGGACGAATATCTCCCTTCTCGTTATAATGTTACAGTCATCAAAATCTATCTGTTCTACTTGAATTCTATCTCAAGATCGAAGAAATTTAACAATAGTGTTCAGACATGCTTGAAAATATACATTCAAAAGTAGGTCCAAGTATCAAAATCTAACAAAAGATTGTTCAGAGTACATGCATAAAAATATACATTCAAAAGTATGTCCAAGTATCAAAATACAATAATTGAAATTCCTTTGCAATCAGAGAAAAAATCACATGTACATTACAAAATATTACATCAATAGAGAACTTTTAAATAATTATATAATGTGCAATATATATTTCATATGCGAATACAATAATATATATCAAATGCTGATATAATAAATTTTTTTTTACTCCTTTACAGCGTTTTATGCATATAGATATATCCTTGCATTAACTGACCTTGCAGCCGATAACATTTGTTGTGATGTACTGAGAGATAATTCAGAGCTGAGGGCTTCTAAAAGACTACAAGGCATCTGCAAACAAGTATAACATAAAAACCAGGAAAAAGCTTGAGTTTAAAAATATTAGAACTATTGAGTCAATTTTCAACTTTAATTCTGTTCTAAAGACCTACTACAAGTACTTACTTTCAAAATAATGATAATATTCTGCAGTTGAACATAATTGCTAAAATTTGTAGGCCTGGGAGTAAAACTTGAACAATCGATGCATTTGATCAGTTTACTGACAATCAGCAACTGAATACTACCTTTTACACTAATTGAACGATCACCAGGGCCCCGTCTTACAAATAGTTGGGATTGATCCAATCAATCACAGCTATGGAAAGCCAGCAATGTCAACATCTAAAATGCATGTTTGTTCAAAATATTTCTTCTAGATATGCTGTTTATTCATACGTTTTATTGAAAATTCAGTGTGTTTCTCTTCGCTTACAAAGGACATCATGCAAATATCCTGTAAAAAAAAATTATGACATTGATGGATTTCCATACAATTGAGGTTGATTGGATCAATCGTAAATCTTTGTAAGACAGGGCCCAGATGTTATCACTGATTTCAGACATTCGATTAACAAAAACACACGGTTATAATCTTTGTTATTTGACAAAAAATGTGCAAGATAACAAATGAAATTTATGCTAAAACTTAATGAATTCCAAGTATTGTAACTCTTTCAAGACATGAGAATGATGGCCACCCTGGCGTCCATGCATCATTCAGCTGTGTTGATGTCCATGTCATGAGCACTGTACTAGGACACCCAACTAGGTCAGCTCGCTCATTGTGTGCGACCACTGGTAGGTCACATAAATAGGTCAATTTTTTTTGGTGATTTCTGATAATCCAGGAATCTTGATTTGTCAAACTATTTAATTTTTTTCCCTGGTGAACAATCGTATGGCAAAAAAGGGCATTCGTACCAGTCCTAACTTCTAATTTGTATACCGGGTATATGTTTAATAATAATACACATCAAACAAATAGCAAGTCTACCTTGCTTCTTATGAGCTATACAAATTAGGCACCTCATAAGTCAGAGTCACATCTTTCCCGCATTAAACCGCCGACCAGCTTTCAAATTCTACATTTCATAGACAAATCAATGGGGAATAAGGGAAAACCACTATGATTAAAGACACAACACCTCCTTGCGGGATTTCTATTTATAGAAATGACACAGACTTTGGAGCGCATGGGTGTTTCGTAATGGTAATGATTTATTCAAAATTCATTCGCAGCCAAAGGCTGAAATTGCAGAATATTTTACAAAACAAGTACAAAAATATATGATAATTGATTGCATAGTGACACAATGCTTAAGAAATTAAAAAATTAGAATTAAAATAAAAAAATAATAATAAAAAATTGCACTGACAGACAGGAACTTATGAGTGACTTTTCAAACGACTGGTGATCCTTTCTTTATCAACATCAATGAAAAATTGGTGTGCATCATTTACCACAAGGATCACCAGTCGTTCGTAAAGTCGCTTGCAACTTACAAACAGCTTTATGAAACAACCACCTGGGGGCCGTTTCATAAAGCTGTTCGTAAGTTAAGAGCCGCTTTAAGAACGACTTGTGATCTTTTCTTACTCGCTAAGCCATCACCGATGAATATACCATTTACCACAAGAAAGGATCACCAGTCTTTCGTAAAGTCGCTCATAACTTACAAACAGCTTTATGTAACACCCACCAGGTGCCTTACAATTATCATTACTGTAATAGAAGGAAATGTCAAGTTCATATGAAAGTACCTACTTTGGTATCAGATGAAGTGATTGCCCTCACAGTTGGGAACTTAGATCTCATTGTATGTGTGTATAACAGGAAACAAGCAGCACCAACTATGACATCCTCAGGCTTGGACTGCATCTAACACAGATCAAGAATCAATGGTAATTTTACTTCATATTTCATAATTTCTGGTTCGTTAAAACGTAGAATTCAAAACATTACATGAAAGAGCACATCATGTGCTAACATCCATCATTATTGTAAGTCAATACTACTACATCATAAATCCATTTATGATGCAGCATATGACATTACTGACATGATATATGAATAAATCATACTACCATTAGTTCCCATTTAGAAGGAAAAGGGTCAATATAAAAAATATATATATATATATTTTTAAAAAATATCATATGTGAAAGAAGTGGTAAAAAAATGACTTATTGAGGATAACTGCTTTTTAACATAAACATAAAATTAATGCAGTGCGCAATAATTTAAAGAAAAATTCTTTAAAATCACTTCTTATTGTTAATATATTATAATACACAAATTTATTAGGTTCCGAGAAAATGTAAAGCAAACCCTGTATAAAACTATGGAATCTACACTGAAATCAAGGCACAATAAATCACTGACACAGATAAGCACATATGGGCACAAGTCTTATCCCCCCGAGAAAGTCCTTTTTATCTGGCATAATGCCATGCATATATTTGTTTTTATCATGTGGCAATTACACATTTTCTACCAGAATAACTTGGAATATATTTTAAATTCATAAATACAAATACTTGGGAGGTCAAAATGTTGGTTTATGTTTGAATTTAATTGATGATCATACCACAGCTGAAATTTATAATTAAATGTATGAGCGCTACTCTCATAATTCATCGTGTAAAATAACATTGGGGTATTAAAATGTATTAAATACAGGTACAAGTACTCACTTGCTGACAGAACATCATCCAGATCCGTTGATAGAGGGCAGCACACAATTCTGTGAATCTACTTAGCATGGCGATCAACTGATGAGCCCATATTATCTGAACGGTTCCCATAGCAACCCCTTCATGTTTAAGCCTTATCAAACCAGCTTCTTTGCAGATGTTGCTTAAAGCATCAAATACTATTCCTGCAACCTATAAAGACACAAGAAAAAGCTATTTGAGCAATTCCTCAATATATTCACTTAAAGATGTGTAATCAATGCATGAAATCTGCATAAACAAGAGATTCAAAACGAAATCAGTTCAGGCCTAAGATGTCTTCAGGGCCCAACTTACAAAGAGTTGCGATTGATCTGATCATCCTCAACTATGGAAAACCAGCAACGCTAACATCTAAAATACATGTTTGTTCAAAATGTTTTCTAGATGTATATTCATAAATTAATTGTATTCTTGACAATTTGTTTGCCTTTGTTACAAAGGACATTTTGCAAATTTCCTGTATGAAAAAATTATGGTATGGATTGATTTCCATAGAGTTGGGATTGATTGGAACAATCGTAACTCTTTGTAAGACGGGGCCTAGAAAAGTGTGTTCAGGAACAATGCACTGATGGCCTTTCAAAGTAGAGAGACTAATTGAAATAAATCACAACTCTTTATTGCAAGCTTTGAAGGGTGTGTGATACCTTACCTCTTTGTGCAAAGTGGTTGGTTTGACGTCGTTGATATTGACGGTTGATACCTCACTGAGTTCATGTGAGGGTGGACCATCTAGACCCAGAGATGTAGCTATCTTGTCTGACAGGAGACTCACTTCAGCAGTCATCTCACCTGCACACAACAATAGAATCACAGAGAAAGAAGCAACCTCACTAGGCCTGTTTTGAAAAGTCTCCCATAGGTTAACATACATATGAATGGTGTGGAAGCGCCATGGTGTAGCCGTTCTGACTCTCGCCTCGTAATCAGAGGGTCGTGTGTTCGAATCCCACCATGGCCTAGCGTCCTTTGGCAAGGCGTCAATCCACAATTTGCCACTCTCCACCCAGGTGTTAAATGGGTACCCGGTAGGATGCGAAAGCCTATGTAGTATGCCTAGCAATTGAGTCTTGGAACTCTTGTTGGAATGCTCCCCAGGGAGTGGAGAAGGTGCATACATTGTATGTGGGCATGCAAAGATTCGATGACCGGGGTAGTAATATATCTGTAAAGCGCTTAGAGACGTCGTTCCGATGTGTTAAGCACTATATAAATGCGGAATATTATTATTATTATTAGGAAGAGCCAAAATCGCAGCCAAAAAACAGTCCCCAATGAACTGTACTTTTCAATGGAAATACATGCATGTTCACAGTAAATAAAACAATGAACAATGCTACATATTTCACATTACACTTATGCAATGGTTGAAACTCCATTTGGCTTGCCATGGACTTGTGGAGCGTTGTGGCCCAGTGGATTAGTCTCTGGACTTTGAAACAGAGGGTCGTGGGTTCAAATCCCAGCCATGGCGTAGTTTCTTTCAGCAAGAAATTTATCCACATTGTGCTGCACTCAACCCAGGTGAGGTGAATGGGTACCTGGCAGGAATTTATTCCTCGAAATGCCGAGCGCTGGAAAGGTTGCTAGAGCTACAGCCGGGGTATTAATATCCAAGTCCTTTGGAAGCGCATAGAGACGTTATTCATAATGTGTTATGCGCTATAGAAGAACTGACTATTATTATTATCATTATTATGGACTAATGTATTTTGAAGCAATCGCAAGTTTTTTGGGTTTTTTTATTTACAAATAATCGAGAAAACATACAAATACAGGACCAGTAAGATAAAGCTTAGCGATAAATGGTGGGACTGAATTCTATGATCGATTGCATTATTATATGTATGATCGATGGTGAAATCAGTCGCCAAAACGATCACTATGCTTTATGTTACTGGGTACAAGGTCAAGTACAGATTTTTCTTTTTCAGAGACTGTCTAGATATTGTGGATCCTGGGGAGAGTTTCATCAACATTTCTGTCCAACAAGTGTCAGATATGACAGCTTTTCTTGATTTTGATTGGCTGAGTATCCTTGTTACTATGGTAACTGTCGGATAAAACGAGACTAGTCGGATAAAACGTCTGACATGTCCTTTCATGCAACGCTGCCCTGGTTCACCAGCAATTTACAAAGTGGTGCGAGTTCTGACTTACCCTGCAGAGTTGCATCATTCCTCTGAGATGTTTGAAGTTTGACTACGATTCCTTTGAGTTTATCAAGACCAGCTTTAAGGGCTTCTAGAGGTTCAAGACAATCCTCCATCACGTCTTCAGAGAAAGCACCTAAGGAAAGAAGAAAATGGAGTGCAATCGACAGTGAAACCAGGGGACTGTTTCATGAAAGCGAAAATTCACTTTCTGAAGAATAAAATTGAAACCAGTTAGAGTGAAATTTAGGAGCATTCTTCGACTCTTCTACGATCAGTTCATTTATTATTTTCTTTCCTTGACGGAGAACATATTTCATTATTTTGTGTGTGTATTTGTGTTGTTTGGAAAGTTTTTTTGTTCCTTTTTCAAAAATTCATCAAGTTTAAATAGAAAAAGCCAATTTTGTACTCACCATCAAGTAATTCATTGAGTTCCTTGGCACAGGCCTCTTCATACTGCTGGTACAGGGCAATGGGAAGCTTGTTGGCACTAGGCAAACCATAGATTAAAATGAGATCAATTACTGGATGGTACACATCCCAACACCAGCAGTACATTATACTGTCTCATCCATGCTTTTCTTCTATACTCAAAGCTCTTCCTCTTTAAGATGATGATGATGATAATAATAATAATAACAATATAATCACCATCATCAACATCATCATCGTCATCATATTCTAATCTTATACGGCACTTATTACATCAGAATCAGGTCTCTACAAAGCACCATACAGATATATTATTACTCCAAGCATTGGATTTTGCATTGTCTGCATATGACATATTCAAAATATCCATTCCCTGGGGAGTATTCCAGCGATGAGCAGTCAATGCAATCTATTGCTTAGTCAATGACGTTGATGTTGATCTTACCAGGCATCCATTTAACACCTGGGTGGAGAGAGGCCATTCGTAGATTAGTGTCGTGTAAAAGGTTGCCTTGGTGGAATTCAGACACACAACACTTTGATTACATGGTGAACAGGACCAAGACACAAAAAGAAACTTCAGACAATCCAAAACCATTCATGATACACTGAAAACATGTCAGAAAACATTTAAAAACCTCAATATTGCAGTATCATCAAAACAATACATCCATAATTTTTTCATTAAAAAAAATAACACTTTGATACCAGCCCCAAAACTTGTAAAACAAAAGACTCGCAAAGTTTTAGTTATCATAAAATCATTAAAAAAATTATACTCACTTATCAGTATCACATCTAACTACTTTTTCAAACTATCTTACAGTCAACATTTGTCATAATCTATTTTTTACTTACTTTTTAAGAGATTCTATCAATTTCATCTTTGCATCTGCAATGTCGGGCAACTACGTATAGAAACAATGAGATGGATATAAACATTATCATCAGGTAGTTTAGATTCAAAGTCTTGTGAAACTTACAATCTGGGGTACTCTAGCATAAATACTTGAAACAATTGAATTACATAAGGTATCTTTAACAAAAGTCTTAGTATCACCATTTTTTTTTAACCATTGCTTTATCCTGCTATGAGCAATCTCATCCTCTCTATGTTATTATCAACTTATCTATCTCTGTTTTATAGTTCATATGAAAATTTGTAAAGCTCTCAAATTCTTGACGGGTTGGGTGATTCATGAAGTGGGGTAGAAATTCATGAAATGGGGTCAGACTTTACAAAAAGGTCGATTATTTTTATGGAATTGAATTGTCTGTAGGCATGTTTTCTCTCCCAATTCTCATGTATCCCATCAACAAACAATGGGGTTTGGAGGAAAGCCTTCAAGGAATCCTACATATGGGAAATGCCAATAGATACGATTCTTGTTACTAAAGGTACCAAAAGCTGCACCTGACTTGAACTCATAATCAAAAAGGTACTCCAAGCTGAAAATATTCATATCTAAATATAGTAAAATTCAGAGCAAAATTTCATCAAAATCTGATAACAAATAGCGAAGTTATTGAATTTTAAAGTTTAGCTACATATTGTCAAAACAGCTATGTGCACGTCGTCATGAATATCCATTAGATGGGCTGATGATGTCACATCCCCACTTTCCTTTTTCATATGTTATTACATGAAATCATAATTGTTTCATTTTTTATACATGTGTAAATGATATGTCCCCCTTGTAATGAAATAAGTTGCAGCAATCAATATCTAACGCACTAAATCAGTTGTCATTCCAATTTTTGGGGTTCTTGAAGGAAAAAATATGAATAAACCTAATTTCATATAATAAAATAAAAAAGTTCGAGTGGGGATAGAACTCATCAGTTTGCTCATCGTATATTCATAAAGACATGCCTAGAACTGTTTCACCGGAATAATGCAAATCTTTGAAATGCCATAACTTTGTTATTCCTTGTGTAATTATGATCAGATTTTCAGTGGTTTGTCTGATTTTTCTTTATCTGGTTCAATCACGTTATTTCCAGCCTAGAAGACTCCTTTAAGCACCAATGCGCAGATGTTATCTAACTCATAATCTAATGATCATTGTGTGGTAGTACGCATCCCCTGAGCATGATCAGACCAAGACAGAGATCACACATAACAGGGATTTAAATGTGATTTTTTTTTTTTTTTTGGGGGGGTCTAACTTAAATCTTTTTGAAACACCACTCTGGATTCCCTGTAAGTTCAATACTCACCATCCTTGGGGTAAGCAGAGCCGGAAGGAAATGAGTCACATAATAAGGTCTGCGGAAAATACTGTTAAGAAGAAAAAACACAGACACTTTGTACTTGGACCTACACACACCCACATACACATATAGCAACAACAAAACTCTTTACATTCTTCATACATTAATAGCCACAAAGATTGGATAAGAATACTACATACTTAAATGCTTTGAATTTACAAACTATGTATAAATGCTAGAACATTCAAGTCAATCATAAATTACTGTTCTTCCATTTTTTACATCACAATTTTGCTTGTAAAATAAATACTTATGTATAAATCAGAAGCATACAAGTTTAAATTACAGACACATATTAAAGACACAACAAATAAAGCCAGTGGTATTTGCTTGTGCCTCCATCAATACATTATTTGTAATATTTCAAATTTCATCTTTCTATCAAAATTCTGACAAAATTATCTACAACTGATATAAATCAATGACAAAGAACAACATGGAATTACAAACAATACACATTTTGTTCCTGAAGTATTAAGTGAAGTAACTTTTACCTTGCTTCTAAGACATTTGTAGGGATTCTGTTGTTCTTTTCATAGGATTCGACAGCTATCTCTACATCACACTTGGCTTGGTCTTGAGGCTGGCATTAAAAAATGAATAATGAATAAAGATAATAATAATAAAAGTAGTAATAATAATGATACTATTACTACTATCAATAATAATAACAACAATAATATTAACAAATTAATAATAATAATAACAATTATAATAACAATTATATATCAGGGGTCAGATAGTGCACAATCCACACTGTAGAATACTCAAGGCACTATTCAAAAATTATGAAGAAAAATTAAGAATAGAAAAGAAATGTTTGCAGGGTTTTTTTTCTTTTAAAGTTTCAGAAGTTCAATATTTTTAATGACTTCAGGAAGACTGTTCCATAACTTAGACGATGAGTGGACAAAATAAATTTCCCCCTAGGTTTTGGAAACTTTGGGGGTAAGAAGAGAACTGGAATTTGAGAAACGTAAAGGATCTAGAAGGAGTGTAGCTTTAATGAAATGAGGTACTCCAGAGAAGAACCATGCACACAAAGTAAACTTAACAACGAAAACAAAACAAGACACAGGGTGTACAAAACAAAAAAAAATTGTGACTTTCGTACAAGAAATATATTCAATGAGCGATGATAAAATCACCTATTAGCATTTTAATGTCACCTTGGAGTCGTTTTATAAAGCTGTTCTTAAGTTACACATGACTTTACACACAGCTGGTCACCCTTTTTAGTGCTACATGATTATATTCCTAGGTAACTGATTAAGCACCAAAGTCAGGCGTAACTTAACAATCAGCTTCATGATAGACGGTGCTTGATTGTGATACATATTTGTCAAGCTATAATAACATGTCTTAATGAATTTTTAATCTTAGATATTACTTAATGCCTCTGCCACCACTTGCGGAGGGCAGAAGCATAATAAAAAAAAATCAAATTTGATCTTAATACCGTCCCTATAATCAAAACCATTTCTATTTTGTTTTCAGAGAATGACCTACCCTTGCGCTTCTCGAAGCTGTCGGTTGTTTGTTTGCTCCTGGGAATACACTATCCTGCCAAGATTCCTGAACAAAAATTCATAAAAACCATCTTTCACAAACATGTCCAGACAGTTTGTAGATATACAGTATATTCATTCAAACAGTACACTGCACTGAAAAGAAAAAATTGATTTCTTTCATCTGAAATCCAATGATCATGAAAACAATATAGCAGCACAGTACCTTGAGACATTGCTCATGTATGGCATTATCAATAATGGAATATCATTACAATTATTTTCTTTCCCAAATTAATAATTTTCTAACAATATTAAGGAATTCTCACATACCATTTTCCCTAAGACTAATAAAAAAACTAATGCAGAGATGAAAAGAGGAACTATGGGTTGAAGAAGACACTTTTATGACTCTTTCCTGGAGAAATTATGGCTCAGGGATAAAGTCTGGATTAATTGCATTTCAAGGCAGTTTCCTTGTCTGAAATAACTGTACATAAAAAAGACCTCTATTGTTTACAATATCACGATGAGCGATATATCATGAACCCAGTATAGCTTATTCACTGAAGTTCAAATGTAACAATATTCCCACATTAGTGAGGTATGGGCTAGGAAATACATGAGGGCGATGGGCAATTTGCCCTCATGACAGCCCAAATAGCCCCTTTGGGGCGACGATTCTTTCTAGCGTCGCCCCAAGATCTGTCACAAACAATACGCAAGATTATTTAGAAAATCAATATTACAGCTAAGGCAGAATAATGATATTTGCTTTTACTGCATAATTGCTTGTTGCCCCTAAAAAGTAGCCCTTAAGATGAAAGAAATAGTCCTCAACACTCTGCAATTGCCCCAAACAAGATAGCCAATAAAAAATGAAATTATTTCCTACCCTTGTGCAGTTTGATGATACAGTAAATTGCCAATTCTTCTATTGCCAACTCGTCACATGGTCTACCTTCATTTAGTCTAATGCCATTCCGTCCATCAACATTTCATCTAGCAACCATTTGGCCCAATCACCAGTTCGCCTATTACCATTCTGTCTTATAACCAGTTGGTCTAATATCCATTTTATTTTCATTCATTTCGCCCAATTAACAGTTAGTCCAATTAGACCAAATGGGACATGGACTAAATGGCTACAGGACCAGCTGGTTATTAGACGACATGATGAACAGACGAAATAGCATTTAAACCATGTGGATAGTGGACGAACTGATGTTAGACCAAATGATAGTAGACGAGTTGGTAATCGGACGAATTGGCGTTCGACCAATTGATCACAAACCGATGACACAGTCACACCGGCGAAACAGACTTCAGACCGATCAAAGCTATTACATTATTACCAATGGCATATCATAGGTCGGTTTGGAGTCTGTCTGGCTGGTGTGACTGATGTTTTATACTCACATTGAGATCAGAGAGCCTCGTCTTTGCCAGGAGCATGTAATCCCTGAGAACCTCTTGGCATTTGGAAGGAGCGGCAGGTGGGTTCTGCACATGAGCCTAGAAGGACACGACATGAAAAAATGGTTTCTTTTTTCAATTCATGCATTCCATAATAATACTTGCGCCCTTGTGGTGACAAGACATATAATCTGGCGACAATTGCTGGAGATGGAGGGTTAGGCTAGGGTTGCAATAGGGTTTTATGTCTGGTTTAGGGTTAGTATAGGGTATGCTAGATAGAGGGTTGAAGATAGTCATTCAGTTAGTGTGTGGAATTCATAGCAGAGGAATTATCGCCAGAGCAAATGTCATGGAACCGCCCCAGTTGCACCCCAATCATGACGTCACTCCTTCGCTTTATTCTTGAGAGATTGGTTGTATTTTGTAAGTGATTACAAATCTAATTCAAAACCCTGCAGTTTTCTCCTGGAATATCTCTTGTGGCTCTAGTGATCAATCCTTGTCCTTCCCTGTGCTTGGGGGGTCATCGTTCCATTACATGTTACTTCCATTCTCGCTCACTAAGCATGCTATCTAGGAAACATCTCATGATAATGAAAATTGGTTGTGCATGTATTTTCCAGCACATTGAATAATGAGAGAAATGATGGGTGAGGTGCGAGACAATGCCCAAGGGGACTGTACGAGTTATGACCATTGGCGCTTCATGCTCGATACACCAAAACTTTGTCCCACAATGAGTCACAATCAATATTGCTTACCAAAACAGTTTATATGCAGGTTTTGCATACACAATTATAAAATAATAAGTTGAGATCAGTTGGGCATTAGGCCCTTCCCCCATAAAATCTCTGATGCAGGTTGAGCAATTGCAACAAAACTTTTCATGATGGAAGAAAATGATACGCTACAGGGTTGTAAACAGTGGTGTTAAATTTCACTTGATCTACCTACTTTTATTATGAATGATATAGGATTTGTATAGCGCACGTATCCACCTTGCTAGGTGCTCAAGGCGCTCCTATATTGCCCCGGCTAAGCTAGTCTACCGATTCTGGTGCGCACAGCTTTTTGAGGAATTACTTCCTGCCGGTACCCATTTACTTTACCTGGGTCGAGTGCAGCACAGTGTGGATAAATTTCTTGCTGAAGAAAAACACGCCATGGCTAGGATTCGAACTCACGACCCTCTGCTTGAAAGGCGATGGTCATAACCACTAGACCACGACGTGCCCACACTATATGAATCAATTTTACAAATTTATGCTTGAAGTAACAGTTGGTTGTAAATCATCAAATAAAGCCCCTAAAATATAACCTTTTGATTAGAGACTTTATGTGGGATCCTAAATAAAAGTTAAACTTTCAGTCCTCTGTTTGCTTAATATTAACAAGCAATCATCTGTTTTTAGTTGCAAACTAACATAACATAGAAACAAGCCAACTTTAAGAGAACCGAGTTACATCTTACCCTAAGACATACAGCAGATTCATAAGGCACAAGCTTGGTAAGAAACTCTGTGATAAACAAAAAAGACTTCTTGTGAACCAAGGTAGAGGAAGAGGAAAATGTCTCCTGGAGGAAAAAGAATAAAAACATGACGATTACGATTTCAGAGTATCCTAAAGATTCCAGTTACATTTGCTCCGATGGAAAATCTGCACGTTAAACCAAACATTAAACCTAACCTCCAAAACTAAATAAACCCTACTCCTGATATTATTCTGAACCAAAAACTATCAAAATCCTAACTCTAACCCTGTGTCCTCTGAAATATCAAGACCAGATCAAATATCTCAGGGGCATATGTCATGCTACCATAATAATGGGCCCCAAAACAACTATTGCTTTGGTTTTCTTTTTCTCCACCCTCTTATTGTAATGCGTCATAATATTCAAAATTTCATGCTAATATGAAGCATAATTTCACATATCCCGGCTGTTGTCCCTCTTTTCTGATTTTAGCATTTTAAAATAAACTTTTTACTGTATGTATGCATACTGCCTTAAAAATTAAAAACAACATTTTTTACATGCTTTTGTGTAGAAGCATGGTAAACATCATGTAAGGGCAGTCAACCTCATTATCATTACCATCATTGTAGTTATCATGATCACTATCATCATCATTACCATCATTGTCAACATCATCATCATCATCATAACCATCATTATCATCATCACCATCATCATCATAAAAAATCATCATCATCATCATCATCACCATCACAAACATCATTATCATTATCATCATCATCAGTATCATCATCATCATATTCATCACCACCATAGCGATGTGTTGCTAAATAGAGTATTAGCAGTTGATTACCTTGAACCATGAGGCATATGAAGGGAAGACGTGAGGGCCCTCATTGGCTGCCTGTCTGACCAATAGGAAGGCACATATAAGGAGATCTTCCTCATAGCTCTCGAAAGCTTGCTCAATAAAATCAGATATGCACTCTGTATAGAAATATTAAGAAAAATCATCAAGCTTCATTGATTGTAAAGATAAAGCAAAGAGAGACAATAGGGAATTTTGCTATCACTACGCCGACACTTTCTATAACACAGATAATCTTTTGTCCAAAGCCCTTCAATGACAAAACAGCCTTTGTCGAAAACCAGTGCATCAAAACAGCAGTGTTGTCTTGGAGAGCGTTTCATCAAAATTTTTGTCTGACATGTTGTCAGATGATCTGACATCTTTCATAGAATTTGACTGACCGAGAGGCACTGTTACTATGGTAACTGTCAGATAACATAGGATTTGTCAGATTAAACATCCGACAAGTCCTTTCATGAAACGCTCCCCTGGACTCTGAACAAACGACATATTTGCAAGTTTTTGTTCGGTCCAAATCTTTGGCTGAACTGCCGTCTCTGTCCACCAACTTTCTAAATGGACTGATAAACCAAATTAATTTGACAGAGTACAAACATAAGAAGTAGATGAAGTGAAAAATAAAACCATACGGGCATTAGACTACGAGTCATTGCATGTTGGACCAAAAGATTATTAGACTAAGAGATGGTTGGACCAAACAATAATGAGACTAAATCAATAGTAGACAAACTGGCTTTAGCCATGAATGTGGGAGAAGATCTAAGAATAAGACATCTGCCAGTAGACCGAGGGAATACCTGGTGGGTATGTCATGAAGTTGAACGAACGACTGGTGACCCTTTTTTTAGGAACTCTATGAACACCAATGAAAATCTGGTGTGTATCATTTACCAGAAGAAAGGATCACCAGTCATTTGTAAATTCGCTCGTAACTTACGAACAGCTTTCTGACACACCCACCAGCTGCTTTAGACTCTCTTATGTCTCTGGCCCGTATTCTGAAGTCAGGTTTACTTAGACCACGGTCTAACTCTGTACTAAACTTATGGGGAGCCAAAAATTAAAAAATTATGTTTATATTTTATATTTCTTATGTTAACTATTATGTTTCCCTTGCTTTCACAGTGAAGAAAAATACTTCAGTCACCATTCCCAGACAATTATGGACAATTTGAGTGTCAAATATTGGATGTGCACTGTTAGGGATTTGTGCCCCAATTGGCTCTCCATATTTAAACCACAACTTTAAACCAGGGTTCAATTTACACCCGAGTTCAGAATACGGGCCACTGTATCTCAAAGAAGAGAGTGAAGAGCTACATGTACCTACCTTTGACTAACTGCTGAGCCAATGGATAATATATTACAATCATTGAAGTGTAGACTAGAGTTGACTGCCAATTTACCTATTAAAGAAAGTGTGATCATATAAATATATAAGATTAAACATCTCTTGAACAAATAAAATTTGGTGCATGAACTCATCACAGGTCTGGATCTAGGAAAGATTATTCAACCCACTTTAAGATTTGAGCAACGATGTAATATGGATAAAGGTTACACATCAGGAATGATTTTTCTTTACATACAAATGGCTTTTGAGTTCTGACCTGGGGCCGTGTTGCCTAAAAGTTACCATTGTGGTAACTTTGCCATCCTATGGTAACTTGCATGTAATCCTTGAATTTGATTGGCTGTTGATCAGCATTACCACAGTAGTTACCATTGGATGGCAAAGTCACCATAATAGTAACTTTTTTCGCAACGGGGCTCTGATCCATCATATTCTGACCAGGGTCCCATATTACAAAAAAAAAGTGTGATTGGTTCAATCAATTATAACTATGGAAAACCAGAGATCACTGCATTTTGAATGCATGACATCATTGTGTTGACATACTAAACTGATCCCCTTTGTTTCCAAAGGGACATTTCCTACATCAATAAATCATGACATTGATGGAATGCTAAATTTTAGTTTGATTTGCGTTAAATCAAACCTTAGTAAAATCATAGACCTCTACGGGTTATGAAAATTGAAATAAGAACTTTATGATAAAATGACATCACCATCAGACTTTCCAATCACAATTTCTTATACTGTACATACTTCCTCTTGGTCCAAGACTCTTCTCAGTAGTCCCACAGCATCAGTTTCTTGTAGTGCTATTAATAACTGTCTGAACAAACCAAGAATACAAGGGGATGCCTTGGCAAAACTCCACTCATGCTGCTTACTAATGGCATCTGTAACTGTTAGCAAAAACAAAATCAAGCGGAATAATTTATAATCAAAGCTTTGAACTTGGATGTGTGGAAATGAATCAGATAAATGTCGAAAACAGCCGTTATACCAGGGGGGTGTTTCACAAAGATTTAAGTATGACTTAAGTCGCACTTAAATGCCGACGCATACTTATCTTATTGATAGATTCGCAGTAGTGCGCGTCCTCATGGCACGATCTGACCAATGCGGTCAAGCCTTTCATACCGTACGCAACTCGGTATTTAAGTGCGACTCTAAGTCATACTTAAATCTTTGTGAAACGCCCCCCCAGATTCCTGTTGCGGTTCATATAGAAATCTGTAAAACGGCAGTTTCAACTTACCGTGAGAACACTGTAGGGAAAATGTGATTGCAGCATAAGTAATATATTCACATACTGAACAAGGAACAGGGCCCCGTCTTACAGAATTATGATTGTTCGATCAACCTCAACTATGTGGAAATCCATGAATGTCATAATTTTCTTTTACTTGAAATTTGAATAATGTCCTTTGCAAAAAAATAGAAGCACACTGAATTTTCAAGAAAATGATGAATGTATTAATATCCATTATATCTAGAAAATATTTGAACAAACATGCACTTTAGATATTGACATTGCTGGCTTTCCATACTTGTGCATGATCAGATCAATTGCAAATCTCTGTAAGACAGAACCTAGATCTTAGTGTTTACATCTTAATGCTGGCCTGTATTCTGAAGTCGGGTTTAACTTAGACTACGGACTAAATCTGCTAAAATTATTGGAGACCAAATCTAAAAAATTATCTTTATATTGTATCTTCTTATGTTTATTATTTTGATTCCTTTTGCTTTCATAATGAAGAAAAATACTTCAAAATACTTCAGTTATCAATTCCAGACAGTTATAAACAATTTAAGTGTCAAATGAGTTGAATAAATTGGATGTGTACTGTTAGGGATTTGAGCCCCAATTGGCTATCCATACTCAAACCACAACTTTAAACCAGGGTTTAATTTAAACCTGAGTTCAGAGTACTGGCCATCGACTTTTCTTTTTAGTTTATTTTGTGTGGATTTTCACATATTCACCATTTTCCTATTCTCAAGTTCAAGATTCATTAAAATGATTAATAGTTCAATGTAACAATAAGCATACTGATATCAATATTTTTTTCTCAAAAAGTATGAATATTCTTATCTATTTTCAACATGGAGTGGATCTCGATGTACTGATACTGAAAGTGCTGTGTGATAATGATGGAATATGCTATCACTATTGGGCGAT
This sequence comes from Lytechinus pictus, assembly GCF_037042905.1. Lineage (NCBI taxonomy): Eukaryota > Metazoa > Echinodermata > Echinoidea > Temnopleuroida > Toxopneustidae > Lytechinus > Lytechinus pictus. Next base: position 46,837,282 of record NC_087246.1, on the reverse strand, counting down.
TCCATGCTAGAAAAATCAATCATTTTCACAACATTTTTCAACCTGCTGTCCAAACGAACGAAGAACTTTAATTTAATGCTTTGTGGTAATATTAAAGAACTACTGGGTAGACATGCAAAAAACTGACAACTAACAAAAATATGTTGTCCATAGGTGAATTAGAGCTTGAAATGTTGCGTGTCGTACGGAACATTTCTGCGTCCCGTACGACACACAACATTTTCACCTATAATTTAGTCCATAATCAATATTTTTGTGTTGGTTACTAGTTTTTCACATGACAACCCACTATAACTTTATCATCGACAAAAAAGAATATTATATTGCTCAAGCATTCGGCTAGGAAACTAGAAACTATTGTCAAAATGTCCCGTACGACACGTATGGAATCGCCCTATTAAAAGTAGCATATGCCAGGGACCAAGTTTACTTATCAACAAAAATTTCCTTCTTGACAGAACAATACATAACCCAAATCAAGCTTACCATATTTACAAGATTCCCTCACTTTCATTTAACATCTACAACATTTTCTGTTAATGCATCTACATCTACATGGATAACTAAGCAATCTAGGTATATATATATATATAGTATCCTAATCTACTGTCAATTGATACATTTCGACACATACTACCTTCAAATTAACAGAGAACAACACGTACAGAGTTAGGATTTGAGACAAAATCACCTGAAAAGGCTGGATTGTGGCACAAAAGTTGGGTGATATGATGGAGAGAAAACTGTTGGCAGGATTCTTTCGAGATACGCCCCTGTATCCTTTTCATCGGTAGCAAGCAATCATGACTGTCGATCCCTGCATCCCTTTCATGGCCTGTTTCAATCAATTCTGAAGTGAAAATAAAAAAATACAAGTTAACACAATCACTGGTAGAGATATCATGCTCAAAGTAGAAATGGCACTAATTATAGCCTTTTTAAGCATAGAGCTGCTTCAAATAAATAATGCAATGATTTAAAATGCCAAAACTTTGTTATTCCTTGTCTGATTTGATGAAAATTTCAGTGTTTTGTTTGTCTGATTTTTCTTTATCTGTTCAACTCATATCATTTTCAGCCTGGAGTAACCCTATAAACTCATATAGATATATGTCCAGAGCTGCCAATGTGAATATGAATATTTCAATATTATAAAAGCTGAAATCCGTATTTTGGTGAGGAAATCACTATTTTCTAAGAAATACCATGGGGCAAAACATAAAACCGGAACTTTAGAATTCAGAATTTTGCGTGAAACCATCAGTATTCTTCTCATTTTTCATTGCTAAATATGGAAAATGTGTACTACATGTCAGCTCTGCATGTCCTATATTCATTAGAGTATGATTTAAAATAAATGAAATGTATGGAAGAAGTATTGATAAGAATTGCAAGTACAAGTACTCGCAACATGTTCATGCACCTTCATATTTAATAGGGGTTTATGTGCTGTAGTAGCAGGTCCAATGCAATGTATTTCCAGATTCAGGGCTCTGTATTGCAATCAATTGCTAACAGCCAATCAAATTCACTGTTGTATGTGTCTTTGGTTGACAGCACTGCCCAGGCACCAATCAGCAGAGTTCTACCATATTTGAGATCCATTGTATGTAAGCCTTTGTGTTATGGGGCCCACACCACAGCCGACCCCGTTGTGGGAGACAATCTTAACATACTTACTTGCAAGTACCGTGTCCAACATTCCTTTCACAGACTATACAAAACAAGAAAAACAAAATATACTATATCATAGGATCATGATCAAAATGACGATCAGGGTATGTGTCACAAAGAGTAAAAGGGAACGATCACCTTGAAGAAAAGTTTTTGTTGTAAAAATAACAGAAAAAATAATAAAAAATATTGGTAAAGGTTTGAGGAAAATCCATTAAAGATTAAGAAAGTTATTAGAAATTTAAGTTTAGGATTTGTGAGATCATAAACGAGCAGCTGCCCCATATGTTATGTACTATAAAATGCATAAATTTCATTTTTTTTTAATAGTTTGTGATGACTTATTTTTATTTTCTTTTTAGCAACTGATGTGAAATGATTTGTCTGTTGATATACTGAAGATACAGTAAAAACCATTTTCAATTTTCGGTGAAATTGACATTTCATTGATTTTTTACCATACGATATGTAACAATGCTGCTCGCATATGACCTCACAAATCAAATGATTAAAATTCTAATAACTTTTTTATATTCTTTATGGGATTTTCCTCCAACCTTTGCCAATGTTTTATTTTTCCTGGTACTTTACAATAAACTATGTGATCTCAGTAACACATATCTCCTAATCATGACTTGAACAACACAATGCAAATGAGAACTTGAAAGTGATTTCCTAGTCATATCAATTATTTGTGAAACAACTCCCCGGAATATTTTCAATGTACCAAAATGAATGACCACTCTAATACAAATGGTAGGCTAGCATTATTTTGTTTAACAATGAATAACAGAACTCATAGTGCATTTAAAAAGATTTTAAAAAATATATCTTTGCACTTGGAGAAGGTGAAAAGTTGAAATATATAGGAAAGCGTATGAAGTGCATATATCATAATAATATAAACGATTATCATTTTCCAAGGAGTTCCTTCTAAAAAATAAATGAGTATAAGATAAAACATGAATTATGGTCAGGAGAATGAAATTACCCCTTAGTCAAAGTGATTTGTAAATTGATTGTAAATAAATATTAACGAGGTATGAAATAGCTATACTAAGTCGATCATTTGACACCATAACAAACTATTGCAAAGGATATATGATGAAAACTCGGTCAGAGAATGAATATCAACACTAATACAAGAAAATGAATTAAAAGGTAAAAGATAGGCTTTGACTATGAATGAGACCAAAAAAAAAGTGAAATTCCAGCCCACTTTATAAAGATCTAACTTCATTCATAAAACTAAAATATATCTGTGTATATGGTGAATAACACATGTTCTTGACTAGACAGCATTTTCTAACAGGTTTTACTTCGCTGTTGGCGAATCCAGCAAAACATTTTTGTGAGTACCGGTATTTAAATTTGCATCTCACCGCAACTTGCGAAATTAGCGAAAATAGCCTACAGTTGTATTTATTACCTGAGTAGTAGAGTCCCCTGCCAATGAAGCATCTTTGCCTGGATATGCAATGAGGATCAAGTGTATGAGAGTGTCTATAAGAGATCACAAAGAGAAGAAAAAAAACTATGGGTTTAAAACTGCATACATGAACCAGGTGGATGTTTCATACAGCTGTTTGTAAGTTACGATCGACTTTATGAATGACGGGTGACCCTTTCTTGGGAACTAAATCAATGCCTAAGGTGGGAATCTGGTGTGTATCACTCACCAAAAAAAAAGATCGCTGGTCGTCCGTTAAGTCGCTCGTAACTTGAAATTGATTTGTAACATGGTTCTTCTTCAAGCCTCCGGCTTTGACCTTTGACCCCCAAGTCTAATTAGATCATCATCACTCCTATACACATAGTTGATTTTGGACCAAGTTTGAAACTGATTGGTCACACAGGTATCAAATTATTGCCAGAACGTTTACAGGCAGGACGAATGGACGAACCCACAGATTTGTCGAAACCATAGTGCCTCCAGGTGGGAGTTTCATGAAAGTTGTCAGCAATGACTAAATTGTCAGTGCTGACTATTTCAGTGAAATCTTTGGTTTTGATTGGCTAAGAAGCTTTGGCCTCTGACTGCTACTATGGTAACCGTCGGAGAAAGACATCTTGTCAGTGCTGACAACTTTCATGAAACGGTCCCCAGGAAACATCTACGCTCAGCGAGGCATTTAAAGAAGGAACCAAAATATATGATGTTTCATTATCAAACACTAGCAGAATGGCCTTGGTTTTCTAGCCTGCATATAAACCCAATTCAATACAGCCGCAATATTTACCATGTGACATTCAAATATCAAACATTCTCCCACAATATAGTGAAATTGCTATTTTATGACCAGGAAATTCTTGACTCTATTTTTCTTACTTTACTTTATTTATTTTGAAAAAATTGCCTATCACTGATCATCAATTACTTTCAACATTTTACATGTATTTTACTTAATTATTATTCAAATTTATTTACAATTTTCTACAAATATTATAACCATAACTATTATCCTTACCAATGAAGACTTGTCGTGACACCTCACGGGTGTTCCCTTCTCTTTGCCAAGTTCCTGTCATCAAATTGGCAAGGTCTACTGCCACATGATGCAGGATTGTTGGATGGTCAAGGTTAGCGGTCACAAAAAGGTCAAAGGTCATGATAGATTCCCTATCGAGATGCCACAATAGCCACGGTGGAAACCTGGTATTAGTGCTCTGAATCTGGAAAGTTGATATATGAAAGTAGTCAACATCCCTACCGAATAAAAAATCAGTGTGGTTAAATATAATAATAAAGTATTTTTTCAAACAGACAATGGATCAAGGTAAAATGCCATGTACCGCTAAACAACACCAATTACAAACGAAATATTTTCGAAAATATTTTCAATGAATTACAAACAGTTTCAATATTCATCAATTTACGATACTGTTATGTAGCATGTATATAACTTCCTGTTATTCTTTCAGTCATTCACCTTTTTCATGTTCACCAACCCCCCCCCCATGACATCTAGGAATATCAGACACCCTTATACCATGGACTATGAGAGACCAACCCCTCAGTGTGTCAGCTAACTTCATGGAACGAGGTTTCAAAGTACTATGACTATACTACCAACCCCAGTCATGAATTTAAAGTTTTTGCATAATTTTCTTTTTTTTGCAAAATCAAAATAAAATATCTGTATGTTTTTAGTGTTCTATACAAATGGCTCCTTCTCAAACATGGAATGGGCTAAAATTTTAATGATGTAACCTGTCTGTCTGTGGCTTGTTAATAATTATGATTCATAAAAGAAAGTCCTTACAGGGCTTGAGTAAAAAAAACATTACCGAGGGGCGCAAGATGCCAAATTCAAGTTCTAACAGCTGAAAATCTGCTAAATTTGAATTCTGATGTCTGAAGAGAGCATCCAATTATCATTTCACTGATGTAATATTGGAATGTTGGATGATGTTGGAGTATACTTGACATTCTAAGTTTCTGACCCTTTTCTGATACATTTTATATCGCATGTAAATGGAAATTGGAATGCAACTTTAGTCACACTTCAATCTTATTGGAACATTTACTCCGGTCTTAATATCTCAGAGGACATAGGGTTAGATTTTAGGATTGTAATAGAGTTTTGGTTCAGAATAATGTAAAGATAAGAATAAGGGGTAATTCAAATATGGAGGTTACGTTTTAAGTCTGGCTTAATGTCCAAATTTTCCATCGGAGCAAATGTCTTTGAACCTTTTGGAACACTCATCCCCCTCATGTTATTTGTGAATATTATTTCTCACCTGTGCGCTTAGTGCTTCAATGAACTGCCCTCTGTGAAAGTTATGTGCAGTATCCAATATTTTCATCAGACTTACTACAAGGTCAATCTTTCTCTGAAATGCATAGAAAAGATATTTCATTCATGCAAAACAAATCAAATAATATGGATTGAAATGGCAAAATAAACTTTAAAACATTATTCAACTGCTCCAAAAGACACAAACAACATCTATTCAAATATTAATAAAACAATATGACAGGGATTAAAATTCATACTTATGCATTTAACACTTTATGATAAAACATGACTGCAAGAAGACCTGACCAATTAGAATTAAGAAAATCCATTACAAACGTGGTTTTGTTTGTTAGTTTTTTTTATAGGATTCCTATTATTACAAGCTTATATTTTTCAAGACTCCAGACAAGTCATGCTATTATTCTTGTAAAATGATCGTCGATCTGTATTTTTTTCTAATTGATCGACTGGAAATTTGAAACTTTGTATCGGTTTCAAGGAATTTTAATATCACATATTTAAAAGCAACCATGTTATAACTTAAAACTAACCTTATAATCTGAGTTGAGATATGGCAAGACTGGTTCCTGATCTTGTAACTGTGTCTGGTTTATGATCGTGTTCTCAGTGAGTAGTGTGGCACATTTCTTGGAAGCTAGTCGAGAGATGGGAACACCAGTCAAGCTAGCTTGATGCTCCAGGCATGATGTAATTGAATCGACTGTATTACAAGAAGAGTCAATAGTAGTACCATATGATGTTAGATAATATTGACTGGCTTTGAGGGAGATATATCCCAAGGTAGTCTCATACTGCCTGCGTCTTGATGAGGCTATGCATTTTCTTCTTTGGAAAATGCATTAAGTTTATTTTTCAAGTAGCACATCTGTTTTCAGTTCCATCCCCCTAAAAACCTGAAAGGTCACAACCAGTGAATGTGATTAATACCTCTACCCTATCTCTAATATGCCTCTAATACATTAAAATTGTATTTTTCCCTGATTGTCTTTCGTCGTTTCAATGGCAGCACAGTACCTGACACAATGAAAATGGGTCTCGCACATATTTACTCCAAGAACAAAGTGTGTACTAGGTCTTGTGAGCACAGGGCAAAAAGTGAGAAAGTATAGTTTGGTCTCGAATATTTTTTCACCTGATTTTAATTGCCATAGTATGCCTTTCAACTATGGCAACACAGTACACAGCACATTTTTACAAATGTGTCTTGCACGTCTTCACTCCTAAAGCAAATGTTTACCAAGTCTTGTGAGCACTGGGCAAAAACTGAGGAAGTACTTACATGTAAATAATCTGCACATATGGAACCAACAAACTGACCTACTAAACGCTGATTCCTGTATATCACCTTAAGATTAATTTGTTGTCATTTTGTATCGAACAACTGCTGAAAATTGAGTAGCACATTCATATGAGAAGAAATCGAGCCTACTAATGAGACAAATTACTCGGCATATTCCGAGTATCATTACCTTCTAAAGTGAAATTCTTGATATCTGTGCACTCCACATTGTTGATCTGGTTCATAGAACTGATAGAGGAAGCTGATGAGATGGTGTCTAGGTGCTGGTTGTTACCACTGGAAACCCCATCTGATCTCTAGATAGGAAGTACATGAATACCAGGGTTACATCGGAACCAAATCTGCTGCGAATCCATCCGAATACAAGTATTCTGGAGGAATCAGTATTCCGTTCTCCCTCCCCAAATGCGAGAAAATTCGTAAGGGATTCGGGTTGTCTTGAAATGTTCAAAACCAGTCGAATACCCTCCAAAATACTCTCGAATGTGACCATGACAAATTTCATTCGGGCCACATTCAGGCCGTATTCGGATGGAAATCGGTTGCATTCTGGGAGGCATTTTGGTATTCTTAGAAGTCAATTCTTGGCAATTCTGCTCTGATTCGAGACCTATTCCGGACAGATTTGCCTCTGATTCAGGGAGCTCCCTGAATCAGAGACGAATAGGTTCCGAATCCCAAGAATCCATCCGAATCAGGCCATATTCGGGCAGAATTTATTCGAGAGAATTCGGTTTCGGTGTAACCATGGCTTTAGGCATGCATACGTGTCCTCCCATGGAAATAATCATTTTGAAGATTTAAAAGTTATGATCAGCAGTGATACAAAACATATCAAATATAGTCTAATATTCCATGAAGTAGTAACCATGCTGGACATCTCTAGTTACGTTATCTTATGACTTTTTTATCAAAACTTATGCAAATGATCACAAATCAACTGTCAAGAGTTAATGCAATGCTCCAATCATTTCTAGAGCCCCCGTCCAAAGAATCTGCACACTGACCGCACAGACAGTCACATATTAGTGGTTCTAAACACAATTGGCTCTTTGGATGATACCCATGCAAATTAATGATTACAGACATTTTGCATATTGTAGCCATTTCTGAACCGATTTCGCTCAAATCAATGTTTCTTGTGTTTGAAATGAATGATCTAAAATGCATGGTCTTGCTAGTATGATCCTGTTGTTGATTGCGGGCAAACAAGTTTTTGATTTCTAACTTGACAAACTCATCACTTGGTTTTTTTTTAATTTCCCCTTTCCCTATATGTGTACATATTGTATGTGAAAGGTTTGTTTTATACTTTTGTGGTTTACATTGTTTTCATGAATTGAATTGTCATTTTGATTTATGAATGGAAATAAATAAATTGAACTGAACCGAGCTAAATTTCATCACCAAAAACAAGCAGTTAAATAACCAAAAATCATAAACTTTCCCACTACAGTGCCAACTCAGCGACTACTAAACATTTATTTGAAATACAAATTCTAAGTTGATTTTGAGTAAAAAAAAAAAGAGCATTATAATTTGGTATACATGGACAAGTATGTTCCTTATCATTTGATTGAGTATGTCCCTCTGAAAAATTATCCTACTTGTACTAGACAGTCCATTCCGTACCGATTCACAAAGTATTCTAATTACATAATTTCAATACGGTACTTGACACTTTATCACTCCACATTTCTAATTAAACACATCGAGTGATAAAAAAATGTCAAGTGTTAAAGTTATGTAATCAAATTATAAGAACCAAGATAATTATGAAATTATGTTATATCATGTACTAGGGCAGTCATCGGATGTTTGGGGTTTTTTGACCGGTATGAAATATAGAAGCATATAGATCAATTTAAGGTAAGATAGGTATGAAGTAGTTGATATTCAGTCTGTGGTGAGTATATTTCTTTATTTGAGTAGTCCACCGGTCTGGAGGCAATTGCATCGGTGACCAGCAGCAATGGTTGGTCACCGGTGGACCACCCTCTTCGACTTGGCCCTAGTATTAGAGCAAAACAAGAAACATTATATAGACGAAAAACCGTATGCTCAGTACTGAAATACCTTTGTCTGGAGGCCCTGGACCTCTTGAAGAAGTTCCCCGAAATTGTGATGATCGTCAAGCAGATTTCGAATGGACTCTTTTAATTCTTTCCTTCCCGACTTCCTGCTTTCTCTTGGTTTATCTTGCCATGCCTCTGCAATTCAAAACAAAACAATTGAACAATAAAGTAGATCTTAGTATTTTTGTCATACTTTCCTTCAAATCAAAGCACTGAAATGCATCTATTAGACGGGTCAATATATGGTTTGACCCGGAACAAATTGCAACAACAGGTTTTTCAACTGTTTCTGGCAGTATTTGACCTCAGGAATAACATACTAAAAATCTACCAAAATCCGCATCCGGGAAAGTGGTTATTTTCAAGATGGCGTCCAAGATGGCCGCCATTCACTGAAAATGGATACAACTCACTCATTATCCACCCTAGAATCCTATTTTGGTTCATATTCCATGGTCCAGTGGGTAAAATAATCTGTTGATACAAGTTAGAGTGAATATAAGCACTCCGGTGTACCAGGAAAATCCAAGATGGGGCCCAAAATGGCTGCCGTAGGCTAAAAATCCACAATTCATCAATTACTTACTTAAGTGACTTTAATTTGTTTTTTATTCAATGGTCTTAATTATGAAGTAGTACATTGGGACAAGGATAGTCAGTGGTCTGGTGTGTCCAAAAAATCCAAGATGGCTTCCAAAAATTGAGTTTAAAATCCTGAAGAAAAAAAATCTGGTTTTACAAATATCTGAAACTCGCACAGGATGTTTAAGGATACATGGTTGCTCTTATGTCCACATTTCATGAACTAGATCCATAAAATTTCAGTTATGATGACAGTTCCTCAAATACCCCCAACATGGCCAAAGTTTGTTGACCCTAAGTGACCTTTGACCTTGGTCATGTGACCTGAAACTCGCACATGATACTGAGGGATACATGGTTGCTCTTATGTCCAAGTTTCATGAACTAGATCCATAAACTTTTAAAGTTAAGATGACAATTCCTCACATAACCCCAACATGGCCAAAGTTCATTGACCTTTGACCTTGATCATGTGACCTAAAACTCAGGCATGATCTTTAGTGATACACTATACCCTTATGTACAAGTTTTATGAAGTAGGTCTATATAGTCGTCATGAATATTCATTAGGTGGGCTGATGTCACATCCTCACTTGTTCTTTTGTATTTTATTATATGAAATTAGGTTTATTCAATTTTTTCCTCCAAGAACTAGAAAAATTGGATTAAAAACTGATTTAGTGCATTAGATATTTATTGCTGCAACTTATTTCATTATAAGGGAGACATAGTATTCACACAATTATGAAATAATGAAAAATTATGATTTTATGTACTAACATAAGAAAACGGAAAGTGGAGATGTGACATCATCATCCCACCTAATGAATATTCATGACGACTGTTTTCACAAAATATTGCTTCAGTTTAAACTTCAATAACTTTATTATTTGTTATCCGATTTTGATGAAATTTTCAGCATTTTGCTCAACCAACATAACACAGACCAAAGCTTTTGGTCTAGCCAGCGGCTAGACAGGAATAACCCAGGGGTGTGAGTGGTCACAAATAAAAAGATCTGAAAAAAGCTGAAGAGTGTTGAAAAAGTCTGAAATAGAAAGAGCTCCTATACTTTTTGTACAGAGGAAGGCCAAAAATAAGCTGAAATTAAGCTGAAAAAAAAAATCTGAAATCAGATAAAAATCTGAACTCTCACACCCCTGGAATAACCGTCATTTCTGGGGATTTCCTTAACAATTTCTGACATTTCACTATAATCCCCATTCACCGACGGTAGTTCGTTAGTGTGAGCTCGCATGAGTTATCACGTCTACCAATTCGGCCGACTAGTAATGTCCAGACTTCAATATTTTTTTAAAAATCAAATTTACAGTCTAAGGATTTAGAAACTACCTAAATAATGTCTTGAATATATAAGAAATAAGGAAACATGAAAAAAAGAGATCAAAAGGTGTGAAAATAGTACTTTACCAATGTTTACTTGTCTTGGTCTCGAGAATCACCCCCAAAATGGCAGCCAAAATATGGGATATTTACCAACGAACGGAGAGGGCATCAATAAGTTACAAATGTGATATCGATATTGCTTTCGATATTATACAATCTGCTCCATATGCAGTAGAGGCGCACGGCCAATATTGGAGACTGTCTCCAATGTGGGAGATTATCTCCAATATCAGACACTTTTGTAAAGAATTTGGGTATCCAATTTCAGAGACAGTCTCCAGTTTTGGAGTCCAATTTCCTTTGTTTACATTTGCTGCAAAAGGATTACCTTGGCGGCAAATAAAAATGTGATAAGCAGATTCCTCATGAAAAATTACCCCTTTTCACCGTCTACTTTTGTTTTGATAAGGATTTTTGTTGTCAATCACACACAAAACAAATGGGCTTCTGACCTCAGTGAGACAAAATTTTGGGTGGAAAAATCATGCTTTTGTTGGTGTTGTTTCTTTTGTCCTTTTGCAAAGCAAGTCTCCAATGTGGGAGATTGTCTCCCCTATTGGAGAGAGTCTCCCATATTGGCCGTGCGCCTCTACTGATATGCGAGCTAAACCGCTACGATCACAGGTAGCAGACGACATTCGATATATCGAGACATTGAAAAGTATAAGGATAACGTCATTCAAGATGGGAACTTGCAAGAAAAACTGTCAGCTTAGCCTTAGGTGAAAATGTGTTAGATGAAAGATTTCTCGATCATCCAGAGGACTGTTATTTATATTTCCCTGGCAATGCCATGGCAATGGAAACCATAATTTCACTTAAATAAGTTAAAAAACAGTTTTATCGTGACCTATAAAATGTTAGTTCAGACAGTATCGTATGGGTACTAGTATTCACAGAGCTGCCAACATTGGTATGATAGAATCCAGAAGATTTCGCGGAGGTATGATTTTGTGAGGGAGCGCGCGGCGAAATGTCCCACGGACGGGAGTTTTGGGTAGCAAAACTCATTAAGAAACAACATTTGATAGTATCCGACAGCTGTCTAAACGACCAAAACTTTTGGCACATAGATTAAATGCACATTAGAGAGATTTCATGAAATGATGAATTGTCTGTCATTGACTAAAAAAATAAGTTCAAGCCTGATTTCAGGCAAGTCAGTAGAACATAAAATGATTCACAAAAGAATGCATTTAACAAGAAAATACCTTTATTGTCCAGAGGGGGAAAGGGCTGCAGTAGTGGAAGATGAGCTTGCCTGGCCCTGTAAAGACTTATATGTGGCCTGTTTAAAGTCTGAGGGCCGAGGGATTCCTGTGAAAATTGCCTTTTTGTAGCAAGCACGCACAGCCAGCCAGCGCCAAGCTAGCTCACTCACGAAAGAGAAAATGTTCGAATCCGATCAACCCAAGTAAAAGTAAGCAAAAAAAATCTCCACTTTGCTTCTGTTCTTCAGGATTGTCAATAAAATTATTCCTAAAAGTCAGGGTGTAATTATAATAGTAACCCATCGTTGATCCACAGTTTCAGCTCGAATAAAGCGCACACAAGCTTCCGAAAAATACATCGGACTTCCCTTCTCGCATAGCCTCCTGCCGCGGCGCAGTCTGCCGGAGACCAGGCAGTGCTGCGCCGGGGCGCGTCGGGGGCCCGGGGCATAGGCATGGAGTGCCGCTAAAGTGTTTCCATCACGCACATGCACATTGCAGAACCAGAAGAAAAAAAATTGCTTGTTAGACTAATTCACCAGTCGTTCGGTAAAATTATCTTCATTTACATTGGAAATCAATGTACGATTATACAAAAACTGGTAAAAGTAACTGGGTAAAATGAAAATGTGATAAGGAGTTTCCACGTGGGTGTAAAGGGAGTTGAACATGCTAGACTCGTAAAACAGTCGTTTGTATGAATTTTACAATTTAACAGCTAAAAATCACAATTATCCGGGAGATTTTGGCATGGGGTCGGGAGAACGGGAGATTGGATCGAAATCCAGTATTCTCCCGCAGGATCCGGGAGACTTGGAAGCTCTGTATTCAACCCGGCATAATTCAAAGATTTTGACATATTCCCCAAAATATTTAGAAATAGGGAATTTATCTTAATTTCATACCTTTGTTATTTCCAGGGTAATCTGTTGTCGGTATTTTCTTTGTCAATCTGTCGACTGTATGCGCGGAGGATCGAATTATGCGGCGATGGCCTTTTGCACTGAATGGCACTAGTATTCAACCTAGTGAGGATTGATAGCAAATCTCAAAAGGGTTTAGATTGCTAAATTAGATCTAGATCTATGTTACCTCGAGCGAAGTTCGTGCAGGCTCCACTCCACTTCACTACCGCTACACTACGCTTCACCTACCCGAACTTCGAGACCATGAACTCGATCGGATATTCCGAGTGACAAAAGGTGGGATTTTATGGGGAGAAAATACAAAATTCATGCAACATCACGATCTTTAAAAACAAGTACAACTAATATTCTTACTTTACACAAAGTTTCACTTTTTTTTCCATGCTTCTATCAGTCTCAAAATTGATGATTTAGAGCCAACATGAAGTTCCTCACACGTAATAATTCGCTGCCGATTTCAGAACATCGCATGCGCGCGAGGGTCCGAGATCGGACCAGACCCGGTACCTCCCGCATGCGATGTTTTGAAGTCGGCAGCGCATTAATATTTATACGTGTGAGGAACTTCATGTTGGCTCTAAATCATCAATTTTGAGACTGATAGAAGCATGGAAAAAAGGTGAAACTTTGTGTAAAGTAAGAATATTAGTTGTACTTGTTTTTAAAGATCGTGATGTTCCATGGATTTTGTATTTTCTCCCCATAAAATCCCACCTTTTGTCACTCGGAATATCCGATCGAGTCCATGGTCTCGAAGTTCGGGTAGGTGGAGCGTAGTGTAGCGGTAGTGAAGTGGAGTGGAGCCTGCACGAACTTCGCTCGAGGTAGATCTATGTAGTGTAAGTCTCTGGCTTTGATTAATTCCCTGTTTGGTCTCATCTCAAATGGTCTAGTCCAAAGTCGGATGGGACAAGGGCAGATTGAGAGACAGGGCCATCTTTCATCGCTAGGTTGAATACTAGTGCCGACGGGTTGAATACTAGTACCAAAATCCATCGCCGTATAATTCGATCACCCGCGCACACAGTAAACTGGTTGAAGAAAAAAATAACGGAAAAAGAATAACCAGCATTTGCTCTTGGAAATAAGACGGGTCTGAAATTCAGGTAAATTATATATTTCTATATACGGTATTTGACTTTTTGAGGAAACTCTCCAAAGTCAAACTCAAACTAGACCAAACGGGTTGAATACTATTACTAGACTAGTGCCCTTACGGTATACACTGTCTATACCTACGGCTACAGGCCAACAACTCTTCAGTCTATGTATTGGTGAGTGGAGCCAACATAGTTCAGCGGAACAACCAAAATACAGAGACTGAACTTGTTGAAGCTTTTTTTGGTCTAGCCAGCGGCCAGCGCGGCGCAGCCGATCCGAGCGGCCGCGCTAAGCCAACCGGCTAGGGTCGGGGCTCCGGCTCGACTCTGCACCGAAGGCGAAGCCCATGAATGGCTGATCCTGGGATGGAAAGAGATTTTTAAATTGTTAAAGAAAAGAAAAAGTCTTACTTAATATCTCATGAAGGGTGTTTGATGACTTGGGCTTAAAATGCACTCGATGCATGTAGTCCGGGTTATAACTGAGCAAGGTGCCACTTGGAGAAGGAGAAATTTTCATATAGTGCCTCTAGACCAGTTTTTTACGCTGAATATGAATATATGAGGTAAACAGGCTGTATCCTGAAAATTAACCTGTGAGGGCGCTTTTTTCAAAATGGCCGCCATATTTTCCGAGAATTTGAATTTTCGTACATAGATTTTGACATAAGCATTCAATTGCCATAAAATTAGTGTCATATGAAAGCCAAATAAATTTCCTACAATTTGGTACTATTTATAGGGGATAAGTAGGTCATTTGGCTGAGATTTTAAGTAGAAAACTGCATTTTTTGTAATTTTTTCCCAAAAATTGAAAAATTTACAAATACATGATTTTACATAATTCTATGAAAAATTAATCAATTACCTTGAAATGTTCCTGAAAACTTTATTGATATACTATTATCATGTGGATGAAATTCCAACTCTGTATCATTATTTTTAGCAAATTTATAAGGTATCAAACTTGAATACTTCAATTCCAGAAATGTCGCTTTTTGTATGCATTTCCATAGATTAATACGTATAACATGTATAATAC
The DNA here is from genome assembly GCF_037042905.1 of Lytechinus pictus. Lineage (NCBI taxonomy): Eukaryota > Metazoa > Echinodermata > Echinoidea > Temnopleuroida > Toxopneustidae > Lytechinus > Lytechinus pictus. Next base: position 46,822,201 of record NC_087246.1, on the reverse strand, counting down.
ATACTATGTATAATACATGTATGTATAATGTATAGTTAAAACTTAAATGCTATTATCTCCGCTAGTTAATCACTTGCAGAGTTAAGAGTAGGCTTTTCTCTATCAGCTACATAAAACAAAATGTTGGCACATCGAAGCCTAGCATTTTCAGGGGGTGGGGGTGTCGAAGTACTCCCCCCCCCGTTCCTATATCATGTTGTTGTATATTGCCTATTTGTTAGAAAAATAACTGTTTTTTGGAGCACCCATTGAGGTAAAAGGCATTTCTGTTGTACACTACATCCACTTTAATTACTTTAAAACCACTTGGAGAGGAAAAGAGTAGGCTTTTTTCTACCAGCTACATCAAAAGAAGTAGCAAATCGAAGCCCACCCCTCTGGGGGGGGGGGGGATGTGGAAGTCGATCACCCCTCCCCTTTTGCTACTTGCTAATTTATTTGGAAATTTACCATTTTTGACCCAACATTGAGGCAAAAAGGCGTTTGTGCTTTATTATTTATTTTATTGATTTGAAAGAGTAGAGTTCGTTCTACTAGCTACATAAATAAGCGCAGCACATCGAACGCTAGCCCTCTCAGGTGCTGTCTAAGTCACCCCACCCCCTCCTCTATATCATGTATATTGCCTATTTATTGGCAATTTCACCATTTTGGATCACTCATTGACATGATTGAGGCATAAGGGCATTTCTACTATAATTATATCACACAGCCAATTTTATTTTCTTGCTATTACTTGGAGAGGAAAGCATGGGCTTTGGTATATCAGCTACACATTATTAAGAAGCGCTTGCACATCGACACCTAGCCCTCTCAAGGGCTGTCTTAGTCAACCTCTCCCCCTCTATATTATGTTTATTGCCTGTGTATTGGAAATTACACCATTTTAAATCACCCATTGAGGCAAAAGGGCATTTCTACTATATAGTACAGCCAATTTTATTTTCTTGCAATGACTTGGATAGGAAAGAGTAGGCTTTGCTCTATCAGCTATATATAAACAAGTGCTGGCAAATAAAAGCCTACCCCTCCGGGATGCAGTTGAAATCACCCCATGCCTTTTGCATTATTGCATATTTATTGAAAAATTCACGATTTTGAAGCCCCAATTTAGGCAAAAAGGCGTTTCTGATTTATAGTTCTTCCACTTTTACTGCCTTGAAACCACTTAGGGAGGAAAGAATAGGTTTTGCTTTATCAGCCAAATATAAAGAAGTGCTGGCAAATAAAAGCCTACCCCCTCCGGGTGGCTGTTGAAATCACCCAATCCCTTTTTCATTATCGCCTATTTATTGGAAAATTCACCATTTCGGAGCCCCCGTTTATGCAAAAAAGCGTTCTGATATATAGTTCTACCACTTTTACTGCCTTGAAACCACTTAGGGAGGAAAGAATAGGTTTTGCCTTATCAGGCACACATAAAGAAGTGCCGGCAAATAAAAGCCTGCCCCTTCAGGGGACTGTCGAAAAAACTCCCCCCCCCCCTCTTGAAATTCACAATTTTGGAGCCCCCATTGAGGCAAAAAGGCATTTCTGATATATAGTTCTGCCTTTTTTCACCCTTGAAACCACTTGGAGAGAAAAGAATAAAGGCTTTGCTTTAAACAGCTACATATAAAGACATGCTGGAAAATAAAAGCATATCCCCATGAGAGGGCTGTTGAAATCACCCCGCCCCTTTTTCATTATTGTTTACTTATATGAAAATTCACAATTTTTGAGCCCCCATTGAGGCAAAAAGGCGGTTCTGATATATAGTTCTGCCACTATTACCGCCTTGAAACTACTTGGACAGGAAAGAGTAGGCTTTCCTCTATCAGCTATATATAAAGAAGTGGCTCTACTATATACCAGAAACACCTTTTTTGCCTCAATGGGGGCTCCAAAATGGCAAGTTTTCCAATGAATTGGCAAAAAATCGTACAAAAGATGGGGTAACATCTATAGTCCCCTGAAGTGGGTCAGGCTTCGATGTGGCAGCAATTCGACATATATAGCTGAAAGAGGGGAATCTACTCTCCAAACTCTTCCTCTCCAAATGGTTTCAAGAAAATGAAATCGGGTGTTTATACAGCAGAAGTGCATATTGCCTCAATGGGGGCTCACAAATTGTGAATTTTCAAATAATTAGGCAATAATGCAAAAGGGGTGGGATGGTTTGACAGCCGCCCAGATGGGTAAGCTTCAATGTGCCAGCACTTCTTTATAGGTAGCTGATAGAGCAAAGCATATTCTGTCCTCCTTAATTGGTTTCAAGGCAGTAAAAGTGGCAGAACTATATATGAGAGATGCTTTTTTTTACCTCAATGGGGGCTCAAAAATTGTGAATTTTCCAATAAATAGGTAATAATGCAAAGGGGGGAGGGGGTGATTTCAACAGACCCCAGAAGGGGGTAGGCTTTTATTTGCCAGCACATCTTTATAGCTGATAAAGCAAAGCCCATTCTTTCCTCTCTAAGCGGTTTCAAGGCAATAAAAGTGGCAGAACTATATATCAGAGACGCCTTTTTGCTTCAATGGGGGCTCCAAAATGGTGAATTTTCAACAAGTAGCCAAATACCGAAAATTAGTGGGGTAACTTTTACAGCCGCCTGAATGAGATAGGCTTCAATTTGCCAACACTTCTTTATATGGAGCTAATAGAGCAAAGCCTACTCTTTCCTCTCCAAGTCATTGCAAGAAAATAGAATTTGCTGTACGATATAGTAGAAACGCCCTTTTGCCTTAATGAGTGATCCAAAATTGTGAATGTCCAATAGATAGTCAAATACCGAAAATTGGTGAGGTAAATTCTACAGCCCCCGAACATTCTGAAGGGGATATGCTTCGATTTGCCAACACTTCTTTACAGCTGATAGAGCAAAGCCTACTCTTTCTTCTCCAAGTCATTGCAAGAAAATAAAATTGGCTGTACTATATAGTAGAAACGCGCTTTTGCCTCAATGGGTGATCCAAAATGGTGAAATATCCAATAAAATAGGCAATATACATGATATAGAGGAGGGGGGGTTGACTTAGACATCCCCTGAGAGGGCTAGGGTTCGACGTGCCAGCGCTTATTTATATGTAGCTGGTAAACTCTACTCTACCCTAATCTTTCCTCTCTAAGTGGTCTCAAATCAATAAAATGGGGTGTACAACAAAGCACAAACGCTTTTTGGCCTCAATGTTGTGAATTTTGAAATAAATTGGCAACATTAAGCAAAAGCTCCCCCTCCCCGAGAGGGGTAGGCTTCGATGTGCCACTTCTTTTGATGTAGCTGGTAGAACAAAGCCTACTCTTTTCCTCTCCAAGTGGTTTTAAAGTAATTAAAGTGGATGTACTATATAACAGAAATGCCTTTTGCCTCAATGGGTGCTCTAAAAAACAGTTATTTTTCTAACAAATAGGCAATATACAACAACATGATATAGGAACGGGGGGGGGGGGGGGACTTCGACACCCCCACCCCCTGAAAATGTTAGGCTTCGATGTGCCAACATTTTGTTTTATGTAGCTGATAGAGAAAAGCCTACTCTTAACTCTGCAAGTGATTAACTAGCGGAGATAATATCATTTAAGTTTTAACTATACATTATACATACATGTATTATACATAGTATGTATTATACATGTTATACGTATTAATCTATGGAAATGCATACAAAAAAGCGACATTTCTGGAATTGAAGTATTCAAGTTTGATACCTTATAAATTTGCTAAAAATAATGATACAGAGTTGGAATTTCATCCACATGATAATAGTATATCAATAAAGTTTTCAGGAACATTTCAAGGTAATTGATTAATTTTTCATAGAATTATGTAAAATCATGTATTTGTAAATTTTTCAATTTTTGGGAAAAAATTACAAAAAATGCAGTTTTCTACTTAAAATCTCAGCCAAATGACCTACTTATCCCCTATAAATAGTACCAAATTGTAGGAAATTTATTTGGCTTTCATATGACACTAATTTTATGGCAATTGAATGCTTATGTCAAAATCTATGTACGAAAATTCAAATTCTCGGAAAATATGGCGGCCATTTTGAAAAAAGCGCCCTCACAGGTTAATTTTCAGGATACAGCCTGTTTACCTCATATATTCATATTCAGCGTAAAGAACTGGTCTAGAGGCACTATGTGAAAATTTCTCCTTCTCCAAGTGGCACCTTGCTCAGTTATAACCCGGACTAATGGTTGCCAACAATTTGCAGTATTGTTCCGTAAACTTTCTTGCCCTTTCTTGAAATTAATCTTGTCAAAGACAAAGTCAAACATCGCGCTGAAAACCTGAGTATGGTAGCTTTTAATACAAAATAAAAGAGCAAAAAGTAAAAGAAAAATTATGAAGAAGAATAGAAAAGAGGCCATGGGGAAGAAGAAGGAGAAGAAGAAAAAGAAGAATATAAATATCCAATGATTTTCCTGTTTTTCTCCTTGATCCTGTTCTTCTTTATTCTTTCTCTTTTCTTTTTTTTCGCCGCCAATACAATGGGGCCGCGGCCCCTTCGCCCCCCCCCCCACTGGGGGGATCCGCCTATGAGGAGGAGGAGGAAAGAGGAGAAAACGAAGATCTTAGGAGGAGGGGAAGAAGAAAAGAAATGTATCATTGTGAATAGGCCTAAGAGTAAACTTTTTCCCCTTTTTTCTCCTTCTCCCTCCTTTTCTTCCAAGTTTTCTTAAGTTTTTTTTTAATGATTATTTTTGGCGCCGCCAATATGGGGCCGCGGCACCCTTCGCAGCCCCCGCCCCCCCCCCCCCCCAGGATTCACCCATATTTTCTGGAAGAAGAGAAGGGGGAAGAAAAGTAGAAGGGGAAGGAGGAGGAGGGGAAGCAAATCATAACGTATTTGGTATTTTCATGCGTTTATGTGTGTATTACATTTTTCTCTTAAAACCAAACAAGTTGCAGCAAGTGAATATCTTATGCATTAAATCAGTTGTCTATTCATTTTATTTTTCATTCTTGTTAGACAAAGCTTGAATACATGGCCGTACGCAACATCAGGCAGCAGGGCAGCAGGGGGGCAGTCCCCCTCCCCAGAAATTTTAAAACTTACATTTGTTTTACTGACAATTTTTACAAAATTCACCAATAGGATGCAACAAGAAATCCTTCAATTCTGCTTTTAAAATAGGCAAAAGCACCCCAAGAACAAGCGCGGTGGTTTTGCTCCCTTGCTTATTTTATTTTTTTCAAAAAAGTTTATGCGTGCTGTTCCCCCTCCCCCACCCCTGGTGAAAAATGTCTGCGTACAGCTATTCTTAAATTAAATACTGATTGTGGATATGACATCATTAGCTTGCTACTTATTACATATCCAACTGCTTTACTGAAATAATGGAAAGCTTTTAATAGGCCTATCCTAAATATCCCAACTTTGTTATTCCTTGTCCGGTTCTGATGAAATTTCCAATGTTGTGATTCTGGTCCATGAATATGAAACTACTTTCTGCTGCATGCTTTTTGAATGAAATTTGCATAAATTATAAATTTTCAGATGCCATCACCGAATTCATATCACCCTCTCTCTAATATGTTCAAACTATTTTTGTATCAAACTACACCCCTCCAAAAAAAAAAGCAGTTTTTATAATGGGGTGTAGCGGTATATATTTTTGAGATCGAGAGCACCCAGGTCTTAGAGCACCCCTTATATAGGCAGGAGCGGATTGAGCTTTTGCCATTGAGTGATTTTTTTTAAAATCTTTGTTATTTTTATTTTTTGTGGAGAGGGTAGTCCTATAAACTTGCTGAACACTTTTGATAAGTTCCGACTTGAGAACTAGACATGAAATTTGACACCATGAACAGGATGAGAATGTAAACAATAATAAAAAAAATAATAATGATGCGAGTGCGAAGCGCGAGCTGAAATCTTTTAAATTTTCCTTACCGAAATGGCATTTTAAGTACTTTGTGTATTCACGAACAGGATGGGTATCTAATTAAAAATATGCAAGCACGAAGCGCGAGCTGCAATATTTTATTACCGACCTGAAAACTACACATTCAAAGCACTTTTTCGTATATTACATGTACACTCATGAACAGGATAGGTATCTAACTAAATATATTTCCTACCTGAAAACTTGCACTTTTGTAATCATTGACATAGGCTAACATGTATAATGATTGATGTTAGCTCAAAATTTTTGATATTCTGACCTGATCAAACTAGACCATGTAATATGTTTTTCTTAAAGAACAGTATATGTATCTTAATAAACAGTAGCAAGAAGCGCGAGTTCAACATTTTTGATGTTCCGACCTGAAACTAGGGGGAGCGTTTCATGAAAGGAATTGTCGGACGTTTTATCCGACAAGTCCTGATTTATCTGACAGTTACCTTAGTAACAGTGGTTCTCGATCAGCCAATAAAATTCACGAAAAGCTAGACGTCAGATCTGACAACTTGTCTGACAAAAATATTGATGAAACGGTCTCCAGGTTCATATTCACTTCTTGTAATCACAAAGAATGGATGGCTCCGAAAAGAGTTAAGATTGATGAAATCAACCACATCCAGTTTTGTTCAAAATATTTTCTAAATATGATGTGTACTATACATTTATATTTTTTCTTTAAATTTCAGTGTGCTTCTTTTATTTGACAAAGGACATTGTGCAAATTTCCTGAAGAAAAAATAATTACATTAATTAATGGGTTTGGTTTCCCGGGGGATTTCCATACTTGACTTGATTGGATTGGCGTAATTCTTTGTAAGACGGGGCCCAGTAGGCCTACTGGTATCTTCCTAAATGACTCTATGCGAGCTAAAAGCCCGATCTGATTTTTTTTATTATTCTGACTTGAAACTTTGGACATTCTATTTACCTCTTTTAGCCATATAGGCTTATCTTCCTAAACAAATTATTGATGTGTAAATGAGAGCTGAAATCGTTGATATACTGACCCGCAGAAGAACATTTTAAGCACTGTTATGGGAAAAATGGAAGATATATATCTCACAAAAAAATAATGTGAGTGCGAAACGCGAGCTAAAATTTTTACAATCTAAACTTTAAAAAGGGCATACTTTGAAATCATGAATGATTTGCATAATAAATGCAAAGCGAGAGCTTGAAATGTTATACATGCTGATCACTAGCGTACCTACGGGGGGGGGGCAGAGGGGGCAGATTGCCCCCCTGACGAGTGGCAACCCATGCAAGGGATACATCCCTGCCCCCCCCCCCTTTTTTTTTTTTTTTTTTTTTTTTTTTGCTTGTCAAATTTTTTTTGGGTACGAAATCCTTTATTTGTGATTGAAGACCTTTTTTTAAATTTATTATTATTTTTTTTTGCTTGTCAATTTTTTTGGTGGACGAATTTGCCCCCCCCCCCCCTGTGGAAAATCCTAGGTACGCCACTGATGCTGATTGCTGACATAAGAAAAGTATTTCAAGGATCATGAAGAGGATAATCTCACTAATGAAACAAGGCGAGTATTTAGCGCGAGTTAAAAATTTGGTTTTATTATTGTAATCATGGACAGGATGTAGTGCTAAAATAAAGAAATTCGAATCACGAACGGACAATTAGCACATTGACAATTAAGCTGAAAATTTTCAGCCAAATGTTATGAGTTATTATGAGCACTGCGATCGTGAAACGCGTGCAAATTTTTTTATTTATGTAGATATCTAGGCCTATATGATCGACCTTAAATTTTTCTTATTTTCTAATTATTAACCCCCTCCCCTTGTTTTATTTTACTTTTCTTCCGAACTTATCAGATTTTATCTTATCTTATTATCTAAGCTTAATTATCTTATCTTATCTCATCTTATCTTATCTCTCATCTTATCTTATTTCTTTTCTTCTTTTCTCCCCCCCCCCCCCATCGCTTCGCCCCCGCTGGACCAATCCGCCTATTTATTTATTATTTATTTATTTATTTTGTTTTATTTATTTTATACTGCAGGGTAGGCCTGTTCAGTTCTTAAAACTGCTTTACAAAGGCACCCTGCAGTTTAAAATACATGTCAAGATAACTATGAACAACAACAACAAACAACATCAAAAATACAAAATACAAAATATCTAACATCAGAAACAATTAACAGCAAAATATAGAGTGGGAAGTGACAATTTAAACATACATAGCATTGTAAATCAATGGAATATCATTTCGCACTTTATCAATTCGTATGAAAGGCTTTGCATATTTTTTTAAAAACTAACAAGGAGGTACAAACTTGTAAATTTGAAGGAAGTGCATTAAATAATTTGGGTCCGACATATGCGAAAGATTTTCTTTTATGTTCAATTCTAGCTTTGGGAAGCTGAAGGGGGCATCGTAAAGAATACCGTGCCCTGTATTTCACGGGCCGTTTACATACTAAAGGTTTTAAATAATTTGGAACTAAATCATTCATTATTTTATATACAAGAACACAATACTGATATTTTATACGCTGATCTACTGATTGCCACTTCAGTGACTGCAACAAAGAAATTTGTGATGTATTATAATCTTTTTTCAAAAGCATTCTGGCATATTTATTTTGAAGTTTTTGTATCTTATCTAAATGTATTTTTGCACTGCTTCCCCAAGATGTAATACAGTAATCAATCTATTCTACTTCTGTCCAGCGTATAGTCGTACTTGACTAGAAGTGACATCAAAAAAAATGTTTAAGAACCGTTTTCGTGTCTTGATTACTATATTTATCGTCATTTTAAAATCTTTTGTGTTATTTTTGACAACCATTTGATTGTTTGTAGCTGTTAGTTGGCGGCTTTTGGCGAATTTGGCGATACGGTACCGGTATAGTTCTGTTGCTGCAGTTTTGGGTGAAGGGGAAGCGGTAAATTCGAAGATGACGCTCACGATAACCGAGGCTTGGATTCGAGATAGAGTTCAATTAACTCATGATAATTTAGGTAAGATTGCCATTATTAATTCATTTATATGATGTCGTATTATGTATTATCAGTCAAACTCATTTAATTTGCCTGGGAGTTATTTGCTCCGTGTAACGGCTAAGTTTTGGAATCGTTCGTGAATCAGGAGGCCGTCCATATGGCTTCGTGTGCAATTTCATATGCACACAATAGAACGATCATCATCATGATTCCGTGATTCAGATGCTCAAATGGTACGTGAGCAAAATCACCGGACATCCGATCAAAGTGTACGGCAAGTTCCCCTAAGTCTGCGCAGTCCCCTTGTCTGCGCTTATGCAAGGCTCAACATTAGCGGTGGCCCGGGGCCACCAGAAATTCACCTCGGGCAACCATTATTGATAAAATGTTCAGTTTTGGTGGCCCGAATCGGGCAACCAATATTTCAAAGTAGCACCATTTTTCTCCCGATTTTGCACGCGTTTATCAACTTTCTAAAGTTCAAATTGCAACCCAGTGCGTCATGCGCCCTTTTTGTTGATCTACACACAAATACACACACGTAAAGTTTGCATATTAGGCCTACAGCTATAGCATACAGTAGCTATTATCCAGCCAGCCGCGCCGGCCGGCTGGCGTGAGCTTTACATGAAGCCACTGCATACAGCTGTGCTCTAGATCTAGCTCAGCCTATTCAGACTCCGGGAGCTGCGATAAAAAATGTTGCTGCTAAGAAATCTTCCACAGAACTTTGAAAATCTGAGTCAAAGTCACATTTTACACCAATGAAATGACATTCTACAGTCTATATTACGAAAATTTGGTGTACCCTGATTATTTGCAAGCATTAAGAAGAGGCATTAAGAAGAGGAATTATGACCTCTCTTTTGACTACAAAAGACCAATTTCCAAATGAATTAATACACATAAAAACACATAGGCAAGTACATCACAGTCCCACGTGTGCATTTGTATGTATGTTGATACTTGGTTTCTTTCGAAGCTGTGTCTTTTCTAGCCAAAAATAAACAGACAGTTTCTTTCTTTCTTGTTTATAAATGACTTCTTAAACCACTCTTGAGAAAGTAAATACTTTGGGAAGGCATTTCATTGATATGAAATGTGAATTTTGCCAACATTTTGGCAAATATAGGGAACGACTTTTCTCACACTTTTTTTCCAGATATAACTTTTGCCGTTTTCTTATTTTTTTTCTTTTATTTTTTTTTTTACAGTGGTTTAACCATTTATACCCCTTCCCATTGAATATGCCTGATTAAAAAATATGTTTCTACTGAAAATAAAATAATACAAACTAAAGGATATAGAAATAGAAATGTGCCATTCCCAGAAGGTAAGTGAAAATTATTTGCTTGGCTTTTAAATATATTCCAGTCAGAATAGACTGTTGCCACAGCTGTTAAAAATATTCGTAATGGCTTCTTAATTTTCCCCTTTTCCCCATGTTTATATTAATTTTGTTTTATTCATTTTTCTTTCACTTTCTTTTCTTTTTTTCTCTCAAAATTTTTTCTTTTCTTTTTTTCCCTGTTCTTTGTTTTTTCTTTCTTCATTTTCTTTCTTTTGTTTTATTTCACTTATTTCTTTTATCATTTTTGTTTTCTTTTTGTAATATACTTTTTAAAATTATTTTCACTTGTTTCCCCCTTTTATGCATTGTTCTAATTTTGCAGCATATTTTTCTGTGATTTTCTCCAGCTATAATATGCTGCAAAAGAGAAAACAGAAATAAACTGGATTTGGGGCCTGCATAATCTAGGTTTTAGGATTCAAAGAGGAAGAAATGAAAAACCATTGTTTTGTACATCTGAGTTTGCTATGCACTAATTATTTACTTTACCATTATGAGTGTGTGTCAATACGGAGATTTAAAAAAAAGTCCACACAACCTGCGAACAATAAAATTCATTTATTCTCTTTCTATCGTTTCATTTTTACGATAGAAACAATTCATATTTTACCACAAGCCAATTAGCAAAGTAAAATAACAGCAAACAAGGTTTACATACAAGATGATAAAGTGAAAGTAACTTAGTGGTAGTGGCTGCAGAATTAATATTTCAGAAGTTTGTTTTATTAATTTTTAATGTGTTTCTTTATATTTTTTGGGCCACCAAACTTTAATATCGGGCCACCAAAAAAAATTATTTGATGGTTTTGGTGGCCCAAACGGGCCACCACCAAAAAAAGTTAATGTGGAGCCTTGGCTTATGCATATCTGCGCGATTCTAGTAAAAGAAGATACGCAACGAACACAAACTTTACACATCTAAATGCATAGACAGATATTAATTACAAAATCCGACTCACAATGACAATGTCAATGGTGGAGAAATAATGAAATTTGGGAATTTCTTGTGACAGCCTCAAAAAAATGCAGCCTTTCTCATCAAAATCCCCGAATCGCGTGCAAAGTGAATGGGTGCGCAGACATGGGGCACCAATTTTTTTTTTCAATCTGAAAATGACCCCGAGGTTTTTTTCCAAGAAAATCATATATTTCTTTCAAGTGTCATATTTTTATCAGATATTTGCCATTTGGCACACTAACTCAATTATAAGGAACATTATCAACTGAAAGATTTTGTGAAATAAAAAGAAGTTCACGTTAAATCTTAACTCAAATCGTTAGGTGCGCAGACTTGGGAACCACCATCATACAAGAATATGGTACTTGGTAGGTCTATCACATTTTACTCAGTAACCCGGCTGTCGGGCTGTGACTTGAAATTTTGCAATGCTACTACCGGTACTTAGTTACTAGGACTTAGTTAGCAATGGTTAGGCGGGCTTTTGCAATGGTAGGCCTTAGTAAACTTAGGCCCTAGTCAGTGGATCATATTTACCGAACACTTCATATTCATACATAAAAAATTCATCAAACTTACAACTTATTTCAATGAAATGTTATACAAAAGATGTAAAATTTTGCCGAATCAATTTATGATGTGCACGTTCGGTAATTACAATTACTCACTAGAGTATAAATTAAAATGTTTGGAAATTTTTGTTTGCTTATAAATTTTTTGTGTGAATAATATTTTGCTTCATGCGATTAATAGGTCCTCAAATAATCCTCAGTAGTCAGCTCTACTGTGCTCGCATGTGCAAACTTTATTCGCCATCGGCAATAAGGTTTAGATCGATCGCTAATCAGAACCGCAATGCATTATGGGATCGAAAAAAGGGCCGTTAGCTAGCTCTGCACACGCGCACTGCGGACTGTACATGCACAGAGCTAGCTAACGGCCCCCTTTTTGATCCCATTGCGGTTCTGATTAGCGATATACCTTGTAATCAGCAATCTTCAACCTTCAATTTTGAAAAAAAAAAATTCTTAGAAGAGGGTCTAACAACAGTTACTGAGTAACATGCCTGGAGAAAAAAATTGCTTATTTTAAAAAAAATAACATTTTCTTTATGGAGTGCATTTGAAGAGAAATGGGCTTCTGACTGACAGAAATGTGACATTTAATGGCTGCAATAAAGAATAATAATAATAATAATAATAGCGGCATATTTACACAGGGTAGCCACTTCAGTTCCGAAAACTGTTCTCCCAGCGGGCCCTGCTATTATTACCCCGGCTTTAGCACAGCTACCTTTATTGGGCGCTCGAGCATTCGAGGAATTTCTTCCTACCGGGTACCCATTCACCTCACCTGGGTCGAATGCAGCACAATGTGGATTAATTTCTTGCTGAAGGAAAGAAGAATGAAATTTGGTCAATTTTCAGCATTTTCCTGCCATAGTGTTGTTAAGAAATGGGACACACACGTATCCAAATTTTTAGATTCTGAGAGCTGTGACTGAGCCTGTGACAAATTAATTCTTGATGCCAATAACTTGTCACATCTCTCCGAGCAATCAATTTTTTTTGTAATAAAAGTCAATGAAAGTGGGAATAATTATCATCTATTCATATTCTCTCGTTCATAACTTACATCATTCTTTGAGGCGCATAATGATCCATTTAACAGAAGCCGTCTGGTCACTTGTATATCTCCGAAAGTATTGCCATCTTGAAAATATCGCCTTCTCACAAGATCTGGGTTTTATGTTCACATCATGGTTAATCGTTGCAATTTTTATTTTGGTAAAAGCATTCTTGTGAGTTCAAGATTCACCAATGGTGTGGAAAGTGCGACAAAAGATGAGTCAATTTGCATTTGAGTGACGTTCTTATCCACGTCATGTGTTATACACTGGATTTCTTCATAACTAGTCTCTTCAGTTTCTCAGGTACTGCTTGACTCCCATTGATAGTCGTGTCATTGTGCTCCAGTGTTGTGACAAAATTAAAGAAGTTTTTTGTTAGAATAAAGAAACTGCATGTTATTTTGGTAAAAATATTATTAAAATGTTTAAAGTCATTTCAAAATTCTGTTTAAAACAAAATGCTTTAATTTACATTTTCAATCTTGCAGAGGATGTGCGATCACTGTTGTTACCCGGTACGTATCAAGAGAAGATAGGCGGCCTTGGAAATGCGCTCTCCAGCTTTATTCGACTCAAGCACATCGATCTATCTCGTAATGCACTGCAGAGTCTACAAGGCTTACACCACCTTAAAGCTCTTGAGAAGCTAAATCTGTATCCTTTCCTCATGGAGATGACTTTGTAGTTTATCTGGCACTGAACAGATAATTGGAAATAATAAAGAGTGCTCGGTATATCAAATCACTCCCTTCAATGGGGATGCATATTTATGTTACCATTTTATGAAAAATGAATTGAACAGATATTTTTCAGTTTCCTAATATTAATGTTCTGTTGCTTGATTGAAACTGACTGGCCCATCCATTGGTGAACATTGTTTTTTTTTAGCAAGAGTGGTATGCCAATGTAAGATATGCCTGGTTTTAAGGTGACAGGTGCCCTATTACCGTGCGGAAACGACTACGGGTATATAATCAAGCATAGGATTCTTACTAAGTACCTGTACCCCAACAAACTATATATTTTTGGAAAGCTTATGAGCTGATCTACACAAAAATTTGCACTGTGGCATATTAGCTTTATGCATAAGCAAAATATGGTCATTCAAAGTCATGACTTTAAAAATCATGATTTTTCTCTATATGAACTTTCTATGGTTATAACTTCACAACAAAGAGTGTAATTTAAGTTTTGATGGATTAATTTAATTCTCTGACTTCTTTGTGATGAATTTATGATGGCTTTAAGAAATATTCAGAGTAGAATTGTAAAAATTATGGATTAAACTAGCAGTCAGATAATGAGAAATTCAGAAAGGACTTTTATACACAACTCCACCTGTGGGGGTACCATGCACAAAAACTATCATTATTTTGTTGTACTCTTCAAGATACACAATTCTACAAAATTTTATGCAAATCCAATGATTAGAACTCGAGTTATTACATTTTTCATTAAAAAACCCTCAATTTTGTATAATATCACGATAAAGAAAGGGCTATAATACTAATAATAACGGACATTTGTAACGCGCCATGTCTGTCACATAGTGTATGTAACTTGTAGTCGCTGCCATATTGTGCAATACAGTAGCTCTCCCTATTTGGCCAACAGAGGGTGGTAGTCCACTTTGCTACATGGAATATCTGGGGCTTCAGCCAAAAAAAATCTGGGGATTTTCTGATTTTTTTTAAGGCAGTATCAAAGGTTTTGGGGACAGATTTAATCACTTCCGGTGTGTAAAATACTACTTCCGGTTTGAGAATTTTATGAAAATATGTTTTAACCCCCCTCTTATTAAAAAAAGAGGTAGAATATTGAGATAAAACAAGTTGCATGATGAAGTACACACATGAAACTAGCAAAGGAGACCAAAAAAATAAAATCATTAAAATAAAAAAAAAGTAGGGCACCTGTCACCTTAAGGCAATAAAAATTATATCTAGAAAGATACTTCACACTCTGTCACGTGGGAAGTGACTTTAAAAAAAAATTATTTACCTACTGCTGCTTGACACCAAATAAGGAATACGTAAATGATTAAATAATTAAAAAAAAAGTCACTTCCCTTGTGACACACTCTCATCTTTCTTGTTCTCTCCTTTTAAAGGACAAGTCCACCCCAACAAAAAGTTGATTTGAAAAAAAGAGAAAAATCCAACAAACATAACGCTGAAAATTTCATCAAAATCGGATTTAAAATAAGAAAGTTATGACTTTTTAAAGTTTCGCTTAATTTCACAAAACAGTTATACGCACATCCTGGTCAGTATGCAAATGAGGGAACTGATGTCATCACTCACTCACTATTTCTTTTGTATTTTATCATATGAAATATGAAATATTTTAATTTTCTCCCCATCGTCCTGTAAAACAAAGTTTTATTTCTCCCTGAACATTTGGAATTACCATTGTTTAACATTTTATGGTTCAGTCAACTTTGTCCTAAATGTCAAATCTGTAAAAAATGAAATATTGTATAATTCAAACAATAAAAAACAAAAGAAATAGTGAGGGACATAATTGATTCTCTCATTTGCATGTGACTAAATTGTGCATATAACTATTTTGTGAAAAATAAGCGAAACTTTAAAATGTCATAACTTTCTTATTTTACATCCGATTTTGATAAAGTTTTCACCATTATGCTTGTCTGATTTTTCACTATTGATTCAAATCTACATTTTTTTGAGGTGGACTTGATCTTTAATTTCCTAATCTCTACCATTCCACCATCCAACAGTCCTTTTGAGGATTAACCACTTGGTTAACTGTAAACCTCCTGTATGAAATATACATGTAATTGTAAAGTGTGTTTCCAGCAAGTGTGCCGTGTGGGACCATTTTCACTTCTACTGATTTTTATAAATTGATTTTATGCTGTTAATGATTATAATAAACGATGCTGACATATTTCATGGGGAAAAAAGGAAATACATGGAAAAGTGAGGAATTGGCTGAAAAACTCAGTTAAATGCATTTTTGTCTCACCTGCATAGCAGAGTGAGACTATAGGCGCCGCTTTTCCGACGGCGACGGCGGCGGCGGCGGCGGCGACGGCGGCGTCAACACCAAATCTTAACCTGAGGTTAAGTTTTTGAAATGACAGCATAACTTAGAAAGTATATAGACCTAGTTCATGAAACTTGGCCATAAGGTTAATCAAGTATTACTGAACATCCTGCCTGAGTTTCATGTCACATGACCAAGGTCAAAGGTCATTTAGGGTCAATGAACTTAGACCATGTTGGGGGAATCAACATCAAAATCTTAACCTAAGGTTAAGTTTTTGAAATGTCATCATAACTTAGAAAATATATGGACCTAGTTCATGAAACTTATACATAAGGTTAATCAAGTATCACTGAACATCCTGCATGAGTTTCACATCACATGACCAAGGTCAAAGGTCATTTAGGGTCAATGAACTTTGGCCGAATTGGGGGTATCTGTTGAATTACCATCATAACTTTGAAAGTTTATGGATCTGATTCATGAAAGTTGGACATAATAGTAATCAAGTATTACTGTACATCCTGTGCAAGTTTCAGGTCACATGATCAAGGTCAAAGGTCATTTAGGGTCAATAAACTTTGGCCAAATTGGGGTATTTGTTGAATTACAGCCATAAATTTGAAAGTGTGTTGGTCTAGTTCATAAAACTTGGACATAATAGTAATCAAGTATCACTGAACATCCTGTGCGAGTTTCAGGTCACATGATCAAGGTCAAAGGTCATGTAAGGTCAAAGAACTTTGGCCACGTTGGGGGTATTTGTTGAATTGCCATCATATCTCTATAAGTGTATTGGTCTAGTTCATAAAACGTGGAAATAAGAGTAACCAAGTATCACTGAACATCTTGTGCGAGTTATAGTAGTTTTCAAAATCAGCACTGCTGCTATATTGAATCGCGTGATGCAGGTGAGACGGCCAGAGGCATTCCACTTGTTGATAATGATACCCCTTTTTTCAAACTGAATTTGAACAGGATTTTACAAAGAATGCCTCCTTGGAAAACTACCTAATCGAGGGCAACTGTTTAATGGAAATTGACTACCTTTATGCAGAGTGCAATCCCACTTAGATGATTCACTCATTTGGGGACAGTCCCCATTATCTACATTTTTTTCTTCCGTGACTGAATGTTTTGAGATGTTCACTCTGTTGGGGGCAACAAACCCCATTATTGTTTTTTCCTTCCTCGACTATTTTATTAAGATATTAATTCATTTTGGGGTAGTCCTTCTTACTATTTTCTTCCTTGACTTAGTTTATTAAAGCTATTACAATAACATCAGCAGTATTCAAGAGCTGAAGAGACTGAGACACAACACTAGTCTCCAGGAAATAGACCTTCGGTTGAACCCTGTAACAAAGAATGAACCCGATTACAGACTCTATCTGGTTCATATGCTACCCAATCTCAGGAAATTAGGTAGGTGTATGCCAATTTGTATTATTAACAGTATACAAATAATACTTAATAAGACTTATAAAAGGAGTACATGATGTATCTATGGAACAATTTTAACACTATGCCTTCATTGTTCAAACTGGGTGCACGTAATATTGGCAGCGAAAAATGACACGGGGGGGGGGGGGGGGCTCGTGGCTCAACTTTATGTTTTTGAATGATTTTATAAAAAGTATGGAATAATCTCTAATGAATTTGTCAAGAGTTGTACAATTACTAGGCTACATGAACTATACAATATTTATTATCATTTGACTCTAGATGATAGATCAGTGCGAGAATCTGAAAGGAAGACGGCGCTTCTTCACTTTGATACAGATCAGGTGATTAAATGATGATCAAAATAATAAAAATCAGATAAAAAATGTGATGGTGATGACAACTATGATAATGATGATGATGATGATAATGATGATGGTGATAATAATGATGATGATGATGACGACAATGATAATGAGAATGTTGAAGATGATGAGGAGGAGGGGATGATATAATGATTATATTTTGCTGTCGTTTTACATACGTCTCCAACGTATCGATAATTCCTAACTCTTTACTCTTTACCCCCCCCCCCCCCTCTTCTCAAGTCCAAAATTCATTTATTCTGATGTGTAATTTTACTTGAAATTTTGACTGACTGAATGGTACAATTGAATATTAATTTGTGGATCACCTTTGGGTAAATGCACTTCTCTTCCTTTGTTTATGATTTGACACCAGGCAATGAGTATGACAGAGCATACCGCACCACAAGGGTTAGAGCCTCTGAGGGGAGAGCTACCCAGAACAAAGCATGTCAGAGGACTGGGAGGAAGGACAGGTTAGAAAATGGTCTTTAAATCATTCTTTTATCACTTTGTTATTTTATTCATTTGTTTGTTTCATTTATGTATTTATTTATTCATCTGTTTATTTATTCACTTCATCTCATCATCATCATCATCATCATCTGCTGTAATCTTCAAAGGGCTCTGCAGCCTATCACGAAGATGAACTGAAACTTGGACGCACGTTATGAGGAGGAGTGAGGAATATTTTCAAGGTGATTTTGCAGAAGCTTTTGAAAGCTGTCAAGCGAGACTGCATTAACTATTTGGAAAGGGAGTTTATTCCATTCAGGTACAGATCGTTGGGCAAAGGCAAATTTGTCAATATTGCCTCTTGGACGATATGTCTGAAAACACTTGTTGTGATTTTTCCTAGTGACAGTGGTGCTTAAGGAGAAGAATTTGTCTTGGGGTATTGCAGCAAGGTCATTTACAATCCTATACACCATGCTGAGTCTGCTTACAGTGCGTCGAGAAGACAGACTAGGCCACTTCAGCTTGGTGAGCATGCTGGTTACGCTGCTGGTTCACTTAGTTACTTACTTGATTGAGTTCAATCTAGTTTTGGTCTCTGTTTCTTTCTATTAGCCATAGAAGAAGATGACAGTGACCTACTTGACCTTTTGTCCAGAACCAATGGTGACCTTTCGCGACCTCGTCCTGTCACAGGCTCCAATGTGACCAACCCTTCTGTGGATGTGCAGCTTACACAAGGTTAGATCAAATTATACTCTTACCAATTTAAAAGCCAAGTTCACCCCAAAGGGGAAAAGTCATACAAGTATAACTTCTGGAATTTCATCAAAATGGTTGTGACTGGTGATCTAAGAAAGCTATGACATTAAAAACATGTTTAGTTTCCCAAAACTCAATAAACACAAAAGGGGTTTTGAAATTTCAATTATAGACAATTCAAACGAAGAGTATATCAACTTATGCATGCTACCCTCATCTATTCTTCAGTGCATGGACCTACTACTCTGTCAATGATTGAAGTAAGCAGTTGTATAGTGCAGATTTGCAAAATTTGCCAATAATTTTCAGGCTCTAATTTTAGAATAAAAAAGTTGAGTGTTGGCTTCCTTGACTGCATATTAAATTTATATTGAATTTAGATCCCTTCCTTGACCTTTCCTTACTGGGCTGGAACTACTATCCTTAATACCTTTCCACACTCGAAGTCTGTTCTGTACATTAGTTTAAATTGTCATTTCTTTACTTTGTATTGTCATTCCATCTTGCCAATATTTGATTTCTCCATAACTTGTTTGTAAGTCATTTGTATTGAGTGAAATAAAAATAGGTGAGCCTTCCAATATGTTCTTTCTACATGAAGATGCAGCCTCATATAATGCCAAGAATATGACTAAGCATATGTGTTATATGAAATTTGGTGACTTGTTTAGATTACCAGAGAGGGTACAGTCAGATAACACCTCCCCGAAGGAAAGCAGAATCCAGTCCATCTAATCGTGGAGTTGAGAGGGATAGAAGCTTGTATCAGACTGGTGAGTTATCATCTTTCCACATAGAGATGCAATGGATTCAATTTAATCTCAAATTGAGATTGATCTAAATCTGTGTAGTTAAGAGATTGGAATTTGCGATCAATCAAAATATTACAATTCTTTGTTAGACAGGTGCCTGGATCAAGATCTTGCCCCTATCTTTCAAAGAGTTGTGACTGATCACAACTATGGAAAGCCAGCAGCTTCATCATCTAAAAAGCATGTTTGTTCAACATATTTTCTAGATATGATGTCCATTCATAAAGACATAGTTTTCTTGAAAATCCAGTGTACTTATCTTTGTTTGCAAAGGACATTGTGCAAATTTCCTGTGAAAAATTTATGACATTGATGGAAATCCATATACTTGAGGTTGATTGGATCAATCGTAACTCTTTGTAAGACGGGGCCCAGATACCATGATGAACATAAGTTGTCATCTCATTTGTCTTCTCCTTTTTGTTCTTTCTACATTTCCAACAGAAATCGGCGGCAAAATGCCTCATAAATCGAAAGGCCTTTTTTTGCAGGGCTTGTATGAGTGTCAGGCCGTTGGCAATTATCAATGCATGTTCACTGTGTATTACCTTGACTAGTGTAGATTACTGGTTTATAATATTATAAGTATGTATATGTTGAAAATTTCCCTGCATCCTTTAAAGAATAACTGTAAAAAATGCAGATGAGAGAAATGAAACAGTAATATTTTCTTAAGCTTTTGTTCTCTAGTTACAAAATTCAAAAGAAGTTTTAATTTTTTTTTTTACATTTTATTTTCATAGTTTTTTAAATTCATTTACAGTTATTTTTCATTAGTATTATGAATTGCATGAAGGAGAGTGTGGGTTTGTTGCTGTTGGCATGGTTTTATTGTGTCATCTTGTGAGTTTGGTCTTTTAGTTTGATAATAATGACAATCTAACCCCTGACCTTTGACCTTCCCTATCTACAATTTCATGATCAGTTTATATTACCATTATATCCCTTTTGGAAACAAATATATATAGAAATATCACACCACCCAGCATTTTCACTGCATTATCCTTTTCTTTTGTCCACTTCTAACAACTAAATCCCGTTTTTCAAATCAACCTTGTGCATTGATCCTGCAAACCCCGCTAATTGTTTTTTTTACTAACATGGTATACATGTACCACTATATTTTCTTCCTCTGTGGGTCTTCTTTGCCTAATGCTTGGAACATTCTTTTGTGTATGTTTACAACAATGATCATATCTTCTACTATTCATAAAATTAACACTACTACTTTGATTTCCTACATGATATTCTGAATATTGTAACTGTTAAAAAAAATAATTACATGATGCTTGATCCTTCATGACTGTACAATGTTTTGGGGACCAACTTGATCTGCTGTACGATTATTTGTTTGTTTATGCACAGACACTGAAACAGTTTTACCGGAATTAACCATAGACTCCTTGCTACCATTGAACACTTCCGCTGCAAGTGATTCCACCGGTAGTCTCTTAGGTGCAGACCCCCTTGATCAGCTTAATGATTTTAATCTCAGTACGGGACTATCTCCTCTTAGACTACCCGATGCACCTCTTTTGCACGAAGACCCACTAACCTTGCATGATGACCTGTCATCCCAAACTGATACTAATTCCGTTGTAGATGATCTTACAAAATATTCTGACCTCTGGCAGCCATCAAATTCACTTCTAGAAGAGAGGAAAGCATTTGAACAGGAACACATGGACCTATTGTCACCAACAGACACCAATAGCTTAATAAATGGAGATGTCGCTAATTTGGGAAAAGGCAGACTCTCTTTCTCACCAGTGGAAGAAAGAAGAAAGTTGGATTTTGACACCTTTTCAGAAGGTAGTTCCTTCATAGGACCTGACAAGGAAATGACAAGTTCCTCAAGTTCATTGAGTCGGTCCACAGTATCTCGGAGTCACAAGCAACATGTTAGTCAAAACTCACTCTCACCAGTTACAGCAACTCCCAAGGGAAGTAGCTTGATCAAAGCAGGAGACATTTATACTTCTATCATGTCCCAGACTCGGATTAGCAGGGCTAGGACTAGGGGTAGGTCAAGGTCTGCATCACCTGACAAAAGTCCACTGACTGTTGCGGCAAGCACAGGATCTCGACTAACATCACCGTCTCGAAGTCAAGGTACTCATTCAAAGTCTTTTCAAAGAAGTCCAAGTCCAAAAACAATCTTATCTGGTGTAAGCCCAGGTCCCAGGCAAACATCACCCATTAGGAATCAACAGATAAGTCCTAATAGATCACAATCTCCTCACATAGGTCCACAAGAAATATCCTTTCATAATAGACCAAGTAGTCCATCAAGAACTCTATCCCCTCCTAGGAGTCCTGTAACACACTTTGTAAATGCTAAACCTAGAGATCTGTACAGAGCAACGTCTCCCTCTACCATTGCATCAAGGTTGACTCGTGATCCTAGACCTAGAACTCTTGATACACTGTTATCCCCTCCCAGAAGCCCAAATAGTATATCATCCTTTAAAAGGCCTGGCAGTCCAACAAGACCGGTCTCACCTTCTAAGAGTCCTGTAACAACGCCAATGAATGATAGACGTCCACATTCACCCAGAGCCCTATCTTCTTCTAATGTTCCAAAAGAGATGGTTCTGTCCATAACTAGAATTACATCAAGAACTCTATCTCCTCCTTTAGATGTAGGGCTTACACTTGACCAATCCTTGAATGCAAGGCCTGTTTCACCAGATAGAGGTACAAGATCTCATTTAATGCCAGCCCTAAAAAGTCCTGGTTCTAGTATAGGATCTTCTCAATTGTCAAAGGAGTCTAAGAAATCTGTTACTTTCATGTTAGGGAGTATTGATGGTCACAAAATTGATGAAGAAAACAATAAAGAGGAATTGAAAAGAGATCTCTTCATAAGTCCAAGTAGGAGGCCTGAAAGTAATTTTTCGGGATCTGTCCATTTTGCCAACCAGGGTAAAGATCTATCAGCCACAAAGTTGTGGAATGCTTCATTGAATAGAAATAATTCTAATGCAAATGAGGACAGTTACATTCATACGTCTGACCTGGTGCTCACTCCCCAAGAAAATAGGTACTCTAATTTGGTTGTTGGGAGGGAAAGGGATAATTCATTGTCTCATTCTGAAAGCTATAATAAAGATAGATCAAAGACAAAAATGATGCTGTTCAAAGATGGAGACTGCAAATCAGAAAATTCAAAGTCTGAATCGAAGACGAGACATTCCCAAAGCTCGAATGACAGAATCCAAGGAATTTCGTACAGTTTCTCATTGCATGATGATGGGTATGTAGGTCCGAATAAAGTATCTCAAAGTACACACTCCCTGCACAGTTCTTTCCTCTCTTCTTCAATTTCATCCGATGAAACACCACCACCTAACATGGTTAATCTAACCCATGCTAATCCTTGTCAGAATGCATCCCTTCCAGTTTCCCTTCCAGACTCACCTAACCCTACCCCGAGCACCACCTCTCCTCCTGCTACTAACACACCCCAGGGGTCTGTCCTGGATCCTCCCCGGTCATCGGACTCCAATATTTCCATGGAGTCCCAACCAAATCAACGTCAGAGTGGAGTATTGCCTGACATTTCACCTCATCACGTTCACCACCTATTAACCCCCGCCCCAGAACCATCCCAACATTTATCAGATCGGGAAAGGTCACAGCAGCAGAGGTCAAGGGTCGAGGTCAGTCAACCAGAGCAAGAGGTCAGAGGTCGTGTGGACTCTAATCTCAAGTTTACCGATGAAAGCGATGCATACTCAGCTTATTCTTCCAAAGTCAACTTCACACCAAACCCTAAAGCTGGTGAGTAAAACGCTTTATATTCTCTTGGTCTTCTGCAGTTGGTCAGTTTCTCAGATGGTTTAATACAACATGGGCTAAACCCATATGGTTGTAATTTTAGTGTAATTTTCCTTTTGTTTAAAGTGCATTTGGTCTAATTTTCACCCGGTCTTCTTCATATTTCTTACCTTGTTAAATGAAGATTTGGTTCATGAAAAGTTCATCTAACCGTATAGACCAAGTGGTGTTAGACCAAGTGGATATTAGGCGAAATGGGTAAATCCTAATTGGAAGTTAGACAAAGTGGTAAAAGGGTGAATTGTGATTAGACCTGGGTCACGTAACACACAGATAAGGGAGTAATCGCTAATAAAATTGAATAGCCTATCAAGATCAGCGTTGCATGCGCATCTTGCTCAGCAGACTGACTAGGAACCAATAAGAATTGCTCTTACAAACTAGCGATGAATCGCAAAACTTTGTGTTACAGGGCCCAGATGGTTATACAAACTGGTTGTAGACAAAGTAGGATTAGACGATGTGGGAGGAGACCGAATGGAAAATAGACAAAGAGGGTGTACACTAATCAGTAATTCAGCAGTAAAACTATACCAATGAGCTTTACTGTATGAAATGTAGATATCATATCAATGAAAGTGACGTATTGTTTCATAACCATTAATGACATGTGTAGTTTTTGTCATCTTAAAATTGTTTGCATTATTTCTTATCCATGTAAGTTTAATCTGTGTCCTGATACAGTTGGAGCTGAGTAGGTGATTAGAAGAAATAAACTCATTTAATATTCTTATGGTCGAATGAAGGGAATATTAATTCCAACATGCTTCAACGCAATGTGAATATATATTTTCACTGAATAAACAAGTCAAAGGTTATGGCTTCTAATGACATTTTCTGTGTATTTATTTCCATTCCATGTATTTTCATTAGCAATTTTTTAACTGACTTTAAATTGAGTTGATGATTTTAAATCAATGTTTTAGGTACTAGAACAGACTCTTCATCTTCGTATGATCTACACCCAGTGTCGGGCGTCGGGGAGACGTTTGATGACCCTCCTCCAGTCCAAAGAAATGTAAAACAGGTAACAATAATTTCAACTCTTGCTCCCAACAAACTAGAAATTTACCTCACTTTGGGAGGCTATGAACTACAACCTTTGTTTGACTTTACTTACGTCTTGAGTGTGTATAGTCAATCTGCTAGTTCTGTAGATAGTAAACCCAGGGGGGTTCACAAAGAACCAAAGTATCACTTAAACTCATGCTAAAGCTCCAGTGGGTGATTTCAAGTTCAGTGTTGACCTATTGATGTTGGTGTTGGATCAATTTTTACATGAGTATAACACCAAACATAAAATGAAGATGGCCCTGAAAAGTCACTCATTAGTTTTTGAGATGTCAATAATGTGATCTGGATCAAACTCAGAATAAACTTTGAAGCTAGGTGAAGCAATTCAAATTCCAGCACCAATGCCAACACCGAACTTGAGATCAACCAATCAACCAATGATATTTAATACAGTCAAACATGTCTTTTAAGGCCAGTTGGCCACCCTAAGGAAAACAGAAAAGTGGCCTTTATAGATAGGTTGTATAACACATACCACTTTCAAATGGGAGGCAATTAGGGTGGCCACTAAAGACAAGTATTCACTATAGACATGTGGCCACTATCACAGGTTTGACTGTACTTCATTTCATTGGTGAATATGTGACAGTGCGCTCCCCTGAGCATGGCCTAACCAATACTGTAATGCGTAATGTGGGTGTGTCGTGGTCTAGTGGTTCTGGCTCTCACCTTTCAGAGGGTCGTTGGTTTGAATCCTAGCCATGGCGTGTTTTCCTTCAGCAAGAAATTTATCCACACTGTGCTGCACTTGACCCAGGTGAGGTAAATGTGTACCCAGCAGGATTAATTCCTTGAATGCTGACAGGCAGCTTGAGCTAAGGCCGGGGTAATAATAATAATAACAATGCACCTCGGAATAGATTGTTTCTAGATTGATGGCGCTATACAAATGCCTAATATTATTATTATTATTAATATGTCATATACAGATACCAAAGTAATTTAAGAATGATTTTAGATTACATTCGAATCTTTGTGAAACATCTCCCTTGTCTTCATGTATGAGTGATCTCAACCTCTAAGATACCCTCTTTCTCTTATTCTTGATATCAATTTCAACTCTCGCATTTTCAGCTTTTGCAGCTCCAAAACAGTTTAAAATCAGCAGCATTTTCCCCAATGACTTGTATACATGAAAAGTTGCTTGGATTTGTGATGCTATGAATCTGAATGAGATTAATACCATTTACTTGTATGGCTTCTCACATTACAGAATGGAACAACCTCGGCTCCAGCAATGAGTCCGAGTACCTTCTTAGACAGTCTCCTCAACCTTGTCGACAGATATTGGAATGGCACGAAGTCTCTTCATGCACATTCCAAATTCCAAGGTAAGGAGGTTGTTGGACATTTGGAGATATTTTCATTTATCTACTCATAGATTTTCTTGTGTATTTTAGATATGAGCATATTCATGTGGAGCACTGTGACCCAGTGGATTAATCTCTGATCTTTAAAACAGAGGGTCATGGGTTTGAACCCCAGCCATGTTGTAATTTCCCAGGGGGGGGGGGGCAGTCAAATGTATTGCTGTACACACGCGTGGCCAAATTATTTCCAAACACCCCCTAAACAAGATTTTCTCTGTGTGCAAAATAACCCCCTAAACAAGTTTTTCGCGGGCTTTATTTACACATTTTAGCCCCTAAACAAGTTGTCGCCAGAATATGACCTCGGGGAAAAGCTTGGGGGAAATAAAATACCCTAAATACGTTTGACCCTGCGATTGACCATCGACCAGTCTTTCAAAACTACCCCTTTTGATACCCTTAACGAGTGCACGAGCGGCCCGCGTCCAAAACTGAAAGAACACCCCTTTAAACATGTTTTTTGGGTCACGCGTGTGTACAGCAATATATTTGACTGGCCCCACCCCCGGGGTAATTTCCTTTGCCAAGATATTGATCCACATTGTGCTGCATTCAACCCAGGTGAGGTACATGAATACCCGACAGGGATTTAATCCTTGAAACGCAGTGCGCATCATAGCTGCTCTGCGAAAGCCAGGGTAATTATGCTGCATTTAAGATTCAAGATAATTTATTGCCATGTATAAAAAATACACAAAATTTGTTATCGGGCATATAAAAGTGAGTACAATATTATACATTGACATTCATATGATACGTTTAACAAACAATCCTAAACTGTACTGTACAGTGTATAGAGACTCCTGATAAAGTAAGTATTAAGTGCTATATAAGCAATTATGATTATCAGTTACTATTATTCAGATATTTAATCAATTGAAATAAGAAAAAAATGAAATGTATGGTGAAAAATATTGGATAAGTAAATGAAAAGGGCAAAACTTTATGCATAGAAAATTCAAGTGTCTGTTCTTCCTTGAATAAATTAGTTTAGCTCAAAAATTGTTCTTAGATTTTTGTCATTTTTTGTTGTTCATTACTCTTTGCATTGAGTAATCCAACCACATAGGCTTTTGTAAACTTAATAGAGAATACAGTTTCATTTTTATCTTTTTTTTTTGGAAATAATGTGTACTTTCACTTGAACTTGTTACTTTGACATTGATATTTGTTTAGGTCAAGCCCTGCCACTCGTAGAGAAGCTTCTAGCAGACCATTCCGCGACTAGCCAGGAACACATGGATAGACTTCAGCTTGATGTAGCACGCTATGCACAGGAGAATGTATCGCTACGCAGCAAACTAGGCTCTACTGTAGGGGCAAAGACCCAACAGGATACACCAATGGCAGGATCAGAACTGCAGAGGGCGCTAGATAAATCACAAAGAGATGTGGTGAGTTATTATCAGTATAATTCTAATCCCGTTCATGGCGCAGTCACGCTTCGCCTACGATGGCCATATGGCGAGTCAAAAACGGTTGTTCATATAACTCTTGGACCAGCCTCTTGTATGTGGTTTGTGTAGAAACCCGTAAAATGGCTGTTTTCGACTCACCTTGCAGACCCTGCAGGAAGAAATTCCTTGAATGCCAGAGCGCCTGTAGGCAGCACGGCTATAGCCGGGGTAATAATACTAATGTCTTTATTGTAATGCACAGTTGAGCATATACATATAGAAATTGCGCAGTATTAATGTACAATTATTGTATATTATTATTATCATAAATTTCTTGTTTTTTGTATATTTTGTTTGGTTATCAGGATCGTCTGTGCCTTGAGCTACGGGAGGTTTCTGACGAGAACAGAGAGCTCCAGGTTCAGCTCCAGGATGCGAGAAGACAGACTGATGATGGTCCATCTTACAGAGACGTCAAAGGTAAACCATCAAACCTCCATCATGTCTTCATCATCCAGTCAGAAAACCTGGCTTTAAAGATCCCAAACGAAGTGAACAATTGATATGACCATTGACCTATTACAAATGGCCATTCAACAAGAGCATTTTATGGCCACCACCTGTTTCCAGCTGTCCAAATTGCTGTTACACAGTTAACTTTTTCTTTGTGCTTTTTTACGACGAGCGCCCGGGGCGATTGTTTACTCAATCCCTTCTCGGACCATGACAGTCACCGCTCGATCTCTTTGCCCTCTTTCGACCAGATGCGGTCATGTAAGCTCGATTGCTGCGATCGGGAAAGTCCCTGCATTACCTATAATGCAATGCGCAATATATTTCCGGTTTTCAATACATTATTTCACACTGTCAATATTGTGCAATTGTCGTCTGATCATCAGAAAAAAAATTCTATTAAATTTCAACAATCCTCTGGAATTTTACGCCCAAATGAAAAGCAATTTCTGACCGAAGGTAAGCGCGACTATCGACATCAATACTTTCCAAAAAAGATGCATTTTTAACTTATTTCCGCACATTTCTCCGTCGAATTTTAACTGATTTTTTGCTGTAGATATACTGATCTGCACGGTGATGTCAGTGCATTTAGTGAGCGGTTGTTAGAGATGTACGTAAAAAATACGTTTATGCACGCCTGTCTTCTTGTTTCTGCGATCATTTTCATAGCGC
Source organism: Lytechinus pictus (assembly GCF_037042905.1). Lineage (NCBI taxonomy): Eukaryota > Metazoa > Echinodermata > Echinoidea > Temnopleuroida > Toxopneustidae > Lytechinus > Lytechinus pictus. Next base: position 46,793,685 of record NC_087246.1, on the reverse strand, counting down.
TAACGTTCGCTGCTGTGTGTCGTTTTCGATAAAGTGAACGAACAACATCGCAATGTGTAGGAGCAGCGCACAATTGATTTCCGCTGTCTATCAGTGACAGCGTGTTTTACGACCGGCTTGATGGGCAACAGCTGCCAGCGCTCTGTTTATAAAAGGATTAGCGGTGACGGTCTTAGGCCCAAAGGAGGGTATTCGTTGAATGTCCAGTTGTAATAGGTCCATGATATGACAAATCATGTACCAATTAGAAGCTTGTAAGCTACAAAGCACAACAATTCAAGTTATTCCATTATTTATTTCTAGCCAGCCGAGTATGGAGTACCGAAGTGATGAAGTCACAAACACCTTCTTTTTGCATTTCAGCGCTTTTTATACCATATTGTGGTTGAGCATGATGAAAAATACTTACTACCAAAATTTGGTGGGAATCGGTCCATGGGGGCCTTAGATATGACCTCATGAATATATAATTAGCCCCATTGAACTCAATGCATTTAATTGGCTTGGTTCTAAATATTAGGAACCAGGCCAATAATACATTGACTTCAATGGGGCTAATTATGTATTCGTGAGGTCATATCTTGGGGGGCCCCATGAGACGATTCCCACCAAATTTAGGTTGTGGGGGTTTTTCATCATGCTCTACCAAAATATGGTATAAAAAACACTGACATGCAAAAATAGAAAATTGATGACATCACGCATCGGTACTCTATTTAGTTGGGAAAAATGAAAATTAGCAGGTTCTGGAAATTGTTCTTTTAGGGCTTCTTTTCGGTCTGAATTCTTTGACGTCACAGTGTCAGGAGGGTTGTGATAACATAGATTTGTATGTAAAAAATGTCAATTACTTTCTTGAATTCCAGATGAAGAATTCATTTTTTTTTACAATTTGCAGATATTTGATGCTTAAATGGATCAAGATTTACAGCTCTGGAATATTTTTTGCCAAGATTTCTTTCCAGTCATTTGTTATGTTCTGTCTTTAGTGACTGGGTGTAAAACCCTTTTCTTGACATAGCAATCTTGGCCAAATAAGAGCCCCAAAAATTATTTAAAAAAAATTATGGTCAAGATAAAGACCTGAAAAGAACTGAAAAATATACATTTATTGAATTTTATTCTTTTTTGGGGCTACACTATCAGCATATTACTTATATTATAAGAAATCTTATGTTTTACTTACTCCTTTGGAATGTTAGTGCCTTAATTGATAAACAACAGACCACTTGGAAAAGCGTAGAGTGTTCACTCATATTGCAGGCAGTCTTAAACCTTTTTCAAATGATGGTAGTTATTCTAGTAACATTATTACCAATGGATATGTGTTTGTGTTTTACAGGACAGGAAAAGCTTGAGCAAGAGAATGAAAAGTTAAAGGTCCAGCTAAAACATGTCTCCCAACTCCAAGAGCTGGCTACCATGCTACAGGAAAGCCACAAGTAAGCACATTACACTTGCCTACGTCCAAGAAAGGCTGGAGGTGACCCCCCCGCCCCTCCCCCACCCCATAATTTTTCATGTTGTTGGAAAAAAAGGAGAATAGAATAAGAAAAGGATGAATAGGGAAGAAAGATGAAAGAAAATTTTAAAAATTCTGGGTCATGTTACACCATATTACCCTGTTATTCAATTACAACAAAATAATGTCACATTGTTCATCTTGCCCCCCCCCCCTCCCCAAAAGTATATCTTGGTGCTGCCCCTGACTGATTGTTTTTCAGCCAACTGAAGTTTTAAAATTTGTATTTTAAAGATCACTGTACAGTGGTTAGTTTTGCAATTGCATTCTCTGTGAGTTGAATCGCCTATTGGTCTAAGGTGAAGAATTCCAAAAGATGTTGTTCCTTTATTCTGTCGTGAAATGGATTGCCATGGTTACAGCTAGGTGGACTCTTTTTTTTTTATACTATACTTAATGGCAATTTTGTTGTCTTCGCCAGATCCTTAGTGACGACCAACGACCACCTCCTGAAAGAGTTGGAGGAGACCAAACAGCGGCACATGGAAGAAGTGAAGCAGCTTCACTGGTCTTACAACCAGCTCAAGCAGACCATGGACATTACACTGCCATCATCCCACGCCCCACCCCAGTCAACCACCACTACCACCCAGGGCGGGGCTGTCAACGGGTACGACAAGAAGGAGGAAGGGAGCCTGTCGATGCAACCTGGGTATGGTAGCTACTCTCCGGGCAAGAAGGTGAAGGGGTTTAGCTACAGCAATGGAAGTATGTATGATTAGCTGAGGAGCTGTGGAAGTAATGTTGCTGAATTTGTGATCTACTGTTGATAAGATACAGACATAAACACATTGGCCCGAATTCACAAAGGTGGTTTTGAAAACCCACGGTTGAGTCCATGGTTTATGCAGATTTCCAGTATAAATTACGCTTATCTTACCGCGTATGTTGAAAAATGTCCAATGCTGATGCATGCTTTGGTCACAGGGTGCCAAATTGACGCCTGTTGCCGTGGTTATCCATGCTATTTTATTCATGAGTCCACTGTTTTGAATAATGAGTCCACTCTTCAAATAGTGGACTAATGAATAAAATAGCGTATCTAACCATGGTAACAGGCGTCAATTTGGCGCACTGACAAAATCGCGCATCAGCATTGGATATTTTTTATACACGCGCCCGATTTATACAGGAAATCTGCATAAACCATGGACTTAGCCGTGGGTTTTAAAAACCACCTTTGTGAATTCGGGCCATAAAGTCCTCTTGTCATTATAAAAATAGTTGCAAGAGTTGATGATGTTAGGCATTGCTCAGTATGGAAGTTCAACATTTACTCATATAAATCCTGATATTTGAGAATGATTGAACTGAAAATAAATCGCAGCAAAAATTTGATGGAAACATAGTGACAAAATATAACCAGTCAAAGAGAAGTTATATCTCTTATATCATTGTGAAATCATATTTAAACAAGACACAATTGAAGCAATCTGATTTCCTGGAAAAACAAAACCAAACATTGATGACGTAATTGAGGAGGCATTGTTATGTAGTGGTTCTGACTCATCTTTCATTCAGAGGGGCTTGGTTTTGAATCCTACCCCAGGCAATAACTTCCTTCGGCAAGAAATTCATCTGTACTGTGCCGCACTCAACCCAGATGTGGTAATAAATGAGGACTTGGCAGGAATGTATGTCTTGAAATGCAGGGTGCTTAACAGCTGCTCTGCTAAAGCCAGTGTTATGTTGCATTATTGTATAATTCTTAGAGACTTCTGATTCTTGAATCTTAGTTTCATTGTCATTCAAAGACATAACAGAAGCAAATTTCGAAAAAGGGAAAAAATCTACCAAACCTGATGAACTTATATGGTAGCCAAATTGTGTATACACTGACTATGATAAGAGTCCGGAACCAGATAGAATAGAAAGATTTGTGTAGTTGTAAATTTCATATTCTCTCAAATAACCATTTCATAAAAAGTAAACATTGCTATTCCTTTTTCTCCATGATGATGTTAAACTTGTTAGGTGCATAATACTTAATCCATGATATTTGATGTAGAGTTGGGTTTGTTTTAGTTGCATAATGTAACTACACATATACCTTACAGGTTCGTGGTGTTATGTACAAAAATATATATTGTAGATGCAAAGATATACCCTATCAATTAAGGCTGATAATAAATTATGTAGTGCACGAAAATCATGTCAAGTTTGGAAATTGAAAATATCACATTTTGTATAGAACCACGATTTAGTCTATGAGACACTGTTGTGATGTGATATTAATTACTTTTGCTGTGAACTTAGCACTAAGGCTGAATGTATAACATAGTAAAAGATTTGTAAAGTCATTTAGTTCCAAGATATATCATACGCAAGTTTTAATTTGTTGAAAATTGCACCATTTTGAAAAAAATTGTAATTTTGTCCATCTGCAAAGCATTATTGAAAGGCTAATAATGCCATTGGGTTGTGTATGTATTTAGATTTATTCAATGCAGATGTCATCCTTTATTGCAAAACACTGCCATATCTGTTTTTTGTATATTTTGATTTTGGAGAAAGCAGGAAAAATCTGTGATTACCTTTATAAGTGGGTATCATGTGGAATCAGTGATTGTAACCAGTATTAATATATATATTATAAAATGGGTAAAAATTTCCTGCAATGTGATTGGTCAGTCTCAGTGCATTTTATTTTGCTTGGCAGATGATCAATATCAAATAATTTTTGCAATAGCCTCTGTAAGCATCTATTGTGCTAGTAGGTCATTGTGACATTATACATGGAAACTGATGAGCAGGAGTATGGCATTCTCGGTTGAAAATCAAATTACTCAGAATCCATCCTTCAAGACCCTCTAAAGTCGCCTGCTTTTTTTTCATATATTATGAGAATGCCTTTGAATATGATGGTAAAGCTATTTTAAGTGCCAGTGACGCTTAGGAGGCATCTAGTGCACAGACCTGGCTTGCAGCCAAAGTAGGGCCATTAGCCAACATTGGCAGTAGCATCGCACAGGCTTTCGGAGCCAGGAGGCTGGCAGTCATAGGTAAGCTCTAGCCTAAGCCCCTAGGCCAAGCAAGGATGTATCCTGTATTAAAGGTAATAGGCTAACATATTAATATGTGTAATATATAGATAGTGATATAGGCCATGGTCACAATTTCGTACAAGTTTTTTAAGCTAGCCATGTATTTTTCAGCAAAAAAAAAATCCACCTTTCTATGAAACTAATGGTGCACAGGTTTGTTTGTGTGTTGGTAGAACTAGTGAGCAATTGGGTAACTATGGAAACTAGTCAAAACCCATGAGGCACATAACAATACCAGGGTCCCGTTTCATAAAGACTTGTTATGATTACAAATTCTCCATTTCTATAACAAGTTTCCTATCAGTCAATCAAAACGAAGGATTTCAGTAGCTTTAAACTGTTATTGCAGATTTGTTATTATAACAAGTTTTAAGAAACGGGGGCCCCAGTTTCGCAGAGGTGGTTTACATTACACCATGTGTAAGGTCCTGGAAGGACCAAGATAAAAGTGGATGGAGATACATGTAGAAGTGAAATGGAAAGCCCGCAGGGCTCCACACTAACCCTTTTTTTCTACTGGTCCAACCAGTTCATGTCGGATCAGTAGATACCCAGTTTTTCCATTTTTTACTGGTCCGAACCTAAACTATACTGGTACATCAAAATAAAGAAAACATAAAAAAGACTTGAGTTTATTTTGCTCTCTTTATTTTATTGCCCCGCCCCCCTCCCCCCCCCAAAAAAAAAAAAACATACCACAATCAGTACAGTCACACAATATATTTCGCAAGCGCCATTTCTCAATTTTGGAGAGCCATTCTTTAAGATAACAGCCATTTTTAATTCACAAAAGAGGAGAAAATATCATTTGTATCAGTTTGATATATTTTTTACTGGTCATGTTGGACCAGTAAATATGGCTATTTCTGAAAAGCTACTGGCCCGACAGCAATTTTTACTGGTCTGGGACCGTCGGACCAGTGCCAGTGTCATGCACTGGGAAAGGCCAGGAAGTGGAGGTTGGGAAGTAGAGTATTCTTTTTGGAATCAGTGTAGTCTTTAAAAGTACTGTAATTCCATTTTTTCCTTACGCTTACAAAAAAACACCTACCAATGTTGTCAAGCCTGTGTATCATTTGTAAATAGTTTCTATATAAAATAGCACTAAAAGAATAGATATATGAATGAAGATTATCAGTACTGTCGCAAGGCTTTTTGTGATGTGGGTACTTGCATGCAATGATTGTGAGATGCGTAAATTGTAGTTTACTGTCATGCTGTAAGCATGCAGGATTTTAATTTTAGATTTGGTTTAATTTGAGAGGCTTTAATAGAATAAATGTATTTATTCAATTCATCATTATCTGAATATCTGCAACCATCCAAGCAAAAAATATGCCCATTAGTATAGTATTTTTTTTCATAGTTTGTTGGGTCTTTTAAATGTAAAGAACATAAAATTATCTTGCCTTGTTTCTATTCATGGAATGACAGCTAATTTTTTATCATTGCAGATGATTGATTTTTTTTTTTGGGGGGGGGGGAGGTTAAAAGCCTCTGATCTGATTTTTCACTGTTAGTAAATCCTTCTAGTTTCATAGAATTAATTGATTGTATGTATACCTTTGAAAAGTAATGTGACTATTGAATAGTAATTACTAATGTTTCTATATACATATGTTTGTGTGTACACTGATAATTTATTTTAAGATACACCTGTATATGAAACCTTGTGTGGTATATATTGCACTTAGCTCTAATTTCATAGTAAAGAAGCATGAGGAATAATTGCCAGTCTCACATATAAGCTTTTATAACATTAACAGCCTTAGATAATTAAAGATCACTCGCCATGTCCTTTGTTATTCCATGAATATATCTTTTGCACGTGATCAAATTATGCAATATTGTTTTGACTAATTTCAAGAATGTTTTTTTGTGAATCAAAATTCCTTTTTACAGTATTTTTTTTTCTGATGTGCCGTCCATTTATTTAATTCAGGTTAACATTAATGACATTCCTAACTGGTCAGTATGATTTTTTGCTACTATATTACCATGGAAATTAAGTTTGTGCTGAGAGTGTAAAATAAACATGATGTATCACATGTATACCTGCCATGGATCAAGACCTTTTGTCATTTGGATGCTTTGTTGTTGTATTATGCCACAAGATATGACATGAATGATAGATGGATAGATGAAAGAGAAATAGAGAGAGGGTATGAAGAGAAAGCTGATGGATGGACAGAGAGATAGATGAATAGGTATCAGATAGAACAGATACATGATTGTACATGTAGATGATAGAGAAGATATAGGAATAAGATACCAATAAAGTGATGAAAGTTGAAAGAAATCAGATAATGAATAAGGAAATCCTGACTGAATGTCAATGGTTGTCAAGTTGAAGGACTTGGAAATTAGCCAAAAAAAATCATCCCCAAACCTATACATTTATTCAGTTTGCCTGAGTAATGTGCATGTCTTCCTAGTTATATTTAATGACTTTGAGGCACCAAGACATAAACATTGCAAATTTTAAACATTGATTCTGATTGGTTGTAGTGGAAATGTTAATCAAATTACATATGCAATGGCAAATTTGATTGGTCATTGCAAGTTTGCGATTTATTGCTCCGTTCAGGCTAGGGAACCGATGCCTCTTTTATAATCTGGAATAGAGGGTTGTGGGTTCAAATCCTAACCATGGCGTAATATCCTTCAGCAAGAAATTGATTCACATTGTGCTGCACTCAACCCAGGGGAAGTAAATGGGTACGTGGCAGAAATGTATTCCTTGAGATTCTTGTGTGCTGCAAAAGGCTTGCTGGGCTAAAGCCAGGGTAATGATGTCCAAGTCCCTTTCTTTGGAATGGTATGTGATATGCGCTTCATGATATAAGACGTAAACATTATTATTAGTAATATCTTATCACTGTGTAGACCATGCCACAATAACAGACCAAAGACAGACTTACAGTTCAACGTAGAAAGGTTACATGCATTTATTTCATATATATATATATATACATGGCAAGGTCTATTATAATACTCTCCTTACAAAACTACCTACTTAGCAACTCAAACAAAATTGTCAAGTATACCTCTTCTGACAAATTACTGGTATCTATTAATATATATAATATGATATAGGGCCTACAATTGCAGACAAAGTTGCATTATTATGAGATTCTAAAGGTATGATAGACATGTTATGAGGCCTATATTCTTCTATAAACAAACATGCACATTTTCTTGTTCATTGCAGGCTCAGGGGTTGGTTCACCCTGCAAGCAACAGGTTATTTTGAATCAGGGGCGGAGCCAAAGAGGGCGGGGGGCGCCCCTGTGATTTTTCAAAGTAGTGGAAAGTAGATAAAAGAAATAAGAGAAATAGGAGGAATAACAGAAGAAGCGGAAAAAGAAAAAGAGGATTAGATGTTTTGGGGGCTTTTTTTAAAACTATAATTATAATACCTCCTATTGAGAAAAACAGGTCAGCTTTAGGTCATTTGCCACTCCCCCATCGAAAAACCCTGGTGCTGCCCTTGTTTAAAAAAAACAAACAGAAATACTATACACTACTGTATACTGAAATCTTATCAGACATGAGAAAACTTTAGTTTTGGATCTTTTGAGATATGATATGCATTGAAACAAAATTATGGAGCTGACGATGTCACGCACTCGCCATTCGTTTTGTATTTTTTGCGTATGAAATTTCATAAATTACAATTTGACTTCAATAATGTGAAATATGGTTCGGGCTCCCTCTTGAAAATGTAACATTCATATTATTATAATTTAATGTCATTCAGAGAAGAGCTTCTATATTGAGTATTGACAGATTAATAAATTATGTTCATATTATCATTATTACTATTATTTTAATTCATACAATGAAATACGAATTGAATTTGGAGTGTGTGATATGGTGGCTTCCAAATATTTTGTGTAACTAAGCAAAAAATAAAAATGCAATCACTTTCTCATTTTACATGATTACATGTACATGATTAAATTCACCCCGTTCTTATACAAACTTGTTGTTGGAATAATAGTATTTATATCTTCATCAAAGAAAATCAAAATTCAAACAACAATACAAATCGCAGTTCCTTGGTTGCAGATCGTCAAATTTGATGCTTTTTCTGTAGAATAGGAGTTCTAATATAAAAATATATATTCAGTAGAAATAATTGATATGTATATGTTATATAAAAGTTATATGAAAATACCCATTTGTAGTTTCCTTTTTTACTGAATATGAGGTAACCTAAGACACGATTTTTGTGATCATTAAGATGTATAAAAACAAAGAAAAAAAATCATTTATTTCAGAGTTCTAGTCAAATATGACGGTATATTTTGTTAGGAATATGTTTCAAACAAAAAATTACGTTTAAGAACAAAAGGGGAAATTAATTTGCATAACATTAATATGTGGAGAACATAAACCTCGGGGCACTATGATAAAATTTACCTGTCATCATGATTTTTTTTCTCATATACATTTAATTAATTTTGGTTATTTCAACAATCATCGAGCAATCATCTAAAACTTACTGCAGTGTCAAGAGAAATGCATCACATTTGAAAGACAGATTTGATGTATTTGTGTCGATGAAATAGCACCCAATAATACTGTACACTTTCTAGAACCTTATGTCATTACATTTATAAAACAGTTCAATCTCTTCGGATGTAGATCTAAAATATATAAGCCTCAGATAAAAATATATATTATTCCCTATATGTTATCATGAATCTAGAAGATGAACATATGCATAGTCTATACAATCTCGTACATCAAATTGCAATCTTTCTTTTAGTTTTCACACTGATGTAATGAAACAAAGTAGGGGTGTGTTTCTATATCCATGAATTGCCTGGGATGGAATTAAAACGATTTTGGAGAGAGGCTTAGAGAGCGATGCCATTTTCAGAATTGCAAGGTTCAAACTCGATCAAGCTAGCCTGTCGAAAATATTTCGGGCAAGATCGGTCTAGCTCTGACCCTGATCTATGTCAATCTATCTTTGATCGACGCAAAGCTCGGCTCCCTATTCAAGTGCATTGGACACGTTCTAAATCTTCGGGTGAACGAGCGATGTTGATCAAGGTCGACTGATACCGATCATGGTCGATTGTTCCCGATCACCTTGTCGGTAGGAGACTAGGTGGCCTTGTCGAGCAAAACCGATCAGGCCGAAGATAATCTTGATCGTGAATGATCAGGGTTGATCGGGATTGATCGAATTGATCATCGCGGCAGCGGGAATCACATCACATGGCCCTCGACCTTATAGATCATGCAACCTGTTGTTTCAAACTTTCCAAATCTCAGTCGAACCGCGTCTATGATCAAATTAAACAGATTAACTCTTTTAAAGCTGCCCGTCGGTTCGAAAGCAGAAAACAAGGTGAATTCTTACAAATATACTATGTATGTTAGGGGAGCGGGACTTGGAAAACATTACTCTTTCTCGTCAAACGTGTTTTTCCCTTTGTAGCCTGTGACGTAACCCGAGTTGTCGACCAAATATTCCCGACCTGCTTTCCCTTTCCCGGTACCGTCTTTCTCAAAGCGTTCCCGATGAAGTCCGGTGTACTTTGAGACGTCAGTGAAATGTTCAACTTTCCCGGTTGTTGATGTACTCTGTGAACGAAGTAAATTACAAAAATTGTAAATGAAGGTAAAAGGATAAAATAGACGGTTATTATTTCATGAAACGAGAGGGGGGTCGGAATCTGTTAATTCCTTCAGCGCGCGTCGAAATCAAATGTACATTCCGGTCCATAAACAAAATGTTAAAAAAGAAGGGAGAAAAGAATTAGAGAACTTTGATAGTTCATTTCCATCACATTCATCTTTTGGACCGGTGGGCAAATTTAAAATCTCCAGAAATCGTTTAGAAAATTAAGAAAAGAATAATGATAAAGCTTTGAAATCAAGGGAGGGGTGCGATCTGGCCGTCCCCAGAAAAAAAAATCGAGGGTGTCACGTACGTCCCCCATCCCCCCCCCCGGATCACCGCTTATGTGTTCTTCATAAAATGAATGCTGATATATATACCGTTGTTCCGGCTGTACTTGGTCCTGATGACAATCTGATTTGGTTTTTGATCTTTTCAAAGTGTTCTTCATCGTCCGATCCGTACTTGGACTTGGCGATCATTTTCAGACTCGTCAGAAACTTGTCGTATGTCAGCACTTTCAATCCAGGACTGGCCTTAGCTCTAAAAGAAAACACAATATGCAAATAACATTAAATGAATATTAATAGTTGGACAAACCTCACAACCCCCCCAAAAAAAAAAATTATAAAATAAGCATAATGCTGAAAATTTCATCAAGATTCTGAAGTAAAATAATAAAGTTATGTCATTTTAAGAATTTTGCTTATTTTAAGACAAAAAGTAATATGCAAAAAAGAAAAACAGCAGACGCGAGATACAAATGAGAGAGCCGATGAAACAGAGGGCCGTGGGTTCGAATCCCAGCCATGGCGTAATTTCCTTCAGCAAGAAACTCATCCACATTGTGCTGCACTCAACCCAGGTGAGGTAAATGGGTACCCGGTAGGAAGAAATTCCTTGAATGCTTGAGCGCCTAGGCAGCTCAGCTAAAGCTGGGGTAATAATAATAGCAGGGCCCGCTGGTAGAACAGTTTTCGAAACTGGAGTGGCTACCCTGGGTAAATATACCTATATTATTATTATTATTATACTTCTACTACTACTACTATATTATTATTATTATTATACTTCTACTGCTATACTTCTACTGCTACTACTACCACTACTACCATCAATATCAGAAGCATCAACAAACATTTTGACCAACTCCAAAACATGTTCGAAAACACTCAACTAAACTTATCTGTGATAGGATTGAGCGAAACTTGGTTGCGGAATGAACCCCATCCAATTCATAACCTGGGGGGCTTTCAACTCTTAAATAACAATAGAAAAGACAAAACTGGTGGAGGCGTAGCTATGTATATTAAAAGAAACTTAAATGCCACGATATTATATGACCTGAATATAATGCATCCATCATTTGAAAGTCTTTTTGTAGAAATAACCACATCTGAAAATAAAAATATTATTATCGGTACTGTTTATCGCCCTCCGGGATGTCCTCATTTTGACTTTATTACATCTTTACAAACCATATTGTCCTCTAACATTCTAAGAAATAAACACTGTCTTATTATGGGGGATTTTAACATAAACCTGCTCAATGCAGAAGAAAGCTCGCTCTGCCAGGATTTTTTAGACTGCATGTACTCACACTCCTACATCCCACTAATCAATAAACCAACCAGAATAACCAACACATCTGCAACACTCATAGATAATATTTTCAGTAATCTAGATGGACAATGTACGTCAGGAATATTATTGTCAGACATAAGCGATCACTTCCCGGTTTTCTCACATATCTCTTTTCACAAAAATGGTACCTCACAATACACAGCAGGATCTCGCAAAGTAACCCAAGAAAATATGAATAAATTAAAAAATAGCTTACGACTTTTGGACTGGTCTAATGTCTTGGAATGTCTAGATCCTCAAGAAGCTTTTGAGTTGTTCATGGATTCTTTTATGGCCTTGTATAACAGAGATATACCTATCACACGCACTACTCACACTAAACAATATAAAAAGGCACCTCGTCAGCCTTGGATAACTAAATCTCTATTACGCTGTATTAACAAGAAAAACAGACTTTTTTATAAATACAAAGCAAATCCATCTATACACAATGAACACAAATACAAACGGTATAAAAACAGTCTTACATGTACTCTACGACATGCTAAGAAAACATATTTCTCTAACCAATTTGAAAAAAATAAATTTGATATCAAAAGTACATGGAAAATAATCAATCGTGTGCTCAACAAAAACACTGATAAACACATGAACTGCTTTATCTTTTCCACGATACTTGCCTCTCGACCCTATTTCTCTTTCTCCTCCCCTTTCCTTTTCTGCTGGGCACATAATCGTTTCTTTTTGTTCTGTTTTTTCCCCCAGTCATTTAATATTCCCTTATCCCTCTAACCTATGTAGTTACTGCCCCCCCCCCTTTCTTTCCTTGTTATTCAAACCTATTTTGCCGTTCTTCATATATGGTCTAGATTGTCTTACTTTACTTTTAATTACATACGATTAAGATTACTACAAATTTATCCTAAGGGGCTTACAATTACAAGCTTCGCTTTTTAATAAGTCCCTCATTTTCATTTTCACATGCTTACTGTAATCTATAATTTGTCTAATCATCAAAATGTATCTTGAACAAAAATTGTATACATTTCATCTATTTCCTACGAATTTGTTAATTGATTATTGAAGTATACTTATAACACTTATTTTGTTCTGTACATTTATACATATGTATATATATGTTTGTTATGTTTATTATCAGAAAATGGAAATGAAATAAACTAAACTGAACTGAACTGAACTACTACTACTACTACTACTACTACTACTACTTCTACTACTGTTACTACTACTGCTACTTCTACTACTACTACTACTACTACTACTACTACTACTACTACTACTACTACTACTACTACCACTACCACTACCACTACCACTACCACTACCACCACTACTACTACTACTACTACTACTACTACTACTACTACTACTACTACTACTACTACTACTACTACTACTACTACTTCTACTACTACTACTACTACTACTTCTACTACTGCTAATGCTACTACTACTACTACTACTACTACTACTACTACTACTACTACTACTACTACTACTACTACTACTACTACTACTGTTACTACTACTACTACTACTACTACAACAACAACAACAACTACTACTACTACTACTACTACTTCTACTATTACTACTACTACTGTTACTACTTCTACTACTACTACTACAACAACAACAACAACAACTACTACTACTACTACTACTACTACTGTTACTACTACTACTACTACTACTACTACTACTACTACTACTACTACTACTACTACTACTACTACTACTACTACTGTTACTACTACTACTACTACTACTACTACTACTACTGCTACTACTGCTACTACTACTAATACTACTACTACTACTACTACTACTACTACTACTGTTACTACTACTTCTACTTCTACTACTACTACTACTACTACTACTACTACTACTACTACTACTACTACTACTACTACTACTACTACTACTACCACCAATACTACTACTACTACTACTCAGCAAAAACTGTGGTGTTAACCGGTGTACATAGAGGACCACACCAGTTAGTTTACACCGGTGTTAAAGTGACATGCAGTGTTAGTTAAACACCTAAAGGTGTTATTACAACACCTTTGGTTGTTACATTTACACTCTTTGGTGTTATATTCAATCTCTAGGGTGTAATTTTAACACCTCAGGATGTGGTCCTCTATTAACACCAACTTTTGTCAGTTTTAACACCAAAGTTTTTACAGGGTACTACTACTACCACCACTATTACTACTACTACTGCTACTACTACTACTACTACTACTACTACTACTACTGCTGCTGCTACTGCTACTACTACTACTACTACTACTACTACTACTACTACTACTACTACTACTACTACTACTACCACTACCACTACTACTACTACTACTACTACTACTACTACTACTACTACTATACTACAACTTCAATGACTACGATTACTAATGATTCTACTTCTATACTTCCACTACTGCTACTGCTTATGTGTTACTGTTACAATTCGATAATGTAACATAATTCAGATATTGATATTTCATTTCAAAATTTTCATTTCGTTTATTTTCATTTCCAACGAGTACAGTATGATATTTTGTTTCGTACATCTTGATATATGATCAATAAAACATTTTAAAAATCTACGTAGAATGTGATAATCAAGATTATCATACAAACAGGTTGGGAACGGAGGAGGGTGCTAAAAAAGGAGCTTGTAGGGGTATTGCTATTTTGGACTTTATTTTATATAATTATCAATTGCCTGAAAGAATAATTGAAAATGATATCAAACCTTGTAAATATGATATCGATCTCTGTCTGGTTAACCTTCTTATCCATGATGTCACATTCTTTCATCATCTTGGAGAAGTTCTTACTGGTGATATCTTTACTCTGTCCAGGACGCCCAAAGGCAGCATACTTCTGGAAGACCCCTTTCAAGGTCATCTTCTCCTTTCCGCTCACCTCAGCAGACATGAAAATGGTAGACTGACCAAAAAAAACAAGAGAGTACTATATTGAGTATAACTGATTTTGATAAATTTTCAAATGCTCGAATATACATACACAAGTGTCAATATAATATAACAAACGAGAATGTTGTAGAAAATAAAGTTGCAAAATTACCTTGGTAAATGAATAGCTTCGTCAGTGGTTTAATATGTTTCCTGTATATTTTCATATTTAAAGTTTTATATGTTTTCATATGTATGATGTATCGTGATATAATGTAAAAAAAAACTTTAAAAGTCAAGTACCACGCGACAGTTATTTTCAGCGGTCTTATCTTATTCACACGACTTAGTTTTTAAAGGAGAATGAAACCCTTGAAACCAGCTGAATCCATATCAAAGAGAAAAATCAAAGAAACATATTGTTGAAAGTTTGAGGAAGATTGAATGAATAATAAGAAAGTTATGAGCATTTGAATATTGAGATCACTAATGCCATGTAGATCTTCCCATTAGCAATGCGACCAAGATCTGTGATGTCACACACGTACAACTCCCTCATTACTTTAGTACTTATTTCACTTATATTCTCACTTTTATAGAGTCTATCACAAGGTGAAGTGTTCTCTTTATATGAGAGGACAAGTACAGAGGTTTCACAACATTATATCATTGATGAATCGTTTGTCATATGATTAGAATGAGCAAAAAGAGATGTTTTGGGGTATATTTTCAGTGTCCAAAAGGGGAGAGTTGTTCATCTGTGACATCATAGATCTTGGTCGCATTGCCAATGGGAGGATCTCCATAGCATTAGTGATCTCGACATTCAAATGCTCATAACTCTTCTATTGCTAGTCCTATTTTACTCAAACTTTTGTTGATCTTATTCTTTGATTTTTCTGCTTTCACAAAAGCTTACTTGCTCCAAGAGTTTCATTCTCCTTTAATTTTGAAGAAAATGGGATTTAAATTTAAATGTTCTTCTTCCACAAATTTACAACATATGCGTTGAATTTTGCGTTAAATCGTGAATTTTATTTGAACAGTATAGGCCTAAAAGCTTCTAAAACGAGCTCATAGTCATTGATTGCCATAAAATAGTCAACATTTGTATATTGTGGGTTGGCTTACAAAAAGCTTACCGGTAATCAAAATAAGATCTATATTTCCTGCTTCTCAGTTTGGAAACATTTTTACAAAATACATTTATCCAAGATTTTTTTTTTTTGGGGGGGGGACGTAGGTCTACATGACGTGGAAATCTAACGCTGTGAACATGGTGAAGGAAATGAAAAAGGGAAATTGGTGAAATGTGATATTTCCAGAGCAAGATCAAGTTATGATTATGACATATCCATGCTGTGAGAATTTAATTCCCTGTGCCGGAGAGCATGTAGAGCAATCCATGCCAACATAAGGATCACTAATCATTTCTTAAATATACGATCCATGTCAATACTCCTACGTTTAGTCATCATGGCAATGTATATTAAATATTTGCAAGGGAGCGAAACGATCGAGCTGACCTCTACGGCGTTTCAGCATATTGAAAAGCAAGCTAGGGCTCGGTGGATTTTTGTGAATATTAACGATAAAGTGTATGTTTTTACTTTTTATTTGGAGGGGTTTGGAGGCAATATATATAATCCTTCTGCCCTTCCCGCTGCAAACGGCAACATTTGTGATGTCATTCATGTGGCTATATTATCATGCAGTAGTAATGCGCATACCGCCACATGCATAACACGTGTAGATAACATATACGATATGGGTATTCTTAAAGGCCGTGCAGAAGTGCACTGATGAGGAAGTTTACATTTTATTCGATACGGATAAGTCTATTCAGAAATATATTTAAGAGACATAAAGGATCAGTTCACAAATATACGACCACCACACAAAACGTGAATTTCTCAAGTTTTCTCTCTTTTTTTTTTTTTTTGGGGGGGGGGGGAGGGGGCGGATGAATGTTCGGCCAATGTACAAGTATACTCATGAGCAACAGTGGAACAAAGATGTTCTTGTCAGTTTTTTTTTTCTTTTATTCAAATCATGGTCAGTCATTGGAACATTTCGCAGCCAATTTCTATATTTTCTTATTTCTGCAAAGAGTTTACTGTAATATTAGCCATGTATCTTTTTGGCACTGATGAAAAGGATTTCTAATAACGAAAATTGCAAAGGATTTGTTTTATTATCATCCGGCATATACGAAGATACATTTTACTCCGATCAATGTAATCATTGCCATTGTTATCATTATCATTACCATCATCGATTTTGTTTGTTTGTTTGTATTTTTAACCACGCATAACAAGAAATATATTGACAGAATATAATACACAGTATATAGGAACTAAGCATAAACAAATAAATGTTTGAAGTGCAGAGTCCTTAAATAACATCGTATGTAAGTAACTCTTTTCACTAAAACATGGCTCGAAATACGCATTCATAAAACCCAGAAAAAATAATAATTTTGGCTAATACTATTAAGTAAAATCCTGTTATCACAAATTTTGTCTGGATTTATAAGCCACGAGAACTACATCTCAATAAATAATATGAAGATCAACATTGAAATGGTGGATTTTTTTCCATTCAAAATTTAGTTTAACTGCTGTCAGCATGGTAAGCTTGAAACAAGGTAATGAATTCAGATCCAGGTTGACTATGATGAAAGTACATACCCCTAATAAATTTCCTCATAGCAATCAGGTTTGTGCTATATATATATACCCAGGTTCAAGTTGGCCCACATCCCCTAATCAAACTTGTCAATTAATATGCTGCATATGAAATTGCAGACATCAGCTTGAAAATGTATTACTCAGGCCCAATTTGGATCTTAATAAAACTCCTGCGTGCAAGTCTGGTTATTTCATAACCATCATGGCAGGTCTGATGTCATATTTAATATAGAAATGCCAACCTCGTACTTCATCGACATCAACTTAGTTTATCATTAACATATTGAATATAATAGTACACTTCCATACATTGTGTGTATGTGTGTTTAAAACGGAATCAAAATTATATCTCTTCATTCGATCAGCACAAGCAGTGGCGTAATTGGCAAAAGGCTTTTAGGGGCAACGCATGGCGTATATGGGACAACATTTCTTTTTAGCAAGCGAGCGAAAGTGCTAATCTTTTACAATGAAAATGTAAAATGTTTGATAGATTTTGACATGATTTTTTCAAAATAATATATTTCATTTTCTATTCCCCTTGCTTTTTTTTTTTACTCATTCTCTTCCCTTTTCCTTGGTCATGGGACTTTAGGGGGGCGGCAAGTGCCACCATGCCCCCATATACGACAGTGAGCATAACGAAAGCTGATATGCCGACACGGATGTGAAACAAGGATAATTATCATTATTCATGTAGACCGGCTAATTTTGCTGATTATTTTTTTAATCGACGAACTAAAATACGACATATAAACATTCTTTATGTACATAATTCAAACAAAATCAAAGTATTAATTTACGCTTTCAAATAGCTGTAATTATACCATTTATAATTTGGCTTTACTTTAAAGAAACTGATAATAATTGTAAATCATTATACACTGCAAAAACTCCGGTGTTGATTTAACACCAGCCCGGAATCTATATCTGTCCACACCAGAGAAGTGTTAAACAACACCAGTTAGGTTTTGGTCTAACACCAGATATGTGCTTATACAACACCAATTAGTATCAAAACAGCATCGGTTTGATTCCAAACTGGTGTTATTTCAATACTTCTCTGGTGTGGACAGATATAAATTCCGGGCTGGTGTTAAATCAACACCGGAGTTTTTGCAGTGTACAGGTCCGATTTGAAGTATAAATGATACCCACTGAAAATGATATGCCGACACGGATGTGAAACCATGATAATTATTATTATCATGCTCATATTCGATCAGAACTTTATCAAACATGAATTAAAACATTGCAGTCAATCTCATTTTCATTCTTACCCGGAGATATACCCTGATTGAAAAACGAAAGTTAGTGGTGTGTAGAAGAACTCTGATACGTACCTTTAATATCCGGCTGAGAATGCAAGCTATGCTATCACTTTCAAGCTCTCGATGTCTTGTTTGTTTATCCCTATGTCTTCCTATTCAATGGTGCGTTATACGATGAAAGCACAACTTCCTAATTAAGTCGTTCAGATATTAAGAATTAAGCTTAATTTGTCGATGAAGAGATTTTAGTATATGGACATCGATATAGTATTTTCCAAGTGTGTGTAAAAAAGGCATATAGGCTGGATCTCACTTGTCTTGATTATGATTGGTCGACGATAATAACAGTTCTGTGTCGAGAAACTAATTGAACCAGATTGAAAAACACGACGATCGAATGCAACGAAAGAAAGGCACCTTTGACGACATTGACTTAAAAACAATATCCAATCTCTTCTTTTATCGTTGTGTTGCTATT
Source organism: Lytechinus pictus (assembly GCF_037042905.1). Classification (NCBI taxonomy): domain Eukaryota; kingdom Metazoa; phylum Echinodermata; class Echinoidea; order Temnopleuroida; family Toxopneustidae; genus Lytechinus; species Lytechinus pictus. The sequence goes on along the minus strand of NC_087246.1, from coordinate 46,774,510 downwards.
AAGCCATCGAATCGTATTTCCGCGTGTATTTTCCCCCAAGGTATGTCAATACCATAGAAATATATATCTATGTCTGTGATACAGACGCACGTTTCCTTGTATTACGCGCCAAGATGAAGTTCAGAATTGGAATAGGATGCCGCGTGTATCATCGGCTGTTGCTGCGCTGCCTGTATAGCAAAGTCACTGCGGATTTGTTTATGAGTTCAATGTGCTCCCGTGGAATGGGTGCGTCCTGTTTTGGAATATTGGCGGGGAAATTGGAGTATTAGTGTGTTTTTCATGTAACCTACTGGGTAAGCTAGCTGTCATCGTATAGCATATCGCTCGTGCGTTTGTTGATGGCATGACAAGGACTCCTAGGTATGACGTCACATTCAGAGGGAGCAAGAAAATGATGAAAGCAAAGTGCATGGTACTTTAACATGTTTAATATAAAGAGGTTTGTAGCATAAAACAGTGCAGCTGAATCTCATAATTGCAACTCTTATTTATAATACAAACACCAGAAAGCACACCCCTTGTTTGTTTGATTTATTTAGTTCTACATGCAGGCCTATAGAAATTAAAATGAAAAAAATTACACTTAGGAAATAACGAAAGAAAACAACATTTTAGAAAAAAGGCAGATATCATTGCCCGGCCCATTTATTGCGATAAATTTATCAAAATACAATCTCAAGCAGTCCAAAGACTGAAATGTGCGACTTGCATTTATAGAATCATTAAAAAAATATAAAGTAAACATCATAAGTGAATAAATATTCAAATACAATACACATGCAAATTCATACATCCGGAAAAATGTATCATAAATGCATAAAAATGAAGGAATGGAAATTATAAGTTTGCATCGTAATATGAAATTAAAAAAACGCTTGCTCATAGCCTTAAACGTTTTCACTGTCATATTAGATTTGATTGTAATTGGAAATGCGCATATTTCATAGGGAATTTTAGTTTTAATTTTAATTTTAAGTCTTTGACGAAAATTCCCTCTGTCATGCCTTGGGTCGAGCAGAATCGTAATAAATTTGTGCTGACGGATTTCAACCTTCCTAGTTCCTAGTTGTGATGAACTTTTTTTTCGCGCCAGAGAGAAAAGACAGATAATTGACCTAATATAACAGAGTACTATTTGCAAGAGGAGGAAAAGAATGATTCGTTAGCGGGGGGGGGGGGGGGATGAACGTACCCTTTGTAATATTTACAATAATGTCCATTTGTTGAAAAATGACCGTCGTCATATTCCCTCCTTGATAGGAGGGTGGCCCTCATAACAACAAATTAATAACAATGAATAAAGAAAAATGAAAGATTTATATATTCTTGAATAATGAAAATGTTGGCATATAAAAGACGGTATTCTAAAATTCAGTAAGACCCCCCCCCAAAAAAAAAAATCAAATAGATCTCTATCATCAAAAATTACTTTAGCAGCTTTCTTCTACGATGGCTGGGCACTCGTAGCGAGAGAATGAGAGAATGAAGAAAATGACATTTTTTCGATTTTGACCGAGAAGTATGACTTCATCCCTTGCCATTTTTTGCGAAAGAATAATGATTTTTTGTATAAAATGCTAGAAACGCCATCCTGACGACAGATAACATTCTTCATCATCCTTCCTGAATAGAAAGGCACCCATAACGTGAAAATAAAGATAAATTAAAAGGCCTTTTAAACGAAAACTATGACTGTTTCGCAAATAATTGATAATTTTTTTCTAAATTCAATTAAAGAAAATCCACAGAACGCATATTTACATATTATAAAATGGTAGAGTAAAATAAAGCTTTTTAAAACAATCCCGATGATGGTTCAAATCGTGGAGCTATGTTTTCTCTTTTATTGTTCTCAATATTGGGGACATCATCAAATCACGATGGTCAGTTACATCTCTGCATACAGTGCATGTATTCCAGTGAGCGTTACGACTTTTCTAAAGACTAAACCAATGAAAACAAAGTGAAACAAAAATATATATGAGAACTTAATGCAAGTTCAACATAATTTCGATATCACTGCGACATAATTTGGTTTCATTCTCAAACGAACCGGTATACAGTATCAATTTTGCGGAAGATAAAATAAGAAATCCATGTACCCGCTCCACTGAGTGAATGATCACTCTCGGCACACGTCGTTAGCAATGAACATGTTGTGCTAATGAGCGAACATGACTCGGGTGATTATTTTTAGACCGTGACCTGAGCAGAGTTTTATCCGAAATATTCTAACAGGCATCTCTGGGAGAATTATGAGGATGTGAAACACATGGGTACGTCATCGAGCTAGCTAGGATCTCGACGAGTTCGAGTCATCTGGTACTATCGTCGGAAGAGAGTATTAAGAATACATGTAGATACATGGTGTATCACTATTAAAGACCCTTTTTTGCCATAAAATGGAGGGATATAGTCGAAGGGAGGGTGTGTTATGGAGGAAGTTTTTTATGATAGTGATGATAACAACTATAAAAACAATAATGGTAATAATGATAATATAAGAAGAAAGAAGAAAAACAAACATTTTTTAAGAGACGGAGGAGGAGGAGGAGATGATTGGTCACAATTATAGTATCAATTTTTGTATGATTCATGATTGCTAATACATTTTATCAAGAATACCTGTACATGTATTACATGACGTGCCATCACAGAAGATATAAAGCGCGTGTAATAGATAAGCAAATGTGCAGAACTTTATACAGTCATGTACACGCCGTATTTACAAACGCAGCAAACAAATTACAGAATCGTAAAATATAGAATAATAATTGTACTTTGGACATAAACCAATGGAATCGTATAACCAGTACGTTTAAAACAATCATAAATAGACATCTACGCAGCGATATTGATACCAATCCACGGAGTCATTAATGATTGACGGAAAGTAACCACTGGTCTACATGGAATCACAGTCATATATGGAATTTACCTCGTCAACATTTAGCGAAAAAAAGAATATAAAATATGGCGTCACTTGGAGTTTCAACATTATTTCGCTGTATTTTCGCGGTATTTTTCATAACTGTGGTTAGATCAGGTAGAGTATCATATCTCAATCATATATTAATAATTCTGTTCAATATTAATTCATCTTAAGCACAGACCTGGCGATATAGCAACAAAATAAGAGAATTGCATTGGGTGACAAAAATCCCACAATATCATTATGTATGAATGATCTCAACATTTCTTATATAATCTTTGCAGCTTTATAATTATTTAGATTTATGCACTCACTAAATTTGTAGGACGAGAATTCACATGGGTGGATAACAAAATAAGCTAAGACTGTATCATCATTGGTCAATTCTTTTTATCAAGACAGTGCTCTGGTCAAAAACATTGACCCACTGGTGGATCCAGGGGGGGGGGGGGGCAAAGCCGGCCCGTGCGCCCCCCCCCCCCCCCCTTAAGAGGCAAAATCAAAATTTGTATTGTGAAAATGCCGTTAAAACAAAGTCAAGACCATTTTTTTTGCTTGTCATATTTTTCCTTGGGAAAATGTGCCCCCCTATTGGAAAATCCTGGATCCGCCCCTTTGTAGTCCAAATTGGACATCTTGTTGCAATTTTCAGAAACCTTTCAAAGAATATTATAGAAGAATGCGAAGGGCATAACTCTGACACGTAAAAAAAACATACGTATAAGTTCAATCATTATGACGCACAATCATACTGTATGAAATGTATCTTTCTCGTTTCCGACTTTATTTTCATCTAGAAGCAGTTCATTTTCCTTGTTTTACTGAGAGTGACAGAAATAGTGAATTTAAAATAAAATAAGTAAATGATTTTAAAGGGGATATTAGAAAGGAACATTGATTAAAAATGGTTAAAACAAAATAAACAGCAATGTTTAATATTGTTATTGAATGTCGTTGTTTATTTAAAAAAAAAACATTTGGTTGTAATCTCTGTAAACTCTCAAAGAACAATAATAAGTTCATAATACAAGCAATGTGTGTGTTTCATGAATGCCGCTCGTAAATTTATCATGACCGACTTTACGAACGTCATATTGATCTTCCTTAGGAAGTAAATCAACGCCAGTGGACATTGGGGCTCCGTCTTACAAAGAGTTGCGATCGATCAGATCAAAAGGCCAGTAACGCCAGCATCTAAAATGTCTGTTTCTTCAAAACGTTTTCTACCTATGTTTCTTACTCATACATACATTCATTGTTGTTTTGAACATTGGGTGTGCCCCTCGTTTTTTTACACAGGACATTGTGCAAATATCCTGTGGCAAAAATTATGACAGTGATGGATTTCCATATATAGTTGAGGTTGATTGGATCTATCGTAACTCTTTGTAAGACGGGACCCGCCCAGGTGTGTATCGTTAATCACAAGACAATTAAGGGTTGCCAGTCGTTCGTAAATCGCTCGTAACAGCTTTATGAAACACCCACCAGGTGGTATAAAGATTATACATGATTGTTTATAGTTTTCTTTTTTTTTTACTGTGTATTGATATTTTAGACGAAGAAGGTGCGATACGTTTGATGGATGGAGCATCCAGCGGCCGATTGGAGATCTTTCATTTCGACGAGCCCGGCGCACACGGCGTATGGGGATCGATTTGCAAAGACGGTTGGGGGTACGACGAGGCTCGGGTAGCTTGCCGCCAGTTGGGCTTCCCCTTCGTCACCACATCCTTCAAGATCCCTCTCTACGGACCAGGCAATGGTCCTATTCATCTCAGCAAGGTTAAATGCTCCGGTGTCGAACAAACCTTACTGTCATGTCCACAGCTTCGCTGGGATGAAAACGGATGTAATCATACTGATGTTGTTGGTGTCGAGTGCTCTTATATTCAGTCCAATGACACGACCACTAATACTTGGTACACCCCGCAGCCTGATACACAACGTAAGAAAGCTTCAACAGGTCCTCAACTAGTTAGGGGGTGCACTCAACAACGTCCCTAGGAAAAGTGTATTCCCCCGAATAAAGAAATAAATAAGCAAACAAACAAATAGAGAAATAAATATGAATAGATATAATAAATGAATCAATTAATAAATTTATTACAATGAATAAATAAATAAAATAAGAAATAAATGAATGATTGAAAGAATAAATATATAAATTCATGAAATAACAAATAGCAGAATTTTGAACATTTTGTGGATTTGATAAGCACGTTTCTTATTTACTTGTCAAATTCTCGGGGAGGCAAATATCAGCCCATTCGTACTCCACGTCTAACGTAAGGCCTTAACTCCGCCAACGAAGGCGGTGTACGTAGCACACGATCATGACCCAATGAACATGATGAAAAGTCGTGGGATAACAAACCCAGAGTTTTCATTTGATAACTTTACATAAAGCGAAAGTCTGCACTTAATCGATGCTTTACTCCATATAGTTATTTCCAAAAAAAAGAAAGAAGAAGATTTGATTTATAAGGGGTTGGGTTCGTGGGGATGGTGGACTAATTCCACCTGTTTTATTTTTATCTTGCTTTTCTCTCATGTCATTTCAGATTCTTATGAATTCCAATCTGTATTAGAAGCAAGTTGCATGTTCTTCATTATCAATTATACTTTCTTTTCTCGATAATCGTTTGTACAAATGTATAATTCAGTGACAATACTTGTTTCAGTTATTGTATAATTTGCATGTGAGACTTACATTGTTTTTGTATATTTGATATGAAAGAAGACAATAAAAACGTTATAAAACAAAACAAAAATCATCTTAAAGTATGGTTCATCAGTTCGTGATTCCATTTTCTTTTTCAGTAAAAAGGCAAGTAAAATCCACATCCAGCCTGTCTACTGCAATTAAGTTGCAGATGTCGACTATTTTTCAGGCCTCGTTTTGGCGGGAATAAAAATGCCTCAAATCGAATTTAATCGTTTTATTTCATTTCATTTCCATATGCAGAAGGTGTAGCCCTTGTTGGTTGGGCCATTGCAGTCGTCGTGATGGGCGGTTTCTTAGTCCTGGGTATAATAGGCGTCTTTGTGGGTCTTTGCTGTTATACCAATCAACGACCTCCTCAAAACACCTTCTCATCACCTCCGGTATATCTCACCGCAGGAGCCACTTCGATAGGGCAACAATCGGTTGAGCCCCCGCCATCTTATGACACGGTGTTATCTGACTTTCCCGCAGAAAAGGATTAATATTAATTAAAATACAATGCCTCGTACACGGGAACACCGTATATCGAAGAATTGGTTGTTAATAATGCGGAATGAATTTGGGGTCTGAACCTTTACAAACTCGTATCGTCCGAAAATGAAACATATATACATCACATTTTGGGTATATGGCATGTCATTAATATAACTTAAAAACAAAAAAAGGTCCAAGAATGGACCCTTGCGGAATTCCGCAATTGGATATTTTGAAATTTGGATTCAATCTCATCAGGTCTATGTTCGCTAAACTAACTTCTTCTTTTTTCGATGATTTAGATAACTTGATAAAAACTTAAAACTTAAAGGAGCATCTCTAATTCCATAATGATATATTTTAGGGAATGAAACTTTATGGTCTATATGTCATCAAAAGCCTTGGTAAGGTCTATTAATACATTGCGTGTGTATTTCATTTTGCTATATTTGTATCATTTGTAAAACTAAGTTTGACAGCAGCTGTGATATGTCCGGGTTGAATCCAAATTGAATATTCATGAGATTTATGTTTTTCGAAAAATCCGATTCTTTTGCAATTGCATTTTTCTGATTTGTTTAAAGGAAATAGGGTAATAATCAAAACATAATTGCTCCGATCCTTTTTTTAAATCGGTGCTACTCGAGCTATTTTCATATCTGAAGGAGAATCCAATTTGTAATTCACGTGTTGAATATGATTAAGTGTTCAATAACAAGATGAGTAACATACTTTTACAGTTATATTATCAAAAGCCCGTGTTTGCATTATTTTTTACTTTGTAAAAAATGATTATTATTAATTGATTTTTAAAAGAGTACGGTGTTCGAATGTTTGAGATAATCGTTAAGCATTATCAGAAGTGCATTTTTTAAGCTTGTAAATTATTGAAAATATTATCAGACATCAAAAGATTTGGGGTTTCTTTCTTAATATTTATACAAGCATTATCAACTTCTAGCGAATCAATTTGTTTTCCTTCTAATTATATTTTATACAGTTTAGGAGATCATTAATAAGTCACACGTTTACTTGATAGTGCATTTTACTTTGAAAAAATGTGAAATTTCTTGAAGGTTTGTTCTTTAGAAATGTTATCTTGGATTTTTCAAATTATATGTTTCTAAAAAAAGTTGTTTCATGACAGAGCAATTTGTTTTTACGATGAGATTTTATAGGAAATGGATCTTCATATTTGTCTGTAAATATGTGTGGTGGGATGGAAATTTTAAATTTGTTAATGTTTTCGTAAAAAGAAAAAAAATCGTTTGCCTTTTTGCACAATTCACATTAAATAAAATGTTTATTTCAGTTGTCATTTTTTGTAGATCAAGCTGATTCCGAGTGTGAATGGGCGAAAATGTGAACCTCTGTTCATTTTAGGAGTTTTGTTTGTAGTCGAGTTCTGTTAAAGGGCTACTCCAGGCTGAAAATATTTATATCTCAATGGAGTAAAACTCACAGAGCAAAATGCTGAAAATTTCATCAAAATCTGGTAACAAATAACGAAGTTATTGAATTTTAGATATTTGGTGCAAATAGTTATATGCATGTCATCATGAATATTCATTAGGCGGGCTGATGATGTCACATCCTCACTTTCTTTTTTCTTATGCTATTACATGAAATCATAATTGTTTTATTTTTTCATACATGTGTGAATATTGTGTCTCCTCTACAGTGTGTATCAAAAAAAGTTTACACTTTGAAAAAGCCCTGGGAATTAAAAAATGTACAACATGTGGGTAATTTTTGCACATATAATCTTGGGTTTGGGTCTCATCTATCCAATGAAAGTAAAAGTTTTGACAGAATGTTACACTTCAGTGAGCACTGTCCATTTTTGTAAAGCTCGCAGAAATCTGTTTGCTTAGAAATGCTCGTTTTCACGCGAAATCAAACTACCCTGCGAAACACATCTCATACTTTTCCCATTGCACTTTTTGTCAATTAATAATGAATGGATACATTTAAGCATTTTGTAACAATTCTGCCACCCAAATTGAAATTTCAACACTTAGTGAGCACAATCTTTACCCTTTTTGTGCCAGCTGGATCTGAGGACATAACTAAATCTGAACAAAAGTTTATATCAGACATCTCCAGCATTTTTTCACTAAGTTTTTATCATTTAAAGTGGGTTTACATTTCATTTTTCATTTAATACTTGTTTCTCCACACTTTTTCCAAGCATGACAATGATTAAAAAATGAAAATCAAGCCTAAGCCATTTCATGTAAATCACAGCTCAGTGTAAAGCAAATATCGTCACGATGGCCTCGGTGTGTGGGGGAGTGGGGTGGGGCGCAATGCACTCTTTGAAGTGTTTTGGGCAAGGAAACAAGTTAAAAAGGTAAAAGATATCTTCAAATCAATTTTACTAGCTAAATTCAACGTGTTCTACATGATTAAGGTCTACTTTTATTCGATAACTATTTCAATGTTCTGCGCAAATCATTTTTCACTAACTTTTCAAAAATATTTTTCGACAGTTACATCGTCATTTGCTTAAATTGATCTGTACCAATGTTAAAATGTGGAAAAATCTTCAGGATATTACAAATGTATAATTTTACAGGATTTTTTTCTTAGTGTAAACTTTTTTTGATACGCACTGTATAATGAAATAAGTTGCAGCAATGAATCTAATGCACTAAATCAGTTGTCCATCCAATTCTTTTCAGTTCTTGGAAGAAAAAAATTGAATAAACCTAATTTCATATAATACAATACAAAATAACAAGTGGGATATGACATCATCAAGTTGCTCATTGAATATTCATGAAGACAAGCCTAGAACTGTTTCACCAGGACAATGCAAATCCTTAAAATGCCATAATTTTGTTATTCCAAGTCCGATTTTGATAAAATTTTCAGTGTTTTGTTCGTTTGATTTTTCATTATCTGTTCAAATCATATTATTCTCAGCCCGGAGCATCCCTTTAAGTTCGAGCCCGTGCGGACTTAAGATAACTTTAAATTCTTATAGTTCTTAAGGTTTGCTGACCTCATCAATGCTACAAATTGTGGAAGGCTGTGACGAGATGGTCGTTGACCTACCTCCACCTTGCCTGCCCACATTACAAGAAACGACAACCAACGCGAATATCAAGATTTCTGACGAAAAGTAGGCCTTTATTATGTAGCAAATAAGGTTTATTTTCAAAGTCAGATTTATAAATCATGACGGCAGTGACTCAAACGTCCAAACGTACACTCTAAAAATAAATCAGTCAAAAATGACTAGTTAAGGACGTTCCACAGTTAAAGTGAAATCCATGTCATTTTCACCAAACTTTGCACATAGATACTTTAGAACCTTAATATTCTAAATATGTAAAAATTAACATAGGTCCATGTGCTTGATTTTTTGCTATAGAGCTTTAAAATTCACCCAAATTGATGTTCTTAAGAATTGCGCATTCAAAAGAATTTGGCATTTTTAGACCGCCCAATATTACTACAATGAGTTTAAACCTCTATTACTCAGTCAAAATACATGAAAAAGTCATCAAATTTCGCAAGAGAGTTAATAATTGTATCGTTAGAATGGAGAATCTATTTATAGTGCTATTTGTTTGCAATTTTAAGTTTAACAGCACTGTCAGTTCTTAAAAATGGCGTAAAAGATAACAAAATCCCAATCTAAAAAATGTAAAATTTCAGTAACAAACTACAAACGTACAATAAATGCTGCACTTTATTCAAAATCCATGTCATTTTCACCAAAATTTGCAGAGTTGTAGAGGAAGGTATACCTAAGAGGTACAAACATTAAAAAATAGGGGTTCATGTGCTTGTTTTTAAAGTATCAGCATTTTTATTAGAGCAAATGTGCTTTTTAAAACACCAAAAATGCGCCGAATGCTTAGTATCTATGTGAAGAAAAAATCAAAACCACTCTACCATTTATTCAAACTCGGGGTAATATTCGTGATTCTTAGCAGCACTGCAGAGTAAAGTATTTTGAAATTGTAGAGAATATCTTTTGAATGGTCCATGGAATAATTCCATTTTTTAGCTTCATGAAATAACGCATCGGATCTGCAGTTAAAGTGCAGAAGATGAGAAAAATCAGCTCATACCCGCAGCTAATTAATCACTTGTTCATCCATTGTGACGTCAGCGCGCAGAGTGTAAAATATGCGCAGATCATAATGCGCACAAACATAACTGTGGAAAGCACAAACATAACTGTGGAACGTCCTTAAGGACGTTCCACAGTTATGTTTGTGCGCATTATGATCTGCGCATATTTTACACTCTGCGCGCTGACGTCACAATGGATGAACAGGTGATTAATTAGCTGTGGGTATGAGCTGATTTTTCTCATCATCTGCACTCTAACTGCAGATCCGATGCGTTATTTTATGAAGCTAAAAATTTTGAATTATTCCACGGACCATTTCAAAAATATCACTACAAGTTCAAAATACTTTACTCTACAGTGCTGCCAAAAATCACGTATATGACCCCGAGTTTGAATAAATGGTAGAGTGGTTTTGATTTTGTCTTCACATAGATACAAAGCATTTGGCGCATTTTTGGTGTTTTAAAAGCACATTTGCTCAAATAAAAATGCTGATAGTTTGAAAACAAGCACATGAACCCCTATTTTTTTAATGTTTGTACCTCTTAGGTATACATTCCTCTACAACTTTGCAAATTTTGGTGAAAATGACATGGATTTTGAATAAAGTGCAGCATTTATTGTACTTTTGTAGTTTGTTATTAAAATTTCACATTTTTGAGATTGGGTTTTTGTTATCTTTTACGTCATTTTTAAGAACTGACAGTGTTGTTAGACTTAAAATTGCAAACAAATAGCACTATAAATAAATTCTTTATTCTAACGATACAATTATTAGTCTTGCGAAATTTGATGACTTTTTCATGTATTTTGACTGAGTAATAGAGGTTTAAACTCATTGTAGTGATTTTGCGAGGTCTAAAAATGCCAAATTCTTTTGAATGCGCAATTCTTAAGAACATCAATTTGGGTGAACTTTGAAGCTCTATAGCAAAAAATCAAGCACATGGACCTATGTTAATTTTCGAATATTATTTCGAATATTAAGGTTCTAAAGTATCTATGTGCAAAGTTTGGTGAAAATGACATGGATTTCACTTTAACTGTGGAACGTCCTTAATAGGGTCAGCTGGGTGTAACTGTTATTCTAGTCATATTTTACTATTTTCTAGTCATATTTTACTAGAACAGAGTTATTTCTGACTAGAATATGTGTCAGAAATGTGACTATCAGTGATTGCCATATCAGTTGCACCCAGCTGACTACTGGTCTAGTCAATTTGACTGATTTGTTTTAAGAGTGTATACACGACTAGGTAACCACTGGTCTACATGGGACCGTCCTTGGGCCTCAAAAAGGGTCAAGGTTACATGACGATAACGATATACTTCTCAGCTTAAACGTAACCAAAGAATGCCCGAACGTAACTCCTAACTTAACTTACTTCCTCGCCAGTAATCGCTTTTGTTCTATATCCCAAAGACGTCACGTGGATAAAAAAAAAACACACATCACCGCGACGCAATGGGTCTAATCAATCCTCATCAATAACATGTATTAAAATGGGGCTTGAATTTGATTTCCCAAACTTGAGTTCTCTATGGCTCGCCATTGTTCTTCGCATTTCAGTGAAACTCTCATCCACTCTCTCTTCCTATGAACTTATGCGACTCTTTAACAGCCAATCACCTCGCTACATTATCCGCTTGTGTCTCGCATCTAACGAACCTTGATTATACGCCTTCCTTGCATGGAGAAAATAACGAAAACGAACAAACGAGAAGACAGAAACAACCTGATTGATTCTTTTCGTATATTGATTAATTTATCTATATTTATTTTTATGACTTCATTATGTTTAATATCTTGTTTATTTTTGTATAAAAATAAATGATAGATAACCACACGTACATTTAATTGCAATATGAATGACAATTACTGGCGTATAGATGGGGGGATGGGGCAACTCTTCCCCCCCCCCCAAAAAAAAGGTACCACAACCAAGTTAAAACAAAAAGAAAGAAAAGGAGAAAAAGAAAGAGAAGGGGAAATATGGTACGATTTTCTAAATAGTATAATCCTTTGAAAATATTCTCTTAAGATCCAAAATGAAATGTTTTCAAAGGAATATTGCGTGTGTGTAGAATTGTCTGAATATATAATAATAATAATAATAATATTAATGATAATGATAATAAGCATTTTTATAGCGCCATCTATCTAAAAACAATCTATTCCGAGGCGCATTATTAGTATTATCATTATCCTGGCTTTAGCTCGAGCTGCCTTTCAGCGCTCGTACATGCAAGGAATTAATCCTGCCGGGTACCCATTCACCTCACCTGGGTCGACTGCAGCACAGTGAGGATAAATTTCTTGCTGAAGGAAAGCACGCCATGCTGTCTAGGATTCGAACCAACGACCCTATGTTTGAAAGGCGAGAGTCAGAACAACTAGACCACTACGCGCCCACATACATAATCTTTGTTAATAATAATTTCCCAACCGCACCATTCATCCATTCATCGGGTACACAGTGCACCAGAGATTTCCACCACACACTTAATTAGGCCCTATTAATGAAATGTATGTATAAAATGTAATATAAAACTTTTTTTTTTTTTTTTTGCTGTGATATCTGTTTCATTTTAGTCCTTTCATTCAAAGAAGTCGAATTTCACGGTGGAATATCTATTAAGAAAGAAAACGATAGAATGCCTCCTGTATAACTACATTTTGCTCTTCGGTATGGGCGTGTTTCGATGACGATAATACGATTCATGAACAACTATATCAGATGGAATGTTCTCCGGACTCGTACAACCTGTATTGGGGAAAACATCAGAGAGCATATGGGCATATAAACATACAGACCATTTTATGTTCGATATTACTCTACAAAGCATAACAGATACAAAAATAACAAAACCTATATTATCTGCGTTGATTGTTTCTGTAGATGGGAGTAATTAGATTTTAGATGATGTAATCAATGACGATGATCACGTACCTATAGAGTTTGAATAATATCGAATGGAAAACGAGTAGACCAAAGTAACATTTTATTTCGTTTCATTTCATTTATTTCCATTTTCAACAATTACAGTTGGTTTTGTATATTTTGGCATACAAATAACAAAACATATTTCAAGTATTCCTGTCCAAAAATTGTATTCAAGATTATTACATAACAGGTTGGAAATGGAGGAGGCTTCTAAATTACGAGTAGACCAAAGTATAATTAATCAGAATCTGAAAAAACCCAGATAACTGTGCATTTTTATTTTAAATATATATATTACGGAGTATTCTTTGACGTTTAAGTTGAACCATGGAATTACGATAGCCATAAGCTATCGATAGTTCGACAAGAGGAGATGCCGTGGCAGAGGGGTATCCAGCTATTGACTAGAAACATGAAAGTCAGAGGTTCGATTCCCAGCCACGACAACCATGCCCCTGGGCAAGGCATTTATTCAATCAACAGTGCTTATCAAAACAAATGGAAACGCTATAGGCATTGTCAGTCACTTGAATAATGCCAATGTGCGCTCATATTCTGAATTGGGAACTCAATTAAGAATTGAAGCTTTATGTGATGAATACGAGTCGTTTGTATAATAATCATTCTCCTCATAGGGAGTTTTCACTGGGCAACGTACGGAGAATTCAAGAACATAGAGAATCTATCGTCAAATTCCCGTCATGACAAAGAACAACCTAGAAGTCTTTATCGGACGAAACTGGTGTTCCGACCATTTTGATTCGACAAACACTTCCCAGCTGTTCTTTGTTATTTGACGGGCATTTCAATGCATTTATGCCCAGCGCACGCCAAACTATCCGACTACGACGCGATTTTTGATCAAATTGCACTTTGTAATGAATTTGAAAGTTCCAAGAAGTAAAAATCATTTTCTTTGAAATTCAGCATACTGCCAGGAATAGTAAAATCAGAATCCTGCTTTGCAGCAAGCCTTTTTTGGTCGGACTAAAATCCAAATCGGCTTCAAGTCGCAGCCGACGACGACGCCGTTACGGTTTGGAGTTGAATTTGTTTTTATTCCTACGGGGGGGGGGGGGTGGGCGTCCTCAAAATTGACTGGAATTTCGATCGTTCAGGTTTAATAGGTTGAAATGGATACCAAATGCTATAAGAATTTCTTTGAAAAATCAGATCGCATCGGATCGTTAAGTGTGCGCTGGGCTTTTATTGGTCTGTTCTTACCGCTAAGTGCTAAGGCGTGGTCAAATTCGCTTCTGAGAATTTCCAAAACATGCGACACACCTTTTGATCCCTGCAAAGAAACGTTTATGATCTGATGTTAAGAAGGCTTGAGATATAAATCGTTTTGAGGGATCTTTTTAATAGTTCCACAGACTTACTTTCAAAATCTGAATGAGGTCAACCATAGATATTCACTAGATATGTATGTAATCACCAAGGCATTGTGTCTTATAAATTCTGTTTGATTTAATTTGAAAATTATGTCATCTGTTTGGGAATGAAACTCGTCTATAATTTATTGACAATTTAGTTGGTCACTTGCATTATGTAATGACATCATGATAAAATGATGTTATTCGGGATGAAAAGGTCTTATTTTATATATTCTGGAATTATATAATAGCAAATCACCATGAACAATGAAGAAATGAATTTGGAAATGAACAATTTTCTTGTATTAATTAATTCTTTTATTATTATCTTAACGAACTTGATAGCACTGTTACGTTGGTACATTTTTTTTACATTTCCAGTGCACTTTTGAAAGCTTTCAGTCTTTGCTAGACATTATTTTCTAGTGTAATGTTCCACACAGTAGGTATATAGAACAGCTACTGTACTGTGGCTATATCGAAACGAGTGATATCACCTTCTCAAACGGTATATCAGTACCTTGAAGTCAAAAGTAATAAATGAATAAATAACAATGATAATAACAATAATAATTATAATAATAATAATAAAAATGATAATCATAATCATAATAGTAATAACAATAATAATAATCATAAATATAGTAATAATAATAATCATAATAATAATAATAGCATTATAATGATAATAATAATAACAATAAGGATAATAATAATAATAATAATAGAATAATAATAATAAGCATACATGATAACGCGAAATTCATTAACAATGTCGTTACTTTAAAGAATGTACTTTTCAATCAATGAGATATATGCCCACCTGACAAGCTAGCCCCCAAAGAATAGGCCTCCCTACAAAGACGGCCCTTGCACCTCTTCCAAGAGCTTTTAAGACATCCGACCCTGTCCTCACCCCTCCGTCCATGTATACCTCTATACCCCGATCATGGACTGCCTCTACCACCTCGCTGAGGGCATCGATCTGATCAAAACGAAATAAGACGTGTGAGTTAATAGGATAGTGCCATAGGCCCCTTTATATTCTTGTACCCTTTCTAAGAGTTTCGAAGAGAGCCTGTACACCCCTCTCCAGAGCTTTACCCCTCCGACCATATAAAACTCTATACCTCGATCACGTACTGCTTCTAATAATAATAATAATTAGACTTATATCGCGCCAAAGAGTGCTCAAGGCGCTTTTTAGGAAATTATAAAAGAAATAAAGAAGAATTGAAGAGAAATGTTTTGAGGTTAACGAGGGCAGCGATCTGATAAAAATACGTACGTTAACTAAATACGAAACATGTAGTATCTTTTTATTCTTTTCATGACGAGACAGCACTGGAGAGAAATTTATTTAAGCAAATATGACGGAGAATAAGGAGAAGGAGTGGGAGAAGAAGAGAAGAAGAAAATTAAGAAGAAGAAGAAGAAAAAGACGAAAAAGAGGAGGAGGAGAAGGAAGAAGAAGAAGAAGAGGAGGAGGAGGAAGAAGAAGAAGAAAAAAAAATTGCATTCAAACCATGTGGATAGGTGAAGACTTGATGGTAGACCAAATGATAGGAGACGAGTTGGCAATTGGACCGATACTCCTACTTGTAGGATCCAACGTCTGATCAAGGCTAATTTCGTAATTTACTGTCTAAAATTTCAATAATATTAATTTTCTGTTCCAAGAATCTAAAAAGGATGTTAATGCGACCTTTGGTGCGTACGATTTTCATTCCTAATACTTTTCTTCCGAATGTACCAGTTGTTTTAAACTCACATTACTGCAAAGTTCCCCCAAGGGGCGAATTTTGTAACCCTTAAGAATATTTTTTTTCAGATTTCAAATAAGTCATAAAAGATAGATGCATTTAAATAACAGTGCATTAATTTGAAGATATTTGGAACAGATTGATATTGTGAAATATGAAATTGAAATCTATATAGTGAGTTATTTTTCTTTTTCTTTACAAATATCGTCATTTTATTGTTAGTAATTTATTAATTGATAAACTCACTGGAGCGGGGGCTCCATCTGATTGCCTTCCACCGTGAGCTGATACCAGTATCCCATCAGCCCCTGCGTCGGCTGCTTCTCTGGCACATTCAGCTAAAGGGTAAGGTGGAATTGATGACATAAAAAAAAATTATTAAGACAGTAAAGTACTTGCATACTTTTAAAATTTTATATCTTTTTACTATATGAACGAGAGTAAGCACCATTCCTTTTCTCTTCATTCTCTTCCTCATCTTCTTCTTCATTCTTACTACTACTACTGCTGCTGCTGCTGCTGCTGCTGCTGCTGCTACTGCTACTGCTACTGCTACTACTACTACTACTCTACTAATACTACTACTACTACTACTACTGCTACTACTACTACTACTACTACTACTACAACTACTAACTTCTACTACTAGCACCATCCCCACCCCGCCACCACCACCATTAAATAATTCTTACACATCGATTAAGCCAATTTCCGAGTGATAATTATAATAATTTAGTATAATATAATTATATAGTAGCATATAATGAGTTCCACTGAAATTAAATTGTAAAGACTTACCTGACAGAACCCCTTTGCAGACGACAGGAAGTTTGGTTATTGATTTTATCCACCTGACGTCATCCCACGTGGCAGACTCATTAAATTGTTGGCTATGTAAGTAGGCCACAAGTCTTGTGTCTCCATTAGCTTTGAATTCTCTTGAAGAAGGGATATCAGCATCTAAATTTTTAAAGCTGCCGAGAAGAAAATCGAAAACACAATAGTCTTAAGGTAAAGATATAAATATTTTGGCCATAAAAACCTGAAGCCTAATTGCCAAGTAGCTCGTGTGTCATCATGAGCTAAAAAGGCTTGGTTTAGTGGTGATGGATTGTAGGAGTGAAAATATGACCTGAGGTTGAATATTAATATTCATAATTCACAGCTTTTCAAGGTGTATTGATATTATCCATAATTCATTACTATTAAAAGTGAATTACATTTGTTCCTCCCCTTTCCCAAGATATGCTTGAATATATAGTAGGCCCACAAAATCGTCTTTCTTAAATTTGCAATTGTATTTAGATTTTTTTTTTCAATCCATAATTGAAATATATCCCTTCTGAACTTTGATCGTGTTATTATGAAATAACAAATTATATTTTTCTAAAAAATCTATTTTTGTAATAAAAATATGTTGTTAAAAATAATCTGAACAATTTATTTTAAAAAAAGGATACCTGTTTACAAATATCAAAATGCGCATTGTGGGATGTAGCATTTCTTACCAAGATGATAAATCATGCTTTTCCAAACCGGACCTGACCTTTGAATTAACTCCTGCCACTGGCGAGTCAATAGTGACGACGATGGCTTTGAAGCCCGCCCTCTCACTTTCTCGAACGACATGCTGCGTCAGTAAACGGTCTTTGAAGAGGTATGTCTGCATCCACCGTAGGCCGCCTGGGGCTGCTACCTGAATATCAGCAATGGCTGTAGTAGCGTTGACAGACAACACCATGAGAGCACCTGCCGCAACAGCACCTGAAGAAGGGATGTAGGTTTATTAATATAGAAATATTTATCCTTTTGAAATCCTTTTAGTATACTATTACGGACAACTAAGCCTGGTAACTGTACAAAAATAGGCAATTCACTTAATTTTCTGTCTTGTACGTTACGTTTGTCTAATTTGTTTTCTTTCGCATGTGTTTGGTTTGAGTTGATGAGAGCATTGAGGGCAAACATATATTCATATAATGTGTAATGTTTTAAGAAGTCAGAATTTTGATCAAGTACATTTCTTTACTTTTTCGTAACCAATTTTTCGCAACTTTTTAGCTTAGAGGAGACAACTTTCTATTAAAAGAATGTTTTTGTCAAAGCCTTTATTCAAAGACATCGAGAAATATGATACATCGACAGGTCTTTATACAGTTGAGCAGAATATACGAGATATCTTAAATTCCTCATTATCTCGGATTGGCCGGAATAAAGTGATTCCATCGAGCACTTTAGTTTGATCACGAGTATAGAAAGAATGCGACGAGTTATAATTCTAACTAAAGGAAAATAAAATAGCGAGATGTTGTCATTGGCTCTGGAGAGGCTTTTGGAAAAGCTCTTTAGTTTTGCAATATCAGAAAATGGGAATCAACAAAGTACCTGTCTTCTTGTCACCCTTACGAATAAGAAGTGACGAGATTTCGCTATCAAAGTCAAACGAAAGAAGCCTGTATAAACACTTTTTGAGAGGGTTCACTTTGTAACAAAAAAATAATAAAAAATTGATTCGCGTTAACAAAAAGGAACGGTAGACCATAAAGGAATAATTTGTCGACATTTCCTTCTCAAGAAATTTACAAATAATAAGAGAAGGTGTTTTCAAGTAAAAAATGGTCGACACTTTTATATTTTGGGGTATTTTGAATGCCACAAGATTATTAAGAAAAAAGATAGACTAGAAATCTCTATCATCTTCGTACTCCTCAAAAGTGGGTGACGAGATCGTCACACTCAAGAAAATGGCTTGGTGAGATCACCTTTGGTATCGTTACATTACAAAAGGAGTTGAAGAGATCTTTGTACTATCGTCTCAATAAAAGGGGTTGACAAAATCTCTATATTATTGCATCAGTCAAGAAAAGGGGTTGACGAGATCTCTCTATTATAATTACACTAAAGAAGAGAGGTTGACAAGATATCTCTATTATCTTCATAATTAAAAAGGGGTGACTACCGTCACACTCAAGAAAAGGGGTTGACGAGATCTCTCTCTTGTAATTGCACTAAAGAAGAGAGGTTGACAAGAAATCTCTATCTTCACAATAAAAAAGGGGTGACTACCGTCACACTTAAGGAAAGTAGTTGACGAGATTTTTGTATTGAGCCGACACTGAAGAAATTGAACTGAGTGACGAGATCATCAATACACTACAATTGGGGGTAGGCGAGATCTCTCTACTATCATCACAGTCAAGAAAAGAAGTTGATGAGATCTCTCTATTTTCACCACACCCACGAAAAGGGGTTGACAAGATGATCTCCCTATTATCGCTACACTCAAGAAAAAGGGTTGACCAGATCTCTCCACTATCGCCCCATTCTAGAAAAGAGGTTGACGAGATCTCTATATTATCGTCTAACTCAAGAAAAGAGGTTGACGAGATCTCTATATTATCGTCTCACTCAAATAAGAGGCTGTCGAGATCTCTAAATTATCGTCTCACTCAAGAAAAGAGGCTGACGAGATCTCTATATTATCGTCTCACTCAAGAAAAGGGGTTGGCGAGATCTCTCTACTGTCGTCACAGTCAAGAAAAGAGGCTGACGAGATCTCTATATTATCGTCTAACTCAAGAAAAGAGGTTGACGAGATCTCTATATTATCGTCTCACTCAAATAAGAGGCTGACGAGATATCTAAATTATCGTCTCACTCAAGAAAAGAGGCTGACGAGATCTCTATATTATCGTCTCACTCAAGAAAAGGGGTTGGCGAGATCTCTCTACTGTCGTCACAGTCAAGAAAAGAGGCTGACGAGATCTCTATATTATCGTCTCACTCAAGAAAAGAGGCTGACGAGATCTCTATATTATCGTCTCACTCAAGAAAAGGGGTTGGCGAGATCTCTATATTATCGTCTCACTCAAGAAAAGACGCTGACGAGATCTCTATATTATCGTCTCACTCAAGAAAAGGGGTTGGCGAGATCTCTCTACTGTCGTCACAGTCAAGAAAAGAGGCTGACGAGATCTCTATATTATCGCAACACTCAAGAGAAGAGGTTGACGAGATCTGTGTATTATCGTCAAACTCAAGAAAAGGGGTTGACGAAATCTGTGTGACCATATCGCTATGCTACTGTCTCACTCAAGAAAAGGGGATGTTGAGATCTCTCTATTATCATTACAGTCAAGAAAAGGGGTTGACGAGATTTCTTTATTATTGTCTTACTCAAGAAAATGGGTTGACCGAAGGGTTGACGAGATCTCTATATTATCGTCTAACTCATGAAAAGAGGTTGACGAGATCTCTATATTATCGTCTCACGCAAGAAAAGGGGTTGACGAGATCTCCCCAATATCGCCCCATTCAAGAAAAGAGGTTGACGAGATCTCTATATTATCACCACACCCAAGAAAAGAGGTTGACGAGATCTCTATACTGTCGTCACAGTCAAGAAAAAGAGGCTGACGAGATCTCTATATTATCGCAATACTCAAGAGAAGAGGTTGACGAGATCTCTCTATTATCGTCAAACTCAAGAAAAGGGGTTGACGAAATCTGTGTGACCATATCTCTATGCTATTGTCTCATCCAAGAAAAGGGGTTGTTGAGATCTCTCTATTATCATCACAGTCAAGAAAAGAGGTTGACGAGATCTCTATATTATCGTATAACTCAGGAGAAGAGGTTGACGAGATCTCTATATTATCGCAATACTCAAGAAAAGGGGATGTTGAGATCTCTCTATTATCATCACAGTCAAGAAAAGGGGTTGACGAGATATCTGTATTATCGCCACACTCAAGAAAATGAGTTGACGAGATCTTTATACTATCGTCTCACTCAAGAAAAGGGGTTGACGGGATCTTTATATTATTATCACAGTCAAGAAAAGGGGTTGACGAGATCTCTATATTATCATCACAGTCAAGAAAAGCTGTTGACGAGATTTCTCCAGTGTCTTTACTGTCAATAAAAGGGGTTGATGAGATCCCTTTATTAATTATCGTCGCACTCCAGAAAGGGGTTGACGAGATTTCTCACTATTATAACATGGAAGTAAATTATCATGGAAAGTATGTCCTGCTTAAATTAATGAAACCTACAGCTATGGACAGTATTTTGGTCATATTTTACTTGCTGCTTGTTTTGGTGCAACTTTCTATTTGTATCATGACATAGTAATTTTAACCAAATAAGGGTCATAATTAAGAAAGAATAAAGGAGTTACAGTAACATGGCCAAGAACTGATAGTAATGTTTTTGTGAGTTTTTTCTAAAGAAAAATACCGGGGAAATACTCGAATGGCAAGTGGTGCAAATGCATACAACGTCCATTGCTGTGCTTCATCATGCTCGTAGCTTAGAAGCTTTCGATTTGTCAATATCACTTTTCACTCCAGATTAGTTCTTTAATCGAGGCTATGCGAATATCAACTGAATTTGAATATTAATTTGTGTTTGAATTTAGATTTGAAATTGAAATTTGATTTGAATTTAGCTTTGAATTTGAATTTAGATTCAAATTTGAATTTGAATTTAGATTTAGATTTGAATTTGTATTTAAATTTGAATTAAAATTGAATTTAGATTTGAATTTGAACTAACATTTGAAATTAAACTTAAATTTGACTAGAGATTTAGTTTGAATTTGAATTTGAATGTCTTGAAGCCCTTCAACAAATCTTACCTCTTGCGGTTTCGGCCTCCGCATCAGGATGGGCAAAGAGATGAACAGCTGTAGGTGCAATGCAGATAGGATACGGGATCGGTTCTCCTAGAACGGTCGTTGAGAGGTTCCGATGGGATACGTCTTGGAGAACACGGTTTCTGAGTATATACCTAAAGTAAGATTCAAATGATTACATTCCATAGGGTCTTAAATCTAGCAGAGGGTTGTACAATCTTCACAATTTTAAATCCACAATCCGTCTTCAAATCGACCGATTTTAGGTCATTAGATTCGTCACGTGTTCAAATAAACATTTATATAGTTAACATACAAATTGATAATTTCCAGGAATATAAAGTCTTGGCGAAGATAGGTGATAATTATGTGTATCTAAAATACAAAGGAAAAGGTGGGAATAAAAATTATGTCGTCATTACACCATTCATTTGCATAATATTTGCATATGCTAAAAAATATCATCTTTTTATCATAATGTAAGTGATTTAAATAAAATCCATTATTGTTATTTTTCGTCCGACTTTAAAAAACCTTTTTTCACCTTTTTTAATGTTCAATTATCAATTTTTAATACCTTGAAAATGCTTCCGTGCTGCGTTTGAGACACCACTCCCTCTCTCGTCCGTAGCTATAGTATTGCAAGAACGCGGGAGGCAGTAGTTCACTTGCCCGTTTTTCGTAGTCTTCGATGGTGAATAATTCATCCTCCTCATCAGTCATCTTGCCCCTGTGGTGACAAATTTTCTAAGATTTTAAGTCCAATCTCGGAGATAAGAAATATCAGTGGCATATCTAGGGATACCATCGCCAATTTCTAAAATCGCGCCCGTTCCTCTGTAAACCTACTCCAGCTAGGGGAACAGGCCTTGAAAGGACCTGTTGAATTATTTTATCCGACAGTTTTCATTGAAATTGTGATCAGCCAATTGAAAGAAAGGAAAGTAATCAAATCTGAAAAAAAATGTCTCTGAAGTGAAACACTCTCCGGCGCTCAGCTTTGAAATCGCATCCTTTCAAACTTGGGAGACAGTACTATAATATTCTTCGGTTGAGATATCAAACTTTCGAGGATTTTTTTATTAATTATTCTTGCCGTTGCTTGTCACTTTCTATCGTCTGCGTAGTTTGTGTACCTTTTTGTTTTTTCTTCCCTTCTCTTTCTGTCTTTGCGTCCCTAAATAAGTGGCACCATAAATATGCTCCCTGCCCTTTGAACAGTTACCGATCAATAAATGTAATTCCGATGTACAAGATCGGAAGAAGAACGGAAGTACACTAGTTTCCTGCTAACGCACAACTAAAGACTAAAGATCAAAATCCAAGGGACTTATCTTTAAATGTCACACTTTCTCTCCCTTATACCAGGGCCGGTGACAGGGTATTTTGATTGGGGATAGACGCCTAAAGATGACGTCATATTTTCAACCGAAGCCAGAGTTACACGATCCAGAACTCTGTCTTTATTTTTACGTACATCTCCTTTCTTCTTCGTTCTTTTTCTGTTCCTCTTTCCCCATCTTTTCTCCCTTTTGTAAAAACTGCATTTGAATTTTTGAGGATGGGGAAGTGGCGGGATGAGTGCCCCCCCCCCCCCCCCGGTGGAGCCGGCCCTAATGTCAAATTATGAAATCGAAAATATTACAAAAATACGATACTACCATTATTTCATGAAAACATTTTTTCTTCGGACTGTTGGGAGTTTTAAAAGATTTAGTACAGTATATATACACCTCTGTATTGGGTGAATTTAAATGAATTTTCGACCCCGTTTCCCCCTTATTCTGTGACTCTGAAAATTCAATTTCAGTGAATCAAGCTTGGCTTATTATTGTTCAGTTGCAAAACGTGACATCAAAGCTTTGTATCTACTTGCACATACTACATACACGTAGGCTATATATTCAATCTATTATTTTGGGGTGACTAATTGTTGGATTAGAACCGGGCTGTAGCATTGTAGCACGTACATATCAAACATAAAATGCACGGACAAACAACATAAAGATAGCCATTTGTATTTAGGTTCTCGAAAGCACTGAACAATTAACGTCCATGTTTATCATAAAACCGTAAACTGGTTTACCCCGAGCTATAATATGAAGTTTCTAACTGTTTTAGTTAACAGAGATATAATGAGTTATGAAGCTGCAGTCATATGTAGCTGGTACAAATACATGTTAAAACGGCTGTTATCGACTCGCCGTACGGTGACCGTAGGGGAAAATGTGACTGAGCCTTTATGCATGTTTACTAACATACTTAATTCATGCAGATTTTATTCAACCGAGGCTTTGCCAGAGACTTGTCAGACATAGCATCGTCCGGGAGCATCGTATGCATTGTCAAGGCAGAATATGGAGACATGTGAGTGGAGTCTCTGACATACGTTCTCGTCTATGCTAAATAAGAGGGGCATGGTGGCCAAGTGATAGAGCACCCGTCACACGAGGAACGGGAGGTTGACAAAATGTGGGTTCGATCACTGTCCCAGTTATATAAAAAAAACTTTTGAAAATGGAACATCATCTAGGCAAGCAGGCGCTTGCAACTGGATACTAGAGAGTTTTCGCATTTACTACGGAGACACACTCTACAGCAACGCATCGAGTCCTTTTAAAATGTAATTAAAATCACAATGGAGAGCTGAGAGGCTTTTGTCGAAAGTTGGTGGACTGGGGCAGGAGATCATCTGAAGATTTGCACCGGACCAACATTTGCAAATATGTCGATGTCCAGAGTCAAGAGATTCCGATGCTGTCCAGGTCCACCAGCGTTCGACAAAAGCCGCTAAGCTCTCGATTGTGATTTGACTTGCATTTTCAAAGGAATTAGTGCGTTGTAGAGCCGTGGTTGTAGAGAGTGTCTCCGTAGTAAATGCGAAAAGTCCGGAATTTCATGTTTCTTGTAAACATGAAATTCAATGTCTCTTAGCCGTAGGCGTATGCCCTTTTTATTAATCGGGAAAATGATATCTAAGTAGAAAGTTTCCCCAATGAAAGTCCATTTGATCGGTGGTGTGTATATTAGGTTTATTGTATTATACAAGGATATTAGTCAATCGACCGAAGGTATAACAATCAATTTACACAATACAATTATATGTATTCATGATTCGGAACGGGAGAGGGGGGAATTATTCACCTAGCACCTTTTACCAAGTGCTGTACAAGTGTGTTTTATGATAAAATCACATTATCATACCGTCTGCACAGATTGTTCTAGGCTTATATTCAAATTCCAGACACAATTAACACACAAGTTAGTTATTTTCGTGGTGTAAATGTAGAAACATGGACCATTGGATAAATGGAATTATAATTAAACAAAACGGTGCCGAAACAAATTATAATCTCATGTTAAAAAAAAGAGAGAGGAATATCATTACCTCAACTGCGCTCCGCCAGTAGGATCCATGACCGCATGCAGCTTTTTTTTTCCGTATCTCTTGATGTGATTGAGTATTATACCTGTACACCTGCATATAAATGTTCCGGAATTCGCGATCTGTGCAATTAGAAACCTTGCATGAGGTCATTCAAGTGAGAATTGTTACGTAATATGCACAGTCCCAAGGTGAAAGAAAACAAAGATTCGAGACTGAATTCAGACGGGTGCGACCGAAAATAAAAGTTAGGACCTATGTGACTAAAATTTTAAATCGTGCGGCCATTAAACAACAATAAACACGCAATAATCGTTATGCTCAGTGTGAGAAGCATCAATAATAAGCCGTGAGGTTAGCTCATGATCAACTTTTCTCAAATGACCTTTGTGATTTTTCATTAGGATAAGCACTATCATTTTCAAATGTTGATGTTGCGTAAGCTTTACCGGTAGAGTATTCAAATTCTAAGAACAAAAGGCATTGTATCGACCAGGTGACTAGAATAGTACATCAGGGATAAAGTTTGGAAATCTGTTTTATTGTCTGCCTTTGGCACATTTGACTATTGTTTAGGCTACTGTCAAATACCAGTGATTATGAAGGCTCTATTTATTACTCTTCAGCTTGGATGTTATAAAATGTATATATATTTTGAAAGGAATACATGATTAATAATCAATTCACAAATGCCTATGTCAGTGAATTTGAAAGCCATCTTCATGGTTGTCTCCAATGACCTTTTTCTGCTCGTGCGCAGCTTACAACCGTCAACAGACTTATTCTGAAGGGAAAGGAAAGTGAAGAAAGAGGCAATAGATAAATAAATTTCACGCTCAATCATTTTGGCCCAAAGCTGCCTGCTGAAGTAAGCAATAATTTTACAATTTAAAACTGAGTTAAAAGACCAGTCAAAATTAATATCATTTCAAAGCGATTGATAAAGCAAAGGTCCAATAGCCATTTAGTCCATATATACCATTTGGTCTAATTAAACTTAAGTGTTAATTGTGCAAAATAAATGAAAAGAAAATGGGTATTAGACATAATGGTAATAGACGAACTGGTGATTAGACGAAGTGATGATTAGACCAAATTGGTATTGGACCAAATGGACGAAATGTTGATGGAAGAATTGGCGCATTAGACTATGAAGGTAGACCATGTGGTGAGTGGACGAGTTGACAGGGGTCGAATTGGCAATTTACCTTTGTTCAGCACATAAAGCTGGGTGTGCCAGGATGGGTGATGGATTTCATGTCGAGGACCCATTTCCATGGGCGGTTCCAGCTTTCGCCAAATAGGGGGAGGGGGTAAAAAATGTTCATCCAAATTTTTCCTGATTGGCAGAACCCCCCCCCCCCCGATTTTTGTTGTTTTTTAGGGGTAAAGTATATTAAGAACGCCTTCACTTTATACAGAAGATATGATATCTCATAAGGCCTAAATAAATAATCTGAGCGCGAAGCGCGAGCTCATGTTTTGTATATTTAATTTATTCAGACCTGGATATCGCACATTCTGAACATTTTTTTAAATCATAAACAATATGCTTAAATATAAATATATTAACTAAACGATTAATGCGAGCGCGCAGCGCAATATATTGTTGACCTGAAAAGGGACTTGGTAAGTATTGCTTTCAGTGAGTCATGAAGAGGATTAATATCTCACTAACTAAATAATGCACGAAGCCCGAGCTAAAAATTTTTCACTTTCTGACCTGAAAGCTGTTCATTTTAAACACGCTTTTAAACAGAGAGCAAAGGCTGCATCTCTTGATAAATAATTAATACGAGCGCGAAGCGCAAGCCGCATTATCTTTGCAACTTAGAAATAAAAACGGGACTTTCTAACCACTTTTTATATTGGACAGGTTGTGCATCTAGTTAAGCAATTAACGCGAATGCCCAGCCAAAGCTAAAATTATTTGACATATTGACTTGAAAAGGGGGCTTTTAAAGGACTCTTTACGAAGAGTATTATGTATCTCACTAATCTACGGCTGCTTTGCACCCCTGGGGCCTGGAACCGCATTTATAATTTTAAAAATTACTTGTACTGTCTTCTCCCGCCTTTGCTCTTTCACAATCAGACGACAGGTTCCGCGGCCACGAACTTGAAAACTTTTGATAAATAATATCTAATGGGTGAGAAAAAGCCACCATTCGGACGACGAGTTTTAATATTTGCGACCAAAACCTGAAATTGCAAGTATGCCGATTGTCTTACCCGGATATTCGGGGTCAAAACCGATTCGAAGGGCTCGTATTCTTTTATAAGCCTTAGGCATTGATTACAGTTACCAGGTCCCTCGGAAAGGACTCCGAATCGTCTCGAAAGCTTTTTAGTACATAATTATGTATCATAAACCACATTGTGCTGCACTAAACACAGGGGAGGTAGGAACTGATTTCTTGGGATACTAATGCGCTGTAAATGCTGACCCAAGGTTAGGGATAATGATAATATCCAAGTCCTTTGGAAGGGCATACAGACTTTTAATAATAATGTGATGCGCGCTGTAGAATAACTGTGTATCATTATTACATAACTAGTATTTGTCCGATTGGCGATCAATGGCCGCCGAAAATAGAATACAGATATACATTAAGATATTAGGTTGGTTAACATGATTATGAAAAAAAAGTTCGATCTGCACGTTAAGCCAAACATACCACTTAACATAAAACAAATAAATAAACCAAAATTATTATCTTTACATTGTTCTGAACCCAAAACTCTTTTACAATCTCGACCCTAACCCTACACCCTCTGAGATATTCAGGCCGGAGCAAATGTTGCATGAGCAAATGTCGTGTCGCTGATCGGGCGTACTTCAGAGCCGACAATACAAAATCGTCATGATACCAACAAGGCAACGCAAGAGGGGGTGGGGGGGGGGGGGGAAGGGAGTGCAAGGGGGCGAACATCGCCTTGTAAATTTAAGAAAAAGGAAGAGAGAGAGAGAAAAAAATAAATAGGAAGTAAGAGAGGTATGCAAAAGATAGGTCTTGTGTTGGTCTATACCTACCCCTAATATTTAAATGAGGCGAATAATGACGTCACATTTCGGTTGTGTTACCCCATTAATTATAAAAAATACCCTGGCGTCGACCATCTCCACTAGTAGCCCCATCTTTAAAAAGGGGGAAAGAAGAGGGAAAGAGTGAGTTAGAAAAGAATATTATTTCTTTGATCTGCGATTGTTTTTTTTAAATGGTTTATCTTACTGAACGCTTCTTCGTTATTACCATGACTTTCCAAACTTGTCCTCGAAACCACAACCCCATAGATACCAGCAAATATTAAAGCGTCGCTAACAACTCCCTGGATATACATACATTCATTTTGGCCCTATGTAATAAATATTTCATCTTACAAAAATGTATATCCCTCTCCACCTCACCTCCCTTCCCTCTTACCGTTCCCACTGATTGTGCGATCCCTTTAGGGCCTTTCGCAACTGATCGCGAGAACTTTGAACCGTTCCCCCCCAAAAAAAAAAATCATCCGATCAATACGATTGTCACGACTGATCTAGTATGATCTGATACGATATGATAGGATTTGATACGATCGTTACGATTCCTTTACGACTAAGACCACTGTTTCAATCGTGACTCAAATAGGGTGACAGTGCATGTGAACTCGTCAGGGGCGGCAATAAAGGTCTTCAAGCTCGTCAGGTGGGCAAAAAAGGTCTTTCAAGCTCGTCAGGGGGGGGGGGCAGGGATACGTCCTTTGCATGGGTTGTGGTTCGTCAGGGGGGGCAGACTGCCCCCCCCCCCCGTAGGTACGCTAGTGACTACCACCCTGTAAACGGTTCGGTGCTGGAAGACAGTCCACGGTATTTCAATGATTAATCCAACCAACCCAGTCCAAAGGTCCGCTAGTTCAAACAAAAACATAACGTCATCCCTCGATTATCTAACTTATTAATGATTAAGATAGAGTCCACACTACTTACGGTTTGTATGCATTTACATTAATTAAGAAATCATCTTACCAAGACCTAACCAGGATTTAGTGTATAGTTGGTGAAAACTACGATTTTTGTAACTCGTTTTTCATGAAAACCAAGAGTCGCTGCTGATAAGCGATAGAAAGATGCCATTAGGATTCAAGACATCTGCACCATCAGGAGAAAGTACAATTATTAAGGAAACGAGTCTTTGTTTGTGGATACAACTCATATTGACATATTCTGACACTGCGTGACTTGTACTAGCTTAAACTGGTACTGATTAAGGAAAGACACAAAGAGGAATATCCGTAAGAAATATTCAGACACCCCCGATACAACAGTCGAAACACCATGGCGAGGATTGGCATGTTGTGGAGTTTCTTGGTGATCTTTGCACCAGCTATCGCCCAAGTTGGTGAGTATAGAAGGCAATGTTGTTACAATAATATCACGACGTTCCCTGAAATTTATATCATATATCTCTTTCTCTTAACTTATAAAGTATTGAATAAAATGACCTTAGAATAATTAAAAGACAGATTCGGTTTTAAATCTCTTCCATATTCGCTCCGAAATTTTACCTAAACCAAATCCAAATTATTGTAAAAGAACATTCGTGTAAAAGGCTTCCTCAGATTATTCCTCTGTTAGAAATAAAATCTAAATCTGAAATATAATAAATTACCACTTATCTGCGACAACTTCCCACTCTAACTAACTTTAGAAATCACCTTCACGACCTTTACACAATCAGCAGCAACAATTATAGTTGCAGCTTAATATAGGCTACTAGCCGTAACTATATCTTGTTTGTATATACTGTACATTCTATTTGAATATCATATATTTTTTTTAATCTTACGGAAATAAAAACCACAACATCTTAAAATGCTACAGTCACACACCAAGGAAACATACTCCAAACCATCCAATGATCAGCCAATCAAAAAAAGTCGCATCATAATGACAAAATACCACAGTAATTATGATCTATGCTGACGTCATCATTTTTGCTGCCTTTAGTGGAGATGGATGCGAGTTATTAATAACCTTATGAGTGGTGAATATGAAATTAAAGAGAAAATACAAATAAAGAGAAGATTTAGTCCTCAGTGCTTTTTCCAATTCTCGCTGCCTTTATTGGAATCGGATGCGACATAATAATAACCTTATGAGTGGTGAATATGAATTAAAGAGAAAATAGAAGTAAAGAGAAGATCTAGTCCTCAGTGGATATATATATTTATATTAGTACATTTTTTATTTTTTAAATTATGTTTGTGGATATGCCAATGAATTATTAGACTCGTCATCGTATTACCCCTTCAAATAGCAATTGGAGTCCAACTCAAAACAGGATTCTGTCACACCAAACCTTACGATCAATCACTACATAGAAATTTCCAATCAAGATCGCCGTTGCATGTGCCTATTTTTCAAAAAACGTCATAATAATGAACCAATCAAAATTGCGCTTTAATGTAAGCAATCCATGGCAAAAAAGCAACTTTTGTGTTATTGGGGCCCTGTTGCCAACTCCCCAGAATGCCAGAATGCAAACAGTTGAAGGTGATTCAGTATCGTCACATGTTGCCATGGAAACTCTTGGTTTTGAACCGATATACCTTGTATATATTTTTCAGTTGACCCCTTCCCCGTTAATTCCCCGCATCATGATTCTATTCTTCTTCCTCTTCCACTTCCCTTAACATAACTACATGTGTATAATTAAAGGCCTGATATCTTTCCTGGAACTAAAAGGATGAGGAAATTACAGTTTCCATTAAAAAAATCTTCATTTATTTCTCCAATTCGTTTTTCCCATTTATTATGAAGAAAATTTTGATCTCCAGAATATAATGTTATCATTTTGGAGTATGGATAAGTCTTTGATAATGTTTTATTGTGTCGATGTTTCCACGACTCTCTAAATAAACAAACCAGCAAAAGAAAAACACTTAGATTATAAGTCAGAATTCTGAACTACTGTCAGTTTATTTTATTTTTTTCTTATTTGCAAATGAAAAAGGATTATTACAGAGTAAACACCAGTAAATGGGTGTCACTTTAACGAAATGAAAAAAAAAAACGAGCCAACAAAATGACTTCTGCGAAAGAGTTAGATAAGAAATAAAATTTGAATATTTTGGTATAATGATAATGAAAATAATGATAATTATTATAATATTTATCATTATTATCCCGGCTTTAGCTGGGCTGCCTAGCTAGGCATTCGAGGAGTTTCTTCCTAACGGGTAATTATTCACCTCACCTGGGTTAAGCGGAACAGTGGCGTAACTATACGGGGGCACGTGCCTCCCCCCCCCCCCCATCGGCTGGCCAAAAAACGGGGGAAAGGAGAAAAAGAGGGAGAAAGAAAAAGAAACGTAATGGGGGAAAAGAAGAAATTATTGCATATCAAATTATTTTATGTTATATTATATTATATAATAGGGCCTATGTGTTCATCGCGTCTGGTGCTCACATTTTCTGTTTAATGAGAACAATAACCCTGTTCAAGGGGATCAAATGGTACAAACACATCCCAAAGCTTTTATTATATTATGTAGTGCCATATGCTTCTTTTCATGACTACTTAAAGTGATTAGCCCCCTTTTATAAGGTCTGAATAAAAAACATTTTTAGTCCGTGCTTACGTTCGCATAAGCGGGTTGGTGAGATAATGTCTTCATGAATTCCTAAAAACCATCCTTAAAATGTCCCTTTTTCTGGTCTGAATATCAAAAATTTTCAGCTCGCGCTTCGCGCTCGCATTATTAGGTAAGTGAAATACGTATGTCTTAAATCAATTTCTACAAACAAGCCTTAGATTGCCCCTCTTTAATATTTGATTAGTGAGATACGTACCATGTTCTTGATCACAATGACTACAGTGCAATCATGTGTTTAATTGTAATTCTAAAAAAAATCAGCAGGCGCTTGGCGCTCACATTAGATGACTGTGTATGTATGCTCTTCATGAATTTCTAAAAAATAGTCTTAAAATGTCTCTATTTGGGGTCACTAAGTGACTAGAAAATTGTTGATGCCCCCAAATGCCGTGACCCACGGTACGCCAATGCAGTAAATTGCGGGTAAGTTTCTTGCTGATATCACAGATTATATTTGGATGGATGGCGACATCCGTCTCGTTGGCGGTTCCGACGACATCAATCTCTACGAAGGTCGACTCGAGATCTACCATAACTACCAATGGGGCACGGTGTGCGCTCAGAAGCCATGGACGATGTCAGAGGTAACAGTAGCGTGTCAACAGCTTGGTAGGATTCCTCTGGAAGCTACCAGACGTTTTGGACCAGGTCGCGATGCTCAAGGAATCTTTCTGGATGATGTAGACTGCACCGGTCTGGAGTCTACCCTGATCGATTGCCAGTCTCGTGGATGGGGGGTACACGATTGCACCCATTGGGGCGATGTCGGTCTCGTGTGCGGTTCTGGTGAGCGCGTGTTTATGAAACAAATATTTAGAAAAAAATCGCTTGCTGCAAAGCTTCCGGCTGCTGATGGACAGGTGTGGATCCAGGTGCCCCCTTCCCCCTTAAAAAAATAAAGGTTGCCATTGTCCTGTCCAGAGAAGTGACTTGACCATCACCACAAAAGTGCCAATACAACTACCACCATTTCCCCACCACTGAAATTATTAATCACAAGCACTACCTTATTTCATTTCATTTTCATTTCATTTATTTTTCCATTTCCATCAATCATTTACAATAAGTTTTGTTACATACATCTTGATATAATCAATAAAACAAAGAAACTTATCATATGTAATAATTAAGATAACAGGTCGGAAACGGAGGAGGCTGCTAAAAAAGCGAAGCTTGTAGAATGCAGCCTCCTATTACATATTTGTATGAACAATGTAAACAAAACACAAATACAACATGTAGAAGTTGGGCTTAAATCTATTTAAATGAATAGTTTAAAAGGAAAAAAGAAAAAAAGAAAGAAATAGAAAATGAGAGAAAAAACGAGATCAATGGTCTCCAGATTCTTGCCCCGGCACTCACAGCGAATATTACGGATCAACAGGAAAACGAAAAATATCATATTTCACACTTAGTAGTGCTAAGTATATATGAAAAATATAATGTATGAGTGATGAAGAGTTAAACAAACTAACGAGTATCTTGGAGAAACTTTTTGAACTTAAATTTAAAAGAATTTAGACTTGTTTACATTCACTACCAACGTGCACCACCAACGCGATACCATCACCACCACTACTATATATTACCAAAAATGTTACCATCATCGCCACCATGTACCATCACCCCTCTTACTGTTGCTATATTGCTGCTTCTGCCGCTTTTGTTGCTTTATTCTATCGTTTATCATTCTATATATTCATATTACACACCAATTAATCATAATCAAGTGTTTAACTATAACTTAAAATATCATCGTATAGAATTGTTAACTGCTATATCGATAAATTGACTGGGAACTTTTAATTTTCCTTGCGATAGATGATGTCATTTCAAAGCAAACACCTTGCAATGCATGTCATTTGCACCTTACAAATCATTAACTGAAATATTTTTTTTCATTGAGTAGATTTAATTAATAATAAGATAATGTTATCACCAGACAACCACAAATCTTGGTTCAAATGAGAAAACTTCCTTGTATGAAGATCTCTCGAGTCAACGAAGCTGGCGTATACATGTATATGCAATGCTATCGGGGGACATCATTACTTTTGAATAAAAGTACATAAACTACGATTTGATTTCAGACGATATATTTACGTCTGTCACTTATTTGAGCGGATGGGCCTATATTTATCATAATTTATCTTGAATTAGCACATGTAGTAATGGAGAGATTCTTTATCATCAAAGTTATATAATACATGTAATTCAAATATTGTTAATTTCACATAAAGAATATATAAAAGAAAGTTAGTGGCTTGCATCATCAACCTATCATTTACACCCAGCTCAGGCTGAGTATATACATGTTTACTGTTGTGTGCAATATAAGGGAAATTTCGAAATGCCATAAATTTCCTACTTACACCACATCTTAATGAAATTATCAATATTATGTTTGTTGGAATTTCCTCCTCTTTTCATTCAAATCAACTCGTTCTTGGGAAAGACTTGGTCTTTACTCTTTCAATGAATAACTATCCTAATAATTATAAGTAATTCATCTATATCGAATCATATAGCCCTCAACATATCAATCATCAATGATCTGGAAATGCCGGGGATCATTCTTGAAGAGGTAGGCTTGCTCGGCAAACAGTGTCAAGAAGAGTTAAATAATAATTTACTGGTCTATGACTTCGAGAAGAATAAAGTTGGATAAATTTGAAAGAAAGTCAATAAATTATTTACAGCGACTTTTGAAGCGTAAAGCAGTGCGGCTATTCACCTCCATACCCCCCCCCCCGTTTCCCTTCCACTCTCTCATTCGATCCCATTATAAATCACCCCATCCACCACCCATCTCGGTGTCTCAAACATATTGGTTTGAGGTTCCAGGTTATTTTTTATATATCTTCATTCACCAACTCCTTTAACATGTATAATCTGTTACAGAAGCACAATTGGAAGGAGCCCTCAGACTGGCAGGTGGCTCCTCTTCGCTCGAAGGTCGTCTTGAGATCTATCACAACTACGAGTGGGGGACGATATGCGACGACTACTTCGACCTCGCCGACGCCGACGTCGCTTGCCGGCAACTCGGCTACACCAGCGCTCAGGCGGTCAAGGAAAGGGCGTATTACGGTGCGGCGTCGTCCAGCGTGGAGATTTGGCTGGACAACGTTGACTGTACTGGAAACGAGGCCGAACTGAGATACTGCAGTAGCCGCGGTTGGGGCGTCGAGAACTGCGGTCATAACGAGGATGTGGGAATCGTATGCACATATGCCACAGGTAGGTCCTCCAACTGAGAAGAAATCAGAAGATGAATACTAAAACTGGATATTATTGTCCCCTCTGCTTCCATCCCCAAAAGGAGCTAAGAGAAAACGTCGACGACGACAACAACGACGAAGAAGAAAGAGAATAATAACAACAACAGCAACAATAATAATAATATAATAATAATAATAATAATAATAATAATATTAATAATAATAATAATAATAATAATGATAATGATAATAATGATAATAATAATGATAATAATAATAATAACAAGAAGAAGAAAAAGAAAAAGAAGCAGGAGGAGGAGGAAGAAGAATTCGATCTTTAGATATACATTTTCAAATAAGGATTGGCATTCCTTCATGGCCTGCACCACAATTACTGTATGCTATCCCCCCCCCTCAAAAATAGAAGCTTTGATATAATCTTTGTCATTATTATTTTCAACTCACAATGACCACAGCGAGCGAAGGGGATCTCCGTCTCGTTGACGGTGAGGATCTGGACGAAGGTCGTGTTGAGATTTATTACAACGGAGTATGGGGGACGATCTGCAACGATTACTGGGCCTACGACGAAGCCCGTGTCGCGTGTCGTCAACTCGGCTACTACGGTGTTTCATACTCAAAAACAAGGTGATTTCATAAAGGCGACTGCACACCTTATGATTGGTCTGCGACCCGATTTCAGAATAAAATGTAGTAGAATTTGATGCTAATATTGAGACTTGGAATATCTTACTATGTAATGTTCTAAATCATCGTACGAATACCTATGTTCAAATCTGTGACTATTCTGTCATCCTTCTTAGAATAAAAGCGAATCTAATATCTAGTCGTAATGACGTCGTAGCAGTCGTACGATTGGCTACGATTTGAAACTAATTTGGCCTTTACTCCAAAATAAAAGCTTGTAATCTTTCAAAATGGTTATATTAGTATTCTTTCAATTCATTTTAACTTCAAATAAAATGACATGTTCTATTCACATTTTCAGAAAATGAGCAAAAGTCTATTTGTTCCAAAATCGGTTCTCGAACAGTCGTAAGGTGTGCGGCGGCCTTTAGATTGTAGGGTTATACTGCAGTATTGAACGATATACTGCAGTGTTTTGCGCTCCTGAAAGGCGAAATTTGCCTAACCAAATTACCAGCTAGCCCCCAATGGCGTGACGAACGAAATGACTACCCTCTCACGATTACC
Source organism: Lytechinus pictus (assembly GCF_037042905.1). NCBI lineage: Eukaryota > Metazoa > Echinodermata > Echinoidea > Temnopleuroida > Toxopneustidae > Lytechinus > Lytechinus pictus. The sequence continues at coordinate 46,738,104 of NC_087246.1, read as the reverse complement.
ACCGAACGGTGATGAATAGGGAGTTTTTCGCTCAGCTGTGTACGAAAGATTCAAGAACAGAGTTAATAAATGCCTGTCAAACGACAAAGAAAGATGGGAGGCCTTTGTCGAAAATTGGTGAACCGCATCAGCAGTTTTGTCTTCATTAGTTTGATTTTAAGATTTCAAGAACTGACGAAAAATTACAATGATGACGTTGACGGAGACGAAACTGCTTTCATGATTCACCAATTTTCGATGGAGACGTCTTTTTTTATTTATTTATTATTATTATTATTATTATTTATTTTTTTTTTTGGGGGGGGGGGGGGTGGGGGTATTTTCTCTTTTCTTGAATCTTCCGTACTTTGCTGAGCGAAAACTCCCTAAATCAACGACGTGGAAGACACTGGTGTCTGATACGCGACCCCTTTTCGACGCTTTTTTTTTCTCGACTCTATGCGTAGCAGGGAAAGAGCATCAAGGATCAATTTTTATTTGATATTTGCTCACTTTTGTGAGACCGAATTTTTTTTTCATTCAAACTTACGTCATTTTGATTGAAGAATAACTAGCTTCTCATGATGCGATTACATGTTTCACCTCTACGTCTCTCTACCTCTCTCTCTCGCTCTCCCTCTCTGCCTCCGAAGTTTGCCTTTAATTTTGCCAATAGTTCGTTCAAATCTTGTTTTATTGAATTCGGCCAAATGCATTCTAATTATATTCATTTATCATGATGGTGATGGACGTGATTGCTAATCTGCGTCTTCATTATGACTAAAATGATCCTTGATAATCATGATAATGGTGATCAGAAATAATATTATACGAACATCTATTTTATTGGTGATTTTTTTTGAAGGATACTTTAAATGTAAAGGGATCTGCAATTTGGCAGCCTGCCACGGCGCCCTAATCGCTAATAAATTATTCTTGATAACTAATTGAGTAAGCGAAATTATTGATATTTCCCGACAGCATATACGGTCCTGGTACCGGTCCAATTCACCTTGACAATGTGAAGTGTTATGGGTACGAGGACAGACTCCTTCAATGCTACAATTTGGATTGGGATACGACCGACTGTGGACATAATGAGGATGTTGGAATCAACTGTGCCTTCGACAACTGTACGTATATCAACCCCCACCCCAAGTATACATGTATAAATAAAAGAATAAATAAATGAATAAATAAATAAATAATTATAAATTAATATATATAAAAAATAAGGAGGTATCACATGGGAAGATGGCAAACCGCGTCAGATGTCGCAACAAATGTATGATGTCTAAATTTTATTCCCCCTGCTCCCCTTAAGTCATTAAAAAATAATATAAAATGACATGGGAACTATTTTTTAAGGGAAAATAAATTTACAATAAAGCTAATGCCTTCATTAACCAACCCAATCATTTATTTTAATCACTGGCCATGAATATGTAAAATAAGGCTCTGTAATTCATTTATCGTTTTTACTTCTTTTGCATTTTTCAAAAATAGCAAACACAGCCTTGTCGTGGTGGGCCATCAGCCTCATTGTTCTAGGGTCCCTATTCGTCTTCGTGCTCTTCGCGGTTGTAATCGGTAAAGTATGCTCGAAGCCGCGGTCAAAACGCAACGCGTCGGCCGCGGTGACTTCAACCGAAACGGCTCCCGTGCAAACGTACCCGGCCCAGGTTGGCTCGATGTACCCACCACCAATGGCGTACCCGGCAACAACCGTAACGTACCCACCGGCAGCCGGTCCAACCGCGGCGTACCCACCGAATACCGTGGCCTTCCAAGCCTACCCACCAACGGTTGCCGATTCGGGTGCTGCAGCTCCGCCTGCATACACCCAGGTTGCGCCCGGTAATCCACCGCCACCACAGAAGTAGCCTAGTGGCACAGAGGCAGACAGTCTACAAAGAACGTTCTGATTGTTCCGAAGGGAGATTTACAAATATTAAGAGAGAAATCGAGATAAGGGCGGTAATGGATATTAGAATGTTGGTTTATCTGTTTAAAATGTGTTCACTTGGATACTATTAACTATTGTATTTGAGCAAAAATTACTACTCGACCACAACCAAACCATAACTAATACATGATGTAATGATCTACCTCCATTCAATGTCATTCCTACACATAAAGGACGGCTGGATCACAACAAAACCAAATAACCACAACTTTTTCCATATCATACCACACAAAGACCACAGATTATGTGTACCAAATGAAAACTTTTCAATCAATTAAACCACTGTGGATAAAGATTGCTTATGATTTTGTATGTTGTGGAAAATGGGGTCAATTTAGAGCATGTTCAAATACATGAAATGTATGAAGATAATATAAACGTGAAACCATGAAAATAATCAAGGTGAACATAATTAACAATTCATAAATAATTAATAATTCAAAAATAATTAATCTGCAAAAACAATTAAGACTTTGTTTTCTTTTCATGTTAACTGGGTGAAAAAAACCGTATGGAAAGTGGTTACTTCTGCTTGGCTCCAATTCTACTTAGAGTAATAACAGCTTCTGAAATGAGTACCAGAACGATGTTGAAGAACGTTTTTTTTTCAATAAGTTGGCCTTCTGTTATAATGAATGATATATGGAAGATAATTGATGTTTGAGAACATGATTTCATTATTTTGCAGGATTGAACTATTTGATGAATGTTTTTTCATTAAATGCACTATGTGCGAGTTCATAACAAAAACTGTGGTATTTACCGGTCTAGTACTAAATCAGACGAGCGTTCCCCCCCCCCATTTACAATAAGGGCTTATTAACATAAACATAATAAATGGTACCCAATCACATACGATAAGGGGTAATTATGATAAATGATACCCAGTATAGTAGCGTTTATTTAGCCAGACTGCGCGCCTCATGAACATTCATGGAACAAAATTTAGCGTAATTCCCAACGCATCGATCAGCTCGATTTTTCAAACTTCCCTTTATTTAAATTAAAAATTGAAGCAAGACCCCCAGCAAGACAAAGAAATAAAATACAAATCCAAGTATTGTATTCTGATTCAGAGCGTCCAAAACAGAGTTGGCCCTTGTAGTCGATTTAACAGTCCCATAGGCTCAATACACCAACCTAGAAATGTTCTTTCCGATTAAGTTTTTTTTCTTGATTCGTGTTCCTTTGGGGTCCTTTTTCCGCTTGGTTGCCCAAAGTTGCCGTTTGGGCAATTTTGCTAATTTGCATAAATCCAAAATGGCCGCCAGATGCCACCTTGAAAACCTAACTTTTGAACCCTTTTCCCCAAAATGATCGAGTAATGACTCGTTTTAGGGGTTTAGAAGTGTGTAGAACTGATTTCTGTTATCCTTTTTGCAATATAAGGTCATCTTCAGGTCAAATCCAAGATGGCCGCCAGATGCCATCTCGAAAATGTTGACTTTTGATCCCCTTGCCCCAGATTGACGAACTATACCTCTGTTTAGGGGTTTTGGGGTATGTAGAATCTCTTTCTGCTTTCTATTTTCCAATGTGATGTCATCTTCAGGTTAAATCCAAGATGGCCGCCAGATGATGCCATTTTGAAAAAATAACTTCTCAACCCTTTAATTGTCCCCAGAATCATGAATAATAATTTGCAATATAAGGTCATAAGATGACGTTATATTGCAAAAATGATAAAAGAAATCAGTTTTACACACCTGTAAACCCCTAAAACGAGTCATTACTCATCATTTTGGGGAAAAGGGTTCAAAAGTTAGGTTTTCAAGGTGGCACCTGGCAACTTTGGGCAACCAAGCTGAATTTGTTCTAGGACCCCATAGGAACACGAATCAAGAAAAAAAACTTCATCGGAAAAAACATTTCTAGGTTCGGAAAATGTCAAATCGACTATTATCAATAAGTTGGGCGGGGAGGGGGGGGGGGGAATACGCACCCAGCAATATTTACTCCGTTGTGAAAATTAATCTGTGGTATTCAACACCTACATGGGTGTTATTTTATTACCTATGGTTGTACACTCTTTGGTGTTATTTTCAATATCTATGGTGTAATTTGACACATCAGAGTATGGTCCTCTAGGATCACCAACTGGTGCACCACCTGGTGTCAGTTTAACACCTCACTTTTGGCAGTGTACCGTAATTTTACTTGAGGATTTGTAACTGTTATTCTTTGATACTACTTTTACTTTTATCGTATTATGTTCAGCCTTCTTTTTGTCGTATAATGATTTCTCCCATTGTATCATAATAATGCCTTTCATGAAAGTATAGTTATGATTGTATATGTGTTAGTATACTTCACATTCATTCTTATTTGTTTGCTTTAATTAAAAAACGTTTTCTATCCCGACAAGGGCAACCTAACCATGCAGGAGCCGGTTACACAAAATGTTGAGATCAAACGAAATTTGAATATCAATGAATGAAGTGCGCGTATTTGGCACTTGAGCTTGATTCGCAACTCTTCTGCAAAGGGCCCCAGTAGTGGAATATCAATTCATATAATGTGCTAAGCATGCACTTTGATTAGTATGCAATACTATACCATGACTAATAATTATGCAATATTTCTTTCAAGAGTACTTTGCTATTAAATGCTTGAATAGTAAATGCAAATCTGATCGTAAATACGCTGAAATTAGATCCGTGTTTTAGTAACGAATACAGATACCTGTACATCAGTGAATATGATTGTAATATGATTCTCGTATTTTTATGTGTATTCTGTTCACGTTATGTCCAGTATAATGAATTTGTTCTACAAGTTTTCCTAATACATGTAGCATAGTAAAACAAGAGGGCATGCGCAGTTAAGTTTATTGGTGACACGACATGCTCCTGTCAGTGGCATTTTGCTCCTGTCTTAATAAGCCAGAGGTCATAGGGTCGGACTTAGGAGTTTTGGGCTCAGAGAAATCTAAAGATAAAAGGATTGGGTTTATTTAATTTTGGAGGTTAAGTTTTATGCTTGACTTAACGTGCAGATTTTTCATCGGAGCAATTGCCGTCAGAGCAAATGTCACTGATGGAACCAGTTTATTACATTGAATGGAAAACCCTTAAACGAATTTGATATAAATTCACCCACTCACCCTATGTTTTTTCTTGTATATTTTAATTCTTACCGCTGAAGTAAATCGTACAAGTTTACATTTTTTTGTTGCAAATTTCTGATATAAAACAAGTCAATTTGGATGATGCAGAAAAATATTAGCAATACAATAGAATAAAATCAATTTCAATCTCATTCTTAATGTGTGCATTTTTTTTCTTTTATGAAATTGCAGATTTTGAGAAAATGCTATATGAATAATGTGAACGAGCGGCAAATGAAGCAAACATTCGACAGGGCCGAATTTTTGAAATTGTGCACTTTGAAAGTAAACTGTGAGCAAACGAAGCGAATGAGCCCAGAAATGTGCAATAAATCTGGCATGGAAAAAGTCAAAGCAATAAGATCAACATGATAAAGTACAACTTTCATTTCGGGAGCAGTAGTTCCCATGACCCACTGGTAACCGAGCTAACGAAGGAAGAGAAAATCCGTTTTTGGTACACTGATCTGAGAAAAAATATAAATAATATGTTTTTAAAGTAAACCTCATCAGCATTCGAATGATATATTTGTTTCTAAGAACACGCATCAATGAACACCCTTTTCTGAAAAAAATATTCAGAAGTCACAAGCACATTGGACACAATGAATGATGAAAATTGGAATGAATAAGATATCTTGGCATTCTGTTCTTGTTTGAGATACTGTTCTTGATCAATCGGTTAGTCAATTATTAATCCATCACCTTATGATGTAAATGAACCAACTACCCAACAATTCTTAGAGTCAATGAACCAACCAACCAACCAACCAATAAATCAATAAATTCCCAAGTCAATCAATTAATCAATCTATCAAACAACCAATCAATCAACCAACAAATCAATCAATCAATCAATCAATCAATTAATCAAAAACTCAATCAACCACCAAACAAATCAATCAATCAGTTAATACATCAATCAGCCAACGAAACAATTAACCAAGTAATAAACCAACCACCCAATCAACCAACCAATCAATCTAATAACCAATTAATCTATCAATTAACTAACCAAAAATCAATCAGTCAGTCAATCAATCAAACAAATCAATCAACCAAATGCTAAACTATCAAATCAACCAACCAATTTTATTAATCAATCAATCAATCCATCATTCAATGAATCAATCAATCAATCAATCAAACAACCAGCCAACAAAGTACAAAACCAACCAACTAGCTAATCACCGATCAATCAATCGATCGATCAATCAATCAACTAACCAATCAATCAATTACTAAAGCAATTATCCAATCAACCAATTAATTAATCAATCAGTCAATCAATAAATCAATCAATCAATAAATCAGTCAATCAATCAAGCAATCAATCAAGTAATCAATCAATAAATCAATCAATCAGTCAGTCACTCACTCACTTACTCAATCAATCAGTTGAACAATCAATCAGTCCTTCAATCAATCAATCAATCAGTCAGTCAGTCAATTAATCAATCAATCAGTCAATTGAACAATCAAACAAACAATCAATCAATCAATCAATCAAACAAACAATCAATCAATCGATGGACTAGCCAAAAACCATTCAATCAGACACAAAGTATTTACAATATGTAGTTTCACATTTATTTTTTGCAGAAATACAATATTGTCTTTATAATTATTTGCACTTACATACAAAGTGCAATGTGAATACAATCCAACGTCCTTAATTGTAACATGATCCCCACATACAAAGATAAATCCTATTACCTATCATCAGCACCTACAAAATGAAAGCATATATCCAAGACAGAACTAATGAAATCAATTAACATAATGCAAGTATAATAAGACATATAAAACAAAGTCAAACTTAAAGATATAGCAAACTTCCTTGCAATGCTTCATATACAGAAACAGTTGAATAATATTATTGACCATTTCTGCATAAGAATAAGTGTCATAGACATCTAAACTAAAAGATGTACTTCTCTACATTAAAAAAAATGAAATAGAGACTAGAAATGAAATTACTTTGGTTTGATAGAGGAGAAGGTCAGTGATTAAGTATCTGGGACCATATTCTAAGATCCATTTTATTTCATCTTTTTAGAGGTCAATATCACATCATTTCATGCATCATTCAAAGACAATATGAGTCAACACGACTTTTAAAATACTCCATTACTGGAATAATGTTCGATTATTACTGTCAATTATTGTATCATTTTAATTTTCATTTCAAAATTTGGAGCAAATTTACCTAGAAATAATGCTGATATTGAAAATGCAGAGATGAAAAAGCCCCCACCCTATTTTTACAGTTTATTATTTTCTTTTTTTTTCAAAGTAACATGGGTGAAAGCAGATCATGGTTAGATATGTCTATGTAGGCAGTGCTCTGTCTTTATCACAGATAAAATTCCATATTTTATGCGAGAGATAAAATGTGATCTCAGAATACCAATTTCATTTTTTTAAAGATAGAATAAAACATTTTAAAGATAAAATGGTCTCAAAATACTGACCCTGTACTATGAAATTTGAATGGATGGTTAATAAAAAAGACAATTTCAGTCAGTGTTCTGAGAGCACCAGAACTTAGGGTGTTAAAAATACACCTTTGAACACAATATCAAATGGTGTTAATGTGACAAACCTAATGTATTATGATGACACCAATGGGTGCTGAACCAACAGTTTATGAGTCAACACCATAAAATTTGACAATGGTGTAAAATGCTTAGTGTAGAAGGGTGGATAAAATAAAAAATAGAACACAAGAGAGGAAAAGAAAATGTGAATTCATAAGCTATAAAAATCAGCAAGTGCATATAACTTTAATTATGAAATATTTCTCTCAATAATGTCATTCCTACAAAATCATGGAAATATCTATAAAAATGACAAATTTTTACCTACACCGATCCCTATCAAGATGATTCATTTCCAATACACTTATCATCAAATCAATAATGTATTCTTGGTTTAAATGGGTAATACATGTATATAAAAAGTGTACAATAGTAAACCATGATGAAGTATACATAATGATTGTGATATATTTCCATCTATGGTAATATAAAGAGTGTTAAATATATATTTCTACAGTATCAATTGCACTATTTCTTTTCTACAAGTCAGATTAGTATTCCTTATCTACTCAGTATCGGTTGATGATAGAGCATGGACCTACTAGAGAGCAAGCTTCAAAGTAGTAGATCGTTTACTCGTAAAGTGATATCTTTAATGTCTGCAAAATCATTGCGCCTAACGAAGGACTACGGAAGCACATTTGAAAAAGAATTCAGCACAATGCAATATGAGAAAAGTATTCTGATTATGAATTTTAGTAAATGCATGATATTCACAGGCAAAAAAGATGTAGTAATAAAAATAATGGTAAAAACAAACAAAAATGCATAGCTGCATTTATACACTGGCAAGCATATTACTACAAGGTGTGCTGATCAAAAATATATACAATGAAGCAAAGGAAATCATTCACAAATAATAGTTTATGGAAAATTGCTGTATGCTGTTTGTTCAGACTAGAGTAAGACAACAATAAAGAAAATCATGTCCCATTAAGTCTTATAGCAAATGTGCATATTCTCCTCTCAAATCTTAAGCTTATGTTGGTCTCTTTTAATGATAATAATAAATATATAATTATTTGGTGCTTTAGACATACATTGTACTATCTAAGTGTTTAAAGGAGAATGAAACCCTTGAAACCAGCTGAATCCATATCAAAGAGAAAAATCAAAGAAACAAATTGTTGAAAGTTTGAGGAAGATTGAATGAATAATAAGAAAGTTATGAGCATTTGAATGTCGAGATCACTAATGCCATGAAGATCTTCCCATTGGCAATGCGACCAAGATCTGTGATGTCACAAACGTACAACTCCCTCATTACTTTAGTACTTATTTCACTTATATTCTCACTTTTATAGAGTCTATCACAAGGTGAGGTGTTCTCTTTATGAGAGGACAAGTACAGAGGTTTCACAACATTATATCATTGATGAATCGTTTTTCATATGATTAGAATGAGCAAAAAGAGATGTTTTGGGGTATATTTTCAGTGTCCAAAAGGGGAGAGTTGTTCATCTGTGACATCATAGATCTTGGTCGCATTGCCAATGGGAGGATCTCCATAGCATTAGTGATCTCGACATTCAAATGCTCATAACTCTTTTATTGCTAGTCCTATACTCAAACTTTTGTTGATCTTATTCTTTGATTTTTCTGCTTTCACAAAAGCTAACTTGCTCCAAGTGCTTCATTCTCCTTTAAGGGTTTATCACTGTTGTTAAAATGTTAAAAGATCAGTAATATGCAAATCACTTTTTTGGCTTTGAATAAGAAAACAGGAAAAGCGATAATAGGGAATGAGTTACGCAAGAAAGGATCATTTATTTTTAATCCACCATTGAGTCTAAAATGTCATAACACTTGAAGTCCGATGACCAAAATTTGTCATAAAACTCTATGAGGAGACATCACAGATTTTAATAATCAATAAAAAGTGGTTTTGAGAAATGATCAAAAAACCATTCATTGGACAATTATTGAAATCATAATCTTTAAAACCCCCAGCAATAAGCAATATCTCCCTGCCCCCACCCTCCACATAAATTCATCCCGTCACACACACTCCCAATATTTTGTACAAGATAAGCATTCAACTTGAAAATAACAGATACTGCATGAAATACAAACCATTACAAGTGAACGTGCAAGATGGAATGACAGAAATTTGCATCATAAGTTACAATCAAATATGGCATCTCACGAACATTCAATTATTACATCATCAGTGTCATCAATATTCATGTTTCCTCTACTGAAGACATCAAGGCTCGACTAAAACTACCGGTACTATGATTGTCATCTATTTCAGATCTATGTGCTTCGATAGTACAATTCTATTCATTTCAAGAAACACTTACTCTCAGTAAATACAACTTGCCCTGCTATCGTAAATAATTTCCCAATGATATCATTTGACTGAAAAAGACTGCTTTATTCAAACTAGCAGTCTGGTGTGCAAGGACAGATTGTCTGAAACCAAGGACAAGGCAAAGGTCTACTTTCCCAAGGCCTCTGGGCCAAGGCCAAAGCTACATGCCTGAGGTCACAAAACAAGACCAGGAACAGATAACTGGCCTTGGAACCGGCCCAAGAAGCACAACACCGACAATTGCAGAGAAATCTACATTCATTACAATAAATCATACCTGGTGATTTCATAGATAAAGAAACTCCTTTTTCTTTGATATTCTTCAAACTTAAGTTACTCTATTTCATTGATTAAACACTAGCAAAAGTAAAGAAAAAAGTTGCAACTGTACTATTATACGAAAAAAATGCCATGATCTCCCATTCTATGAAATAATATTTCTTGGGAAAATAGATAGAAATTGCAATTAGACAAGCTCAGAATAGAGATCAATGCTAAATCGTATCTTATTTCTGCTCATTTGTTAAATGTATATAAAAACAGGACTGTATTTTAATTTAGCAAACATAGCATTATTCCCAAACTGGTAGGACACCATTACTTTGCATTTTAATAAAGTGACCCCCCGAAAAAAAAATCAAATAAAGGACAAGGAAAAGAAGAATTAAGGGGTCCCCTTAACCCACCTATTTGAAAACATCAAAACACCTCTCTTTATCAATATTCCAGCCTTGAATTTGTCAGAAATCCTCTAAATTGAGTTTAAAAATGAAAGAAAAACTAGTATATTTTTTGCAGTTCTCATGCATGCTAAGCTAAAAAAAAAGGGTATGCATGATCATGTGACTTTACTGATGCATGTGACGTCAATGCCAGAAAGTCCTTGCCCTTACCGAAATAGAGATCGTACGCTATTAAAATGATCACAATACATCATAATATTGACTGAAAGTCATAATTAGGAATGACCGCTGATGGACAAATTTGTCAAATGCACATCATTTGTTACGAAACTCATCATTAGAACGTTAAATCCTAAAACCTCCTGGTAAAAACTAAGAGTAGACAATTTTTGTTTAGATAGATGCATCATCGGGTTCAAACACCCCGAAGAATACATTGCTTTCTTCTTGACTATGCAATAAACTTCACAATATCATATTGAATACAAAACTAATCTCCAGAAGCTGGATATGTACATTTTCCTCCATAAAGGCATACTTCATGCAGGTATAAAGTACTTTTGAAGTACTTTATTTTATTTTTATAGGGCAAGACCCAGTAGTACAAACATTACAAATAACGATATGACAATGGAATATTTAGTGCTGTAGTTGGGAACTAAATCTTGTTTCATTTTTGTCTGGCGCAATATTTAATTACAAATCAGGCAAGAAAAAACAAATTTTTCTAAAAAATTATTTCAAATTTGACTAAACTGATTTTTAATTTTGATAAATGTAGATCTTGCCTGCTAGTAAGTTTGAAATAGCTAAGTACTTATTGTTCAACCATATAATAACCGATTTTGAAACCAAATGGGCAGAATTCAAATAAAAATAAATTTCTAATAAAACTCTGGCAAAGGAACACACACACTCAGACAATATACACTTTTTTATACTCAGTGCGGCGTGGGAATTTTTTTGTTTCCCTTTTGTTGTTTTAGTACTGATGGTCCGGCAAAGCAAATTATGCTTAAAACAAAATGACTCATTAATTCAATTACAAGGTATGTTGCCCTAAGAATGCGCGATCGACATGAAAAATGCCTGTGAGTTTACTTTTACCATTGCAAGTTTTTTAGCAGGCTCAAAAATACTGTTAACTTGCAATTTATTTGGGATCTGCTTGTACTCTATATAGTATTTCTCTTTAAATTTTTTTTCTTTCTCTACTTGCAAAAAGGAGTGCTAGCACAGCACTCAAAGAAGTTTGAGCTCCACTAGAGCTTGAGGGGTCCGACCTAAGTAGTGGAGGGCTGTAATCAATTTCCAATTTAAACTACACAGTCATTTCTATGCAATACTCAGCCCCTACGGATATAGAACTAGTGATTTTATACTTTATATCTTGTCATATAATGATATGCGATAACAGTTTCCACTTAAATGGAAAATCATTTTGATCAAAAAATAAAGCGAGTATAGAAAAAAAGTTTAGTATTTTTTGAAAATATACAGAGCAATGTACATATGCACACACATATTTTGAAAAATTCTTAATTGAGAACATTTGTAAAATGGCTGCCTTAAGACGCAAACAATCACAACATTCAAAAGATAGTCTGAAATGAGAGAGGGGGAAAAAAAGAATGGGTACAGGTTTTATCACAAATACAAAATTTTACAAATAAGCCACTGTATAACAATACAAAAATAACACCTTTTCTCCTACGAATTGCACCTTTTAACCCAAATTCTGTCATAAAATTCTCTGGACACTCTCTTAGATTTACTACGATAAAGAAATAACAGACAAGGTTTTCAATTGCAGCACAGCCATGATATAAAAATGCACAGACCAAGGGCATTGCATTATGGGAGAAAAAAAACTGTTTCAGAGTAATCAATCGAAAAATACTATGTTGTCCTCTAATTTATGTAAAAAATGAAATTGCCCTTTCCATTGTTTTTTTTTCAACACGACACTGTTCCTTGGTCTCTTTCAATCTCTCTTCTATGTCACAAACGCATCCATATGAGTGCTTTTCTTCTCCGCTTACTTATTAATTCAGTCAGTCACTTATTTCCCATTAACAATCCCAGAGTTAATGGCAAATGTAATCTATCGAAACCGAATTTAATCTCTACATGTTTAGGTGTATGTTTAATCTTTCTCTAAAAGCTACTCAATTTCTACACAACTCAATCTGCTGAGCGCTTCGTTTAAATGAAAGCTACTTAGGTTTTTATATCAGCCAGCAGAAGATCTTTGAAGATGATAGAAAGTAATTTCATGCAGAAGGAATGTTTTAAGGATTTAAACATTAAGTCTGAGAGATTAAAAATCTATTCTAATGTTTTTTAAATGCAGACTTATGATGGAGCAATGCAAGAACCTTACAACCAATCGCAAATTTACTTGGGGTGCCCAAATCGATCGTATGTCTTGCAATTAATTGCAAATTCACAACGGATTGCTGATTTTCTTCTTGAAACAGAGTGTAAACTAATTTGCTACAGAAAACATTGATATATCAATTGTAAACTCGCAACAACAGAAATTTGCAATTGATCGCAATTACTTTCTTCCATCACCAAAAATAATTTTCTTCAACACCTACAAGATGTGAATGAATGGTATATCTTGTACACAAACTGATTTATACATGTGTGTACTGTAGTAATACACATATCCTCCCACGTACATCACACATGATAGGTCAAGAGGCTGCCGGAAACACCCACAATAGTGAGAAAAAAAATACTTGAAGGAAAAAAACAACAACAACGAAACAGACCATGTGATTGGCTTGTAACTAGCCAATCACATTAGATCATCAAGTGGATCCCGGCCTCCAAAGTAGTCCAGGTTCTTGGCAGGCCGTTTCCTGTAGTCGCTGTAGTCGTTGAGGATATCATCGTCGCTGGAGACGTCGCCGTATCGATACTCATCCTTGTACTCGTCAAACAGATCTTCATGTCCTGTAGACAGATCACATCAGAGAAAAATTAAGAGAAAACAAAATGGAATATAGAATGACACAATTGGGATTTGAAGTTTACAGTACGGTAATTCCATAAGAATCTACACTGTACGTCCTACTCATAGTGTTCCTGGAATGACTTGTCTCTGGCTTCTAGTTCATATATAATGTTGTAATGGTTTCAAATTATGAATAGAGAAACAGTGCATGAGTTTAAGTAAAAAACAGTGAAAATGGGGTCTTGTGAACGAAACAAGGATAAAAGAAAAGAAACAATACAAGAATAAACATAGATTGATTAAAAAAAAAAAAAAAAATTTGTCTTTGAAAATAAAAAAAATTGCCAATTTGTGTGGGGGAAAATGGTGATTTCCACTGTACTGTCAATTTGAAAATTCTCATGATTATTTTATTTCAAATACGTTTCAGCACTGAATGAAAAATACTTACCCAATAGAATTTGCCTTAGCATATGTAGATTTATTTTCTCTCTCTTTCTCTTACTTCTGATATATTTGCACGATATTTAGGGCACTGTTTCTTAAGTTATTAGGCCATAACACAAGACATGGTTACTTTGTCATGAATAAGTTATGCAGGACCTGATGGATGAGTAGTATTATCAAAGTGAAAAAGGTTACCCTGGCTAAATAAAAAGGCTACCCTGGGTAAATCACTTATTCTAATTTGTGTTACTCTTCCGTTGTTACCTTTGATATTTTGTATAGCCTCCTTTTCCCTCCTTTTAAACTGTCTCCCGTCTCTCCTTTATATTATAATTTTGTAATATACGTACTGAAACTAAGTTACGGGGGCTTGCCTCTCATACAAGCTTTGCTTTTCTTGGCAAGCCCCTCCGTTCTGTTTTATATAGTCATTATAGTCAAAGTTACTTTAGTTCGCATTAGTTCTCATTGTTTATACCTTACTCCGATTGATGTTGTACTTCAAATTTGACTATGTATTGTTTGATTTTGTTGTGCTTTGTGAACGGAAAATGAATAAATCTAAATCTAAATCTAAATCTAAATAAAATGTCTACCCTGGGTAAATAAGGGGCTACCATGGATTAATAAAAAGACTACCCTGGGTAAATAAATGGCTACCCTGGGTAAATTAAAGGCTACCCTGGGTAAATAAAAGGCTACCCTGGGTAAATAAAAGGTTACCCTGGGTGAATGAACGGCTACCCTGGGTGAATTGGAACATGATTATTTGATCAAACAACATCTCACGTTTATCAGGATCCTCATCTGGGTAATCATTCCTCCAGTTGTTCTCATCGTTGCTATCGTCCTCGTCATCATAGGTCTCGTGGGATCCTTCATCAAAGAAATCATGTACTAGCTCCTCATCCTCCAGCTGAACAAAAATACCAACGCAAAAATGATATGCAGCTTATCAACAAAAGAACCAAAAACAAAATGCATCAGGATGTTGTAAACATGTATTCTGATAAATCTGCATTTTAATCTATAGGAAAATCTACATTATGTATTATAAATATTAATGAAAATGAAAAAAAAAATTAAAATCCATATTTTATTGTTCGAAATTTAATCTGAAATAAAAATACTTCGAAAATTCTATTCTAATCATGGGCCCGGCAGCCACTGTGCAGTGCCAGATCAACGTTGCTCTATCCCTTCAAAAGTTGAACGCCAAACAGAGTTGCAGCAACTCCCATCTTTTTACGTCTTTAAATCTGACGCGGTGGGGGTTTGAACTTCCGAACTCCTGGTTGTGAAATGGATGCTCTACTACCTGAGCCAACACATCGGTATCATATCAAGTATTGATGAACTTGTACATTTTCCATTTTAGAGATATTCTGAACTGTGTTCCAGGGTAGAAGAAATTGTCAAAACTTTCTTTATAGAATAAATTGACTACTATTACGATAAGGATGTCATGACTAACAGGCTGCCATTTACTGACTATTGCCATAGTAACAGTAGGCCTAATTATGAACCAATCATAAGCAAGGATTTCACTGAAAGTATCACAGTATGATGATGGCCTATCATTGAGGACAACCATTGTACGATGACCAGGGTAACATTTCATGAAAGGACTTATCTGATGTTTCATCCATCAAAGTCTGATTTATCCAATGGTTACCACAGTAAAAGTCCTCACCTCTAAAACTCAACCAGTCAAAACCAAGAAGTTATCAGATCTAATAGTTACTATAGTAACAGTCAGACACCTCTCATTCTCAGCAAGTTAATGGATCTAACAACTTTCAGTGGTTTTAATTAGCTGGTGAGAAGCATAGGCGTCTGGCTGTTACTATGGTAACCATCTGCTAAGGCAGATGAAACCTCTGACAAGTCCTTTCATACCTTTCATAAGAAATACCCTGATCTCTTATTTTGATGGTTAAGAACCTATTTCAGTTGACACACGAGGTTGGATCCATTACATTGGCTCCAGCGACAACTGCTTCGCTAATCAAAAGACTATAAACTTCAGTCATAATCCTAACCCTAAACCTAACATTATACCCTATTCTGACCTTTCATCTAAGATGAAATAAAGCCCGAAGCAATTGTGTCACCACATATGATGAACGTGTGAGCGCATCATATTATAAATTTTAAAATATCTTGGCTACCTCTGATATGAACCTACCTGGACCCCAGTGACAACAGTCTGGCCAAAGTCAAGCTGATTATCATCCGTATAGTAGAGATCGTAGACGTACTCGCTGGCGGGACCATCGTCGATGACAAGCTTCTCTCGAATCATCTGCACCGAGTTACATGTGATGGAGTCCGTTTTGGAGGATTGCCTCTGGTAACTACTTGAAGCCTTGGCCAATTAATTCAAAGAAGAAGAAGAAAGACAAATTGAATTGAACTGTAAAAGATATCGCAGTGGGGAAGATGGACAAAATTTGCTGTTTTTTAGCCATTCTTAAAACGGCTACAAAAGAGATATACTAAGGGAGGGAATAGGGCTACAGAGCAGCTATAAAACAGAAAGTTGCTCACTGTCACACTGAATTAGATGAGAGAAAAATAACGAAATAGAGAAAAAATAACCAAACATATCAAATAGAGTAACAAAGTGTGACGCATCAATTTTCACTTTTTGCATATTAGCGTTTTTATACCATATTTTGGTACAGCATGATGAAAAATCCCCTCAACCCAAATTTGATGGGAATCGGTCCATGGGGCCCCAAGATATGACCACATGAATACATAATTAGGCCCACTGAAGTCGATGTCTTATTGGCCTGCTTCCTAACATTTAGAACCAGGCCAATAATACACTGACTTCAATGGGGCTAAGTATGTATTCATGAGGTCATATCTAAAACCCCATGGACCATTCCCACCAAATTTTTGTAGTGCCATGTGGGGGATTTTTCATCATGCTTTCCAAAATATGGTAAAAATACACTGATATGCTAAAAAAGTTTTTTGTGATGTTATCACTTAGGTACTCTATATGACACAGAAAGGGAAAGAGCAACCAAAAAAAAAAGGAAAGAAAAAGAGATAGGTAAAGACAGAAAAGGAATGAATAGGAGGGAGAAGCAAAGAAAGCAAGAGAGAAAGGTAGAGACAGAGGCAGGAAGATACATCAACAATCTTTAGTAATCTCAATAAAATTGCACAATTCAATTCCGATTGAAATGTTTGTCACACACCCCCCGATTTCGTATCCAGTTCAGGATCACAATAATTTCAGTCATAATTTTCTTAGGCACATCTATAAACAGGATATGTGTGGAAGCATCGTGGTGTTGCGGTTCCTATTCTCGCCTTGTAATCAGAGGGTCATGTGTTGGAATCCCACCGCGGCCAAAGACTAGCATCCTTTAGTAAGGCGTCAATCCGCACTTTGCCACTCTCCACCCAGGTGTTAAATGGGTATCCGTAAGATGTGAAGCAAAGAATCAAGCGCTGTAAAAATGCAACTATTATTGTTATATTTCATCAAAAACAAATAAATGCAAAATACCTCTTCATCTATGACAGCATCAAATAGACTGAAAAGCTCGTCCTTGGCTCCTCCTTTATTCCGACTGACACCATTACTGACACTAGAGGGGGCTCTTTGCCCATCAAGTTCTTTCAGATTGACTCCCCTGTACGTTGATACAATCTGGAACCTTCCCTCTTGCTGAGAAGCGAGCTGGGACGCTCGACTTTTGCTCTTAGTGTCCTGTTTGGATTTTGACTTTGACTTTGATTTGCTCTTCTTTGATTTCTTGGATGAGGACGATGACGACGACGATGATGTGGAGGTTGATGTGGGTTTGGGCTTGGCCTGGGGTTTCGGGGGTTCAAGGTTGGCGTAGAGATGGACTGTACTGAGCGCTGCCTGTATCCTCTGTGAAATGGGTTGGTCCTGTATAAAGTGGAAATATAATAAAACAATAAAACAATGAGCACTTCTAAAGCAAATGTTGCCTAATGCTTGACAAGTACTCCGAAATGGTAAATTCACTCAGGAGAAAATATATTCATACTTATCATATTGAAAAACCCATATCAAAAGCCATGCTAAGGTACCAGGGAAGGTATTCTGTAACAACCCAGAATAGACATTTGGGCTTAAGAAATTAAAATAACAAGAGAGTTGACTTTTTAACACCTAAGAGAGTACTTATCTATCTCCTATCAAAAAGTCATGAAATTCAACTGAAAATGAGATACAGAAATTCCTTTAAGAAATATAATTTTTCATTGATCACAAAAGGTTTCAACAGATTTTCCACAGAATGGAGATCTCATGCCTAAGTGAACCTCAAGCTACTGCTACTCTCTCTGTTCCACCTTCTCATTTGATTTTGTTTCTGGAAATTCTTCAACAATGATTATTGCAGTTTGATCAGGGTTTTCATTAACGAAAGTGAGCATCCATTTTATTGGTCTTTGAAGAAAAAACGCCACCCACACAAAACGCCGACAAACTGAATTGAATACAACATGAAATGTTTGCAAGACATATTGTGCAAAACCTAATACGGATAATCGGATAACAAGCTGTTCCAATGTACATAGAACTGATAAACAGGGATAATGTGATGTAAGGACCTCCATTGAGAGGACAGCACCCTCATATCAAGGAGCTAATTTAGCTGGCCAAAGCATCACCGCCAGCAAACGGATGCACACCGCCGCACCGGATTTAGACTCGTGCCTGGATCCTCAACCAAGCGTGCAAGAAGCTAAATGGATTTCTCACATGTGCCGGAGCAGGCGGTCGGGTGGTGACAGTCGTGTGCAAGGGAGACCGCGACAGAAAGAGAGAGAGAGAGAGGCTGTCATCTCATCTCAGAAGATGCTAAACTGCATCGTAAGCAGTATTCATCATCCTTGTTTATGAACAATGGTATCCTTATGATTTTCATTATAGTATCCTACATGTACTGTAATTATAAATATATAATCATGGCATTATGGTGTGAGAAGCTCTATGAAAGGTCAGTGCTTTTTATAATTTGGTAAACAAATATCATATTTTTATCTCCCCATTTAAAATCATCGGGTGTCATTAATGATGGGATACTAATACTTTGAGGTGCAAAACTGCATTTTCTTATGATTACATTTAGATTTAAAAGGAAAAATTATCAAAAGTTTGACGACAAATTCATAGGGCTTTTGATAAGATACATACAGTACAAAATATGACATACAGTATGCTATAAAAATTTGCATCTCTCTCTCTCTCTCTTTTCATTTCTCCCTTCATTTACATGATTGCTGTCTGCCTCTTCACATTGTCTATACTCTCCTCCAAACCTTCCAAAGGCCTCTCTACCTCTTAAGCTCCCCCTCCCTTTTTTTCTCCCCTCTTTCCTCTTCTTCCCCTCTCTCCTCTTCTTCCCCTCTTTCTTCTTTCTCCTCTCTCCATCTTCTCCCCCTTCTCCCCCTTGCTCTTCCTTTAAAGGAGAGCATTCATGACTGTGTGAATGAGATGGTACATGTATGTAACACTACATAATGATTTGGGACCAGACAAATGAATCCCAACAGAAAGGCCAGAAACATTATCTAAATGAACCAGATAAAATGAGGACATGTTTCACAAGTCTACAGGGCCCCATCTTACAAAGAGTTGCGATTGATCCAATCGACTACAACTATGGAAAGCCAGCAACGTCAATATCTGT
Organism: Lytechinus pictus; assembly: GCF_037042905.1. Lineage (NCBI taxonomy): Eukaryota > Metazoa > Echinodermata > Echinoidea > Temnopleuroida > Toxopneustidae > Lytechinus > Lytechinus pictus. The sequence goes on along the minus strand of NC_087246.1, from coordinate 46,718,354 downwards.
TTTGCATGTTTGTTCAAAATATTGTCTATAATGCATATTCATATGCTGTATATTCATACATTCATTGTCTTGTTGAAAATTCAGTGTGCTTTTCTTTGTTTACAAAGGACACTGTTCAACTAAATTTATGTAAAAATCTTACCCTGATGATTACAGTATGCTATTGTTTTATTTCATGCAAACGGTATTTATGACTGTTTTATCTAACATGCCACAAGCTCTCATTGTCCATATATTTATAAGAAAAACAAATTCAAAGAGTTTGATATATCAAGTCACATATTCCTTCAATTTCACATTTGCAATAAGGTATAAAAAGATAACTTCATTTCTATTTACTTTTATATATCCCTGGACATATGTAATAATTGCTTTCATGATGATAATTAGAACAGTCAAAATGTTAGAGAGAAATGATCCATCTGCTGTCAAATATTGATCTTACGAATAGTCAAGGCCCAAACCCTCAAGACCAAAGCCAATGCTTCAATACCCAAGGCCAAAGCTTGGAAACCCAAGGACAAAGCCAAGGCTTGAAAACCTCAAGGCCAAGGCTTTGAAAAAGTAGGCCATAATTCCAAGGCCGAGCATCAAGGCACTACAACACTACCTTATAAACCTTTATAACATCATAAGGTTTCATGTACAAACATAATCGATTATTAAATATTAAACATACAAAAGATAAAAAGTCAAAGAAAGGCTCCATTGATCTCATCTCCTCCCTCTCTTTCGCCCTCTCCCCCTTCTCATCCTAGCTTTACATCTAGGGAAGATTCATGAATCCATATTATTTATTGATTTAAACCTCCGAAGGAATAATTCTACTTCCTGCACAATGCATGATGGGTATTGATTGCTTTTTCCTCTCTCGTCTTCCCACCGGCGACTAACCCGCTGTCGCAGATCATCCGTTCCAAGTGTTTGTTGACCGTAACATACGCGGTCAAGGTCGGCCAGCCCCCCTCTGACGATATAATTGTCCATCTTCAGGAGCACTCGTCAGCTTTTTCGTGGTATAATCAGAGAAATTGAATGCTAGCTCAAATATTTATTTTGTGAAGGCAAGCAAAAAGCCAAGCAACAACTAATATCACGGCAGAATAAATTGATCTTGGTCGTTGGTCCCAGAATGCATTTATCAGGCAAGATACAATTTTCAAAATCAAGCACTTATTTTCTATTCAAAGACAAAAAAAAAGGAATCATTTATTTTTTCCTTTACTTGGAGTGAGCACTGTTCAGTTGCCATTCATTTTTAAACATCATTTTATGTTGTATTACTCCTTATCCAATCTGGTTCAATCAAACTTAATATCCTTTCCCAGTTTCCATTGAAGTTCCATCTGAGCATGTTATGAACGTACTTGTCAGACATTTTATCCGAAAGTTACCATAGTAACTGTGCCTCTCGGCAAATAAAAATCTAGGAAAGTTGTCAGATCTGACAACTTGTCGGACAAAAATGTTGATGAAACACTCCTGCTACTTTTCATTCTCAACAGTATTTACTCCTCATGAAAAGAAAACAGTACGACTGAATTGATTCTTGATTAAAACCGGTCACAGAGCCAATTTGCCACCACTCCTTGCATTAATGATTTCTCCAGCAGTCTGGGTCCTAAACAGTCGTTCATTAAAGGCAGTGCGGTGGATGAAAGATGCTCACCAACTGTAATTAATGCTCTATGAACGAGATAGTCATTTCACGGTGGTTAATTGAAAATCAGTATTGTACTTATTATGACAAATTCGAAAGACATACATGTACATATTGTTTGATGAATGTGTTTTTCCGCTTGCTTGATAATACAAAACTAAACACTAAAAATTTTCCCAGGTTTCCTGGATTGACTAAAGGCACAAACAATGTTGTTATACAGTTGGGTTTCACCCTCTGAAAATATGACATGTTGAAGTGGACAAGCCCCCCCCCCCCTCCCCATTCCTGATGCATTTTCAGGGGATATTAAAATGCATGTGTTTTGATTTAAACTACCTGGGAGAAAATACCAAAAACAGAAGCTGGCCTCTGCAACTTTAGAAGTCTGAAGGGGAACAGTTGCAGAACTTGCTACAGGGACTGTCTATTACAATACCACTGTCCAGAGGAAAAAGAGTGACCTCATTTTTGTCCATATATATAACCACATAGAAAATGTCAGAAAATGGTAGATCGAGCAGGGGTCTGCCCCCCAATCCATGATAACCTTTTTTTTTTTTTTTTTAAAGGAGAATGAAACCCTTGAAACCAGCTGAATCCATATCAAAGAGAAAAATCAAAGAAACACATTGTTGAAAGTTTGAGGAAGATTGAATGAATAATAAGAAAGTTATGAGCATTTGAATATTGAGATCACTAATGCCATGTAGATCCTCCTATTGGCAATGCGACCAAGATCTGTGATGTCACACACGTACAACTCCCTCATTACTTTAGTACATATTTCACTTATATTCTCACTTTTATAGAGTCTGTCACAAGGTGAGGTGTTCTCTTTATGAGAGGACAAGTACAGAGGTTTCACAACATTATATCATTGATGAATCGTTTGTCATATGATTAGAATGAGCAAAAAGAGATGTTTTAGGGTATATTTTCAGCGTCCAAAAGGGGAGAGTTGTTCATCAGTGACATCATAGATCTTGGTCGCATTGCCAATGGGAGGATCTACATGGCATTAGTGATCTCAATATTCAAATGCTCATAACTTTCTTATTATTCATTCAATCTTCCTCAAACTTTCAACAATGTGTTTCTTTGATTTTTCTCTTTGATATGGATTCAGCTGGTTTCAAGGGTTTCATTCTCCTTTAAGTTTCTAGATCAATCACCTTTATAGACAAAGACCAGGATCCATCATTTCACTCAACAAATGTATATATTATAAAAGGAAATATTGTGTTATTCGACAACTGCTAAACTTTCTCAACATTATTTAAACTAAAAACAGATGAATTATTTTATTTAAAAAATACATCCAGTTTTATCACAGTGACATAAGTGTTTTTCTTCAAGGCACTGTCTGCATGAAAGACCAGATGAGAAATTAATGATAGAGAGAGAGAGACACTGGTAGATATATTCACGGGATTCTGTTTCTTTAATCAAAGCAAGACTGCTCCTGAAATTACAGTCATCTCGGGTTTTACGCAGCAACGTGTAAATGTCAACGTGAGTGGAGCAGGCTAGGCTCGGTGGAGTGAATGGAAATCAGAGGAGACGTGGGAAGAACAAAAAAGAAGAAAATGAAAATGCAGCCATAAGACAGGATTGAACAAAAGTGTATGTTGTGTGTGCGTGAAGGTGCGTGTGTGGGAAGGTTTTGTTTGTGGGAAACAGATAGATAGAGAAGAGAAAAGAGAGAAAGAGTGAGAGGGGGGAGGGAGAGAAAGACAAATAGAGGGAGAATGAAAGAAAATAATTAAAATCAATTAAGTAGGAGGTACACAAGATAAATTTCTGGATTTGATAAAGGAAGAAAGTAGATGAAGATGCTGTATATGGATTTCATGAAACCAAATTATGGATACAATCCTACAGATGGAGCAGTGAGGAAGGGGAGGGAGGAGATAAAGGTATACATTGACAAGACCAGGGCGGGGAAGGGAGGGGGATTGACAAACAGAGAGAGAGGGGGAGACAGAGAAGACGTATGAGGTAGAAATACGAAGACTGAAAAAGAAAATCCCGATAAATCTACCCTGAATATTGGAAAGTGTGAGCTATGCACCTCCAATGGCAGACCTTATGAAAGTTCCATGATATCTTTAATAGTGAGAAGTACAGTACATCATTGCTTTATGCCATCGTGTCACAAAGAGAAAATGAATCACCTATTAATACATGTTTGTGAGTCGGTAGAACACACGGGTGTAATAATTACTTTCTAATCTGTGTAGTGATGATGGTAATGAATGATGAAATGTTACGCTCGTCATGATCGGGTCGGGGTAACTGTACATGTACTTGTCACTCAAGATGTCCATTGGAATAGGGATCCCTTTCATGAACTTTGTAACAATAACAAATTTACAATACTCAGAGTTTAAAGCTACTGAAATCATTTAATCTTATTGGCTGATAGTAAATTTGTTATAGAAATTGCGCACTTTTTATTATAACAAGTCTTCATGAAACAGGACCAGGGCCCCGTCTTACAAAGAGTTATGATTGATCCAATCAATCACAACTATGGACGGCCAACAATGTCAACATCTATTATGCATGTTTGTTCAAAATATTTTCTAAATATGATGTATATTCATGAATTCAATGTTTTCTTGAAAATTCAGTGTGCTTCTCTTTGTTTTCAAAGGACATCATGTAAATTTCCTGTAGGAAAAATAATGACAATGACGGATTTCCAGAGTTACGATTGATTGGATCAAATATAACTCTTTGTAAGACGAGGCCCAGGAGTTAAAAATGTACAGTCAAAATTGAATGAAAGTCTGATGATTTATACTTAAGCATGCAGAGTAGTCAGATTCAACTTTCTAAAGATACTTTGAAGATTAAATCTACTTGTAAAATTTGAGAACAAATTCTCAATTGGATAAATGAAATGAACAAAAGGTACAACACTAAATGTGTCAAATGATTCTGGCAGAATATCTACAACTGCCCAGTAATGCTCAGTAATAAAGAAAATAAAAAATAATCTATTCCGACATAAGACAGGCCTTTTATTCTGGTAGTACTCTAACATATATGCCCACATGTTCTAATTCATTTTGGTCATTGTTGTTCATTACATTCAGTTTTAAGAATCATGATTTCATAATGTTTGTCCTGTCAAAATTACTACAATTCTATTTCTAATCATTAAAACAATGTATCCAACAAGAACTTTAGGACTATTTCTGGCCCCAAAAGAGTAAATTATTGCTCACTTTGACTACTAAACATTGAAGAAAAATAAATATTAAACTTAACAATGTTGTTATCTACATTAGATATGAAACTGGAAGGTACTGTACATATACATTGTATGTATAACTTCATTTAACGATGCACTTCATTTTTTTTAACCAACCAGTAAACTAAAACGAATTATAGAAATTCTAGGTTGTTTCTCCAAGATCTGTACACCATGTATTAAACCATGAAACACACAGCAAAAACTAACTATAATGAAAGAGAGAATCGATCTATTTGTGTGTTAAGTCTGAACAAATAATATATGAAAATGAAATTATAGCAAAATATTTAGTTTATACAGAACTTGCTCTTTATTTATAATATCCACTAGAAGTATGATACAGTATTGAAATCTGTGTGCTATGACATAGGATAGAGAACCTCTTGGAAGGCTTCTTTTCTTTTGCATCTACATGTACACTTGACCACTGAGTATGCATGATTTTTGTGAGATCAGCCCAAGTACGGCCATTGGCAGTTTGTGATTATCTAGATAATGATGAATTGCCGTACGTTAAATGGATTCTACAGAAAGGTTTTACATAGAATGGGACAAAGGGGGCTGTAGAGGTTCTAGTATACCTTAAATATAATACATGTGTGTGTGTGGACAGAAAATTTCAAGAAATGACATTGTGATTGCAATTGCAATCCAATTCTTAGTTATTCTTTTGATTTTTCAGAATCACCAAAGCAGCAAAGCTCAGCATGAAAGCTCATCAACAATGCTCATTTTTTATTTAACAAAGTTCAACAACAAATCTGGGCAACTATGTTCAGCAACAACGCTCATTAACACTGTTTGGCAACCAAGCTTTTAACAAGGTTCAACAACAAAGCTGTGCAACAATGTTCAGCAACAAAGCTAAAAAAAATGGTATACATCCTTTTGAGTACAAAATCTATGGGATAAGAGATAACATGAGGAATAAGAAATGGTTACAGATGCAAAAAAAGGGGCAAAAAGTACATGTATGTACAATCAAAAAGTGTACCAACCAAAAAGGTTTGCATGAAATAATGTGACAAGTTGTATTTGAGTTGTATGGACTACATTTAACTCTTCACATCTTTCAACACAACTCCTGGGGCCCATTGCAGAAAGAGTTGCAATCAATTGCAACTCTAAAAATCACGCGCAACTTGATTTTCATCCAATCAACAGCGCGCATTTTTGACTTGCGATTGATTTTTTGACTTGCGTTTAAACGCAACTCTTTCTGCAACAGGCCCCTGAAATCATTATGACTTCAAATAACATGAGTCAGGACATCACAATGAAATCATTAATATGTAATCACCATGCTATTCATATGAAAAGAATCATATGCTGATGACAATGTATTGAAGGTAAAAATTAATAGGCATTGTTTATAATCCTACTTATCATAATGTCCATGTACTATTCCACTTGGGAGACAATATTAGGCTGCCCTCCTGTGACCTGCCATGTCAAGAGCCTTGCAATGGGGCGTGCAAATTGGCAATGCGTGCTGGACCACACGCGACGTTGCTTCTAATAAACCATCACTCAAATCGGACCACTACAACGTGTCCTTGCCAGGTACAAGTGATTCACATGGTGAATAAAAATAAACCGCCCTAATACCCCACAGGCACACACACTCCAGGGCAAAAGGGGGAAATTAGTAAGCGGACACTCGAGAACAATCAATTGCGGTGCTCAAACGGGTGTCCTGGCCGGAGCCTTCTTGTCGATGGCTCCCGGGACGAGCCACCCTCTAGCAAGGTACAAGGGTTGAGTCAATTTAGAAAGAGACATTAAATATGAATTTGGGTGTACAAGTTTGGGTGTGAGATGGAAAGGGAGAAATAAGGAGTGAAAGAGAGAGAGAGAGAGAGAGAAAGAGGGGGGGGGTGGGGGAGAGGAAGGGAAGAAAGGGTACACCATCAATGGAAATGTTAATGGATTGGTGTGCCTCTGGCTTTAGGACAACTCGTTCATCATCACTGCCATCTTCATTAGAAACCTCAACATCACCATCATCATCACTATCACTATCATCATCATCATCATCATCATCATCATCATCATCATCACCATCATCATCATCATCATCATCTCCAACATCATCGTCATCATCATCCTCATCCTCATCATCATCATCATCATCATCATCATCATCACGATCACCATCACCATCATCATCATCTCCACCATCATCATCATCATCATCTCCAACATCATCGTCATCATCACTTCCACTTTCAACAAACTCAGCATTACTCAACCATAAAGAACCCCCGTCTTCACTGTAATCATATAAGACAGATTTTCCTTCCCACCAGATCAAAAACATTCAGCATGGTTTGACTTTTCAACAGGAGCACTATTCTAGACGTCAAACCGCAAGAAAAGCAAATCTGGCATTTGCTAATGTAGGTTGCTAGCATTATCTCCAGAAGCAAACATATCCCATTACTACTACTCGCCAATGATCTACAATTCACCAATGCATAATTCATTCTATGATACCAGACCTGCCATCATTGTAGGAACCTGCCAGCCGCAGAAACCTACCTTCAAAATAAAAAGGCAACTATTAACATTGCTGTTTTACAATCACCAACGTGTACTATTAAAGGGGAAGTTCACCCTGACAAAAAGTTTATTGTAAAAAATTGATTTTTACTCTACCTTTTGTATATCAATAGACAAATCATTTCACATCCAATCATGAATAGAAAACAAAAATAAGTCATCAGGAACTATTGAAAAAATGAAATTTGTGCATTTTGTATTACATAACATATGGGGAAGCTGCTCGTTTGTGATGTCACAAATCCAAAACTTCTAATTCTAATAACTTTCTTCAATATAATCTTTAACGGATTTTCCTCAAACATTCACCCATACTTTCAGGGTGAACTTCCCCTTTAAGTAGGTCCTTTAGGTAAATAGTGAGCTTTAGATTTCAAATACAGCCTAGCCCATGATGCAAAATCTCCAATCCCTTTTTATTTATGTGCAGTATAGCTACAACTAAAAAAATATATTAAAGCAGACACAAAAAACCAGCCATCTCAAGTCCTGAACTATCTAAATCTGGCCAGGTTGCTAACCCATAATGCAACATTCAGAGCAGTGTAGTCCTGTATAATGTAAGCCCATTGGAATGATGTCACACAAATTCGCTACTCATTTCATTTACACTGCAATAAATATGTTACCTAGTAAGTAACAAGTACTTTTCCTCTCAAAACAATTAAGTTTCTTCATACAAGTAAAATTATAGGCTAATTTATTCTCTGTATATAATATTGATAGTTATCTTAAAAAGGTATATTTCTAGCTTTTATAAAACAGTGAATGAGAGATCACACACAGTTTGTTTGCTCTTTAGAGTGATTTTTTTCACAGAACATGGGAAATATCAATTGCATGGAATTCCAATTCAAAACCTTAGAATTTCACACAATATGCTGCAGCATCTAATGAATATTGAACAATGAAGAACAATTCTGTAAAACATGGATTTTTTTTACTGTTATAAATTCACATTTTTAGCCTTTAATCTGCTACACCATGATGAAGGAAAATTATTACAAATACATGTACATGCAAGTCATCTGGACCCCCCCCCCCCTTGAGAAAGAGTTGAAATCAAACACAACAAGATATCAAACACAACTTGATTTCCAACCAATGAGAAGCAAGTATACGATCTTGAGCCTCTGGATATCTATAATCTACCTACAGTATGTGTGAACCTCTACAAAACAATGTGTTGCAAACTCTTTAACAGTAAACTATAAAATTGAAGATTTCTGAGGGTAAAAACCCAAAGCCTTTGCCATCAGTTTACAGATTTATTTATAAAATGACCAGAAAGGTAATGTTCAAGTTAGCTTCGTTATTATAACAAATTGCATTCAAGAGAGAGAAGAGCATAACTTCACATAGCCAATGCATTGTGTACATGTATCAAGACTGATACACAATTAGCATCACAGCCAAAGTACAGAGAGTTGAAAGAGGGATTTCCACCCCTAATCAGGAGTTCCATTTCCCACTTATTGGATTGGAGGGGACGGCGAAAGGCTTATCATCGTCCTAATGATCACATACCTTCACAAAATCTACCACTTAAAGTGATGCAATTTGAAGGATGTGAGATGTATACAGAGATGGTATTGCATTACAATGCGGTTGAGTGAGTAGCAGTCTGATACCCTATTCTCACAAGAGTGAAGGAGGATGTGCACTCCATGGTAAGCACTAGGGCGGAACACTGGTATACCACAGATCCCTGGCACGCACTAGGGTGATATTCTGGTACATGACTGTATACCGCAGAAATGTGCAGATCCATGGCTGACACGCAACGGGGAGGTATACTGGTTTACCACAGATCCACAGTAGTCTGCAAGCATAGACTCTTATTTCACACTTCAACCAATAACAGGTCTAGAGTAAGGACTAGATGCCAAAGGCTCTGTCTGAGCCAGCTACAGTACATACTGTACATGTAGTAAATCTAGTCTCACTTCTTCAGACTCTGCATTATGCACTATGCAAATTGCGAAAAACCAAGGGTCTGTGCCAGCAGACTAGATTCATGGCACCCATCTGGGTGGTTTGTATATATTTCGTATGTTCTACATTGTAAAGCCCTTTGAAATGGATTTCAAAGTGCTATATAAGACTAAGTTATTATTATTGTACAACGCCTACTTAGCTTGTTGTACGCAAGCAAATGGGGGGCTGAATGTCAAACATTCGTACCGTTGCACACAAGACGTACCATCCAAAATGTACCGTTGCACGGCTTTAGGAGGTGACGTCACAATATGATTTAATTCATTGCGCTCAGTAAAAATGAAGGAGCAATGCGCGTATAAGCCTGCTGGCTAAATGCGCAATGCTGTCCAAGGTCATGCGCGCTTGTGGGATTTTGCTTTCCGCTTTCTGTATATTTGCTCCATTTTCATAGATTGCTATAGGAATAAACTCTTGTTTTTTTTCATATTTTCGCTAAATTCCGAGGCGCTGTACAACACAAATAGCGGATATTCTTATTCGTGCGATGGTGCGAGATTTCGCATTCGGTGAAAGAAAGAAACACTCTATTCAACTGGGCTAACGCCTCGTTGAATAGAGCATCTTTCTTTTACCTCATGCGAAATCTCGCACCATCGCACTCATGCCTAATCGCTATTTGTATATTATTATTATTAATACTGGTATTCCACAGATCCATGGCATGCACCATGGCGAAATACTGGTATACCACAGATTCTTGGCATCACAAGGGCAGTATACTGGAATACTGGTATACCACAGATCCATCGCATGCACCAAGGTGGTATACTGGTGTACCACAGATCCATGGAACACAGTACACCAGATACATGTACATGACACACATTAAGGCGGTATACCACAGATCCATGGCATGCACCATGGCGAAATACTGGTATACCACAGATTCTTGGCATCACATGGGCAGTATACTGTAATACTGGTATACCACAGATCCATGGCATGCACCAAGGTGGTATACTGGTGTACCACAGATCCATGGAACACAGTACACCAGATACATGTACATGGCACACATTAAGGCGGTATACCACAGATCCATGACATGCACCAGGGAGGTAAGGCATGCACCAGCGCGGTACAATAACATTGATCTATGGCATGCACTAGGGCGGTACACTGGTATACCATAGATCCATGGCACACATCTTGGCAGTATGCTGGTGTACTACTCCTCCTCCTCCTACTACTACTGCTGCTGCTGCTACAACTGCTACAACTGCAAGTACTACCAGTGCTACTTCTGTAACACCTAACACATTTTACATGTATCTTGGTAGCATATCACATGCCTCATCCAATAACAGTCTGTATCGCATTTACTCAGATTGGTTTTTATCATCTCATCACCCCAAACACTGCATTACTCTATTCACATCTAACCCTGATAGCTCTGGGAGATTGATAGGAAAGGGAAATAAGAGGGAAGTGGAGGGGAAGAGAGGGGAGGATTGAGGGCTACGTAGGGGTACTGGGAGTAGAGAGGGAGGAGGAAGAAGACATAGTGATAGATAGAGGGAGATGGGAAGATATAAACAGATAGATGCATAGGCAAGAGACTGGAAGAGGGAACATGTAGGGAAGTAGGGACGTGAATGGAGAAAGAGAGTGTGTTTGAGAGAGGAGATTATGGGGAGGAGAGAAGCAGGGAGGGGGGAACAGAGAGGAGAATGAGAGTGAAAGAAAGTGAGAAAAGAAAAGGTGAGGAGATAACAAGGGGGAGAAAGAGAGTGATAGAGGGAACATGGACGTAGGTAAAAGCGGGGAAAAGGGAAACAATTCTTTAGATCGAGGGGTAAAATTATTTTAAAGAACAAGACAGTGGGCAGAGAAGGGGAGAAATAAATACATCCCTGCAATTTACAAGCACATGCAGCTTTAATTCTCCCTAATAAAAGAATGCACTGCATTATACAATCACTATCCCATTTTCAAGTAAAGTAATGATAGTATGATACTGCAAAAAAAATGAGGAAAACATATTGTGTGTACAGAGAATGCAAACAAGCAATGAAAAAAATGGGGACAAAATCCACAGCGAGTAAGCATGGAGATATGGTATAAATATGGATGCCCCAGACAACAAATATCACATGCAAAGCAGAGGGATTTGGTCGTGAAATATCAGTGGAATGCTCAAATTTCTTGCCCTTTCAAAATGGCATGGTGACAGAGGCCTTATGCAAGCAGAGCATGAAACATTTTTGGGTAGAGCCGACTCATTGTGCATACTTGCACACTCTTTTTCACTTTGCAAATGCCTAAATAATCAAACAGAGCTTTCATCATGTTCATGGGTAAGAGATGCCTATGTGGTGGGGGGGGGGGGGAGCTTATATAAATATATGAGAAGGGAAAGAGATAGACAAACAGAGAGACATAGAGAGAGAGGGAGGGAAAGCAAGTGACCAAAACAACTAAGACAGACAGATAGATAGACAGACAGACAGACAGACAGACAGACAGACAGACAGACAGACAGACAGACAGACAGACAGACAGACAGACAGATAGATAGATAGATAGATAGATAGATAGATAGATAGATAGATAGATAGATAGATAGATAGATAGATAGACAGACAGACAGACAGACAGACAGACAAAGAAACATATACAGATAGATAGATAGATAGATAGATGAGAGAGATAGAGAGACAGAAAGTATAGACACAAGAGAGAATAGAATTAAGGGAGGGGAAACAGAAGAGTGAATCTACAATCAAGTCCTATCAGCTTTGGTGATTGCTTGCTGTTTATAGATCTATCCAGGCAACCTTTCTTCCCCCCCCAATCACTGACGTCAAGAGCTACTTCTCTACCGGGCAAGGATCAAATGCTGGTAAAATCCCATCTAGAGGCACACAGATCTCAATCCATGTTATCGTTCCTCACGTTTTTGCAACAAGAAGAGGGCAATGCTAGTGACAAAAGCAGCTTTCTCCGTTCCAGACTGATACATGATCTTCAGGCTCGTAAAAGAGGTCCCCATACTCTCAGATGTCTGATTTTGAGAAAAATTACCCCCTTTAATCAACCATCTTCGGTCGATACTCGGTGCGTGTCCCCTTCTTGTGCTGGAGAATATTCAATGAAAATAGAATACATGAATGTTCAGGCTGTGGGTGCGCGACTGGGAGAGAATGAATCAATTTCTGAATGTATGTCACAAGGGGGAAGGAAATGCTTGATGAAAACAAAGGATGGATGACTCTTCCCTCATGAAAGTAAGCTATCATAATGCATGTCTCCCCGGGTAAAATTCCTTTTTAATAGGTAATAGGACCATTCTCTCCTATTTTATGAATGGGAAATGATGAAACTTAATCAGTTAATGGCGGCATCAAGGAAAAATTGGAGTATCAATATTCCCTTAAAATACTGAGAAATGCATCACAAATTATGACTGAATTACAGCATTGCAACAAAATATGAAATTGTTGATAAAACACATTAAAATCATCAAAATATTTTCTACTAATGTACACATACTATTGAGTGTTACAAAAGAGTAATAGATAATCAATGTCTAGTTGGAAGATCTCCTTATTTTTGGATAAGGATTAACTCTATGATTTTCCTATCTGCAATATGCAATTCTAAGAAGATTGCTGCAAAAGAAGCATTACGAATATAAAAATAATGAATCAACTTAAGAATAAAAAATATTCATACATTAAAAATAGCATGCTTGAATCTTTTAAGACAACCACTGCAAGACTTGATTATGAGAACAGCAACCAATACTAGGCACAAATTGTTGATAGGATAGAATACGAAAATGCTCTGAATGTACACACATATTTCTGGGGGGGTTGTAAAATCAAGAGTGTTTCTCAAAATAAACAGAGCATATTAAAGCAGATTAAACAATAAACAAAAACAACTTTCTGATAGCAGGTAATTAAAAGACCTGTTATTAATAGCTCAAGACAAGCATCCCTTCGTACAAGCAAGACAAAGGTTAAGCGATAAGATCTCAGCAATTGATCGATGGTGTTCAATTGGGGTCAGAGCACACCTTTGTCGAATCCACTCGGGAGTCGCCATGAGTTTACCATTTAACTGATGGCAGTTGGCACTACCCTTGGAGTTCAGCGTGCAATTTGAGGTTTGCCCAGCACGCAGTCTGCCATTGATCAAGGGAATTGGGTTTCCCCTCGGAGTTTGTCAATATTGGTCAATGAAGACTACAACATTAGTCTCTCTCTTGGAGAAGAACGGGCAGTGTATCCTCGTGTCATAGAAAGAAAGGCATAGAGCATGAATATGTCTCAAATCATGAGTGTACTACTAGATTATTCCCCACTTCAATAAACCTATGTGCTGGTAAAGTCGTCCCCCTAAAAAAATATGTCATGAATATTCATAATGCAAGAATACATGATGAATAAAGACATCCCTGTAAAAGTTCAAGATGTATTCATGCATGTTAACTTAAGATCCATTTTTTAACCCCCCCCCCCTCCCCGCCAATATGAAATATAAACCACCAAGTTTGCCAAGAAAATCAATCTCTGTTGAGTGAATTTACAAGAAGCTCCTCAATATATTTGTCCCTTCCATGACCTCTGAAATCATACATGTACTACTAAAAACCGATTGTCTTGATGCAACAATAAACATTCGTTTACGGCACAAAAGGCATTTGAAAATGTTCCCAATTTGACCCCACATCAACAACACAGGCATCAAGATCATATGCTTGAATTTCGTGGGTTCAGCACCCACAACAACAGACTTAATTTCACCTGAAAAATGAAAAGGCACAAAGAATTGAAAGAATGCTAGATTTGACCCTTGATTGACAAATTTTGTAAACATTCAAAAAGTTGAATGGAGTGGAAAATAGGAAACCTACATGTATGCCAAACAAGGAATTGAATGAGATTTTCTTTGTTATGATGGTTCAAAGTTTGATCTACCAAAGTGATACAAAGTGATAAATATTTTAAGATTTCTGCACTCCCTCATCAGTCATTTTGATGACAATACAACAAAATCAAGATCACAATAGGCAGGTTTAATAAAAGTCATATTCGGCTAAAAGTTTGTAGCAAGGTTTAAATGAAAAGGGTGTTAAAGTAGGCTGAAATGATTGGTAACTGCTTGACAACAATGCATGATCTTATATGATGGTAGGTTATTGCATCGTGTACTCCGTCTCTCTGGCTCGAAACAGATTATATTATATTATCGTCATTTTTCATCAACAAATTGATCAACAAAGAGGATTTCAGTAGATCAAAACAATTTTGAGATTGATGCATTTAGGATATTTTTTAAAGGACAAGACATTAATGGGAATGAATTTAATCATTGATACCAGTGTAAGAACAGTACCTAAGGAATGGAGTGGGACTTTGAAGTCTTGTAAGACCATATTGACATTTTATTTCAAATATTTAAAACATTAGTTTTTTAAATGAAATTTAGGCTTCTTGAGACACTATATAAAAACAATGGCAACATAATTCACTATCACTATGCAAATACTCCAAACAAAGCATCATTAAGCTCTCTCCTTTCATCTTTTATGGGTAGTTCTGAAAACAACTATCGTTATGGTAACAAATGCTCTTTTTCTTCAAACAAAGGGTTAAGCCATCTCCTTTTGTCTTTTATTGTTTGCCATTTGAGATACTTCTGAAAACAATGGGTGATATAATTCACTAGATCACTACAGTCACATTTTTCATTTTATTTTCCAAGTCCGAACACAGGACATATATTTTAGACCTCTCCTTGGTAACAGTCAATGACATATTCAAGTCACTGTTTCAGTCCAAGCATAAAATCTTGATTGATGACATGTTCAGGTTTTTATTGCTTCCACATACATGACTCCAGTCATGAAGAAACATTTTCAAATGTAACATGCTTCAGTACAAACTTTAATTACATAGAACATGTTGGTGAATATATCATCCAAAGGGGATTCAAATGCATATTATAGCGGAAACACTACCACAAATCATCACAAGAGAGAAGGAGAGAGCAAGAAAGAGCGGGTGAGAGAAAGGGGGGGGGGGAGAGAAGGGTGTAGAGATCAAACTGAATCACAAAATATACTTTTCTCAGAAGAATACTTCAGATACATGACTATTGACAATTAAAGCTTTTCAAATGTTGTATGAAATATAACCTATCATGATTACCTTTATCATTATTATTATTATTGTTATTATTATAATTATTAAATTTCTACTATTAGTATCATCGCCATCATCATCATTGTCACCACTGATTTTATCATTATCTCCATTGTTATTATACTCTTATGTTGTGTTGGCTGTTACAGCTGTAATTACATACAACATATTACAGTTCCTTTAGCTCTGCAACAGACAGTAATTTCCGTTATTGTAATTACAAGCAGTAACACGAATAAATGAACCAATAAGATTTCAAAACAGTGCAAATTTGAACTTTTCATACTTTATTTGCTTTGGAATGATACAAATGATGAGTCTGTTATGTCAACAATCATCACGGCTCAAATGACACCTTTTAGCGCTACCCCAGACATGACAAAGAGGGTTGGCATGTATTTAACAACAATGCAAGAAAGGCAGAGGCGACCTTGTGGTGTTGCGGGCTTCTCTCCGTTCATTGTTAATGCATTGCTAATGTGGGCAATGCTTTCACACGCAAGCAGTAAAAAAAAGAATTATGTGTGCATCATCGTATTTTCATGGAATTTTCATGCATAAATATGAATAGAACATACAACTATTGGAATAGGCCTCATAAAGAGGGAAATTCTGAGAAATATTGTGCACTGTTTTGTTCCCTTTTAATAGGCATTCTGAACATGCATATTCAACAACCATTCTGATGATTCTACATGTATATAATGATTCTATATAAAACATTCTTGTCTATTTTTTTATTTTGATTGTTGTAAGATTGTAGGAATAATAATGAAAAGAACATAAAATTACTTGACAAGTCATCCCCATTCAATATGAGCTGAGTGATTAACAATTCTTTATCTTTTAAGAAATCAATGTTTCTTGTTTTTGTGAATAATGAAAAATTATCTTTGCAATTCAATATCACATCTTTTTCAGCTAAAGAATATTCACAAAAATTCCCTGCAATCTATTAGATAAAAATCTTTGGGTTTTGGGGGAAAGATGGTTGCAACTTCATTATTTTTCACCAAATTTTAATATTCACTAAGAATCCCTGAAATCTAAAGAAAATCTTTAGCTCTATTAAAAAGGAAAAAATTATTCTTCATGAATTCTTATCATATAGTTCTCATTCATACATTATTTACAATAAATTATTGGGCAGAATGATTAATCATTTGTACCATTAAAGGGAAAGTTCACCCTGAAGAAAAGTTTGTTGTAAAAATAGCAGATAAAAATAATATAAAATATTGGTGAAAATTTGAGGAAAATCTATTAAAGATTAAGGAAGTTATTAGAATTTTAAGTTTTGGATTTGTGACTTCATAAACGAGCAGCTGCCATATTTTCTGAAATATAAAATGCATAAGTTTCAATTTTCTAATCTTTCGTGATGACTTAGTTTTCTTTTTATAGGAACGGGTGTAAAATTATTTGTCTATTGATATACTGAATGTACAGTAAAAAAACATTTTCGATTTTCTGAGAAAATGACATTTAATTGATTTTTTACCATTCGATATGTAGAAAAGCTGCTCGCAAGACGTCACAAATCAAATAATTAAACTTCTAATAACTTCTTTGATGGATTTTTCTCAAACCTTCAGCAATATTTTTTTTTCTGTTATTTTTACTATGTACTTGTTGTTAGGGTGAACTTCTCCTTTAATGGCAATCAATATAATTGACCTTTGTCATTTGCTTTCCAGGCAAATTAAAGACACATATATATATATATATATATATATATATATCAATAAATTGAGAAGTAAATAAACCCACAATAGTATAATCTCCAACCTTTGCAACACTTCTCAGAAATTTGCATTGTCATAATTTTATCTTCAAGTGAACCTGAAATATCAGAAACAAAGATCTATTTTAATTACGATGTTTACAAAGACACAGAACAAGACAAAGTACAAAAAGTAAAATATGTATGCAATTGAATGTGCTGTTAAAATATAACAGTAAATCTATGACATTGAAAAAAAAAGGTTCAGCAGTCTCAAAGGTTACCCAACATCTTACTTTAATATGAAAAGCTCCTTTATCTCATTTTTTTTTTGGGGGGGGGGGGAATTCAGTGTCCCTTTGCCTAACTGGGTAGTCCATGTAAGAAACATATTAATAGGAATCACAGATTTCAGCGGTCAATGGGTTAATATTAATTTCAAAAGTAATTGATAAATTAACCTATTGTCATCATATCTATATTATAATATTTCATCATTCGCATCCAATGGCAAATAACAATGGAGTTTTTAAAAAAAGTCAGCAGATCTTGTTCCAGTATATGTATGGACTATGGACTGACAAAGTAATTCTTCTTTTTTTTCATCAATGTTTAAATCAAACAGGAAAGAAATGTGCAGCACATGTGTCATATCTCTCACAGTTTGTATAAAACAAAAAAACCTTCACACCTGGCATTTGGATGTATTTGCAGTCTTGTCTGAGAAACTGAGGAATCAATAGAGTCAAATATTTAGTTAAACTACCATGCAATAACATTAGTTTAAAATGTTGGTGATATAAGACAGGAAAACAAAAGAATAGCACTTCCTTGTCCACTTTTAGAACATTGAATAAATTGAGTATAATCACTTATTTTCACTTATTGATAACCTTGCACTACTTAATACAGGTATTATTAATGTATTTTTGGTGTTTAATTTCTTACATACATACTGTAGTCATCATGTCCATTTTGTGCAATTTTAATGTTGATTGATTTCTTTTGCAAAAACTAGAGAAGAAAAAATCTAAACATTGTAAATGAAAAACTAACAATTCAAAATTGAATCAAAATAATTGCATTATCATCTCTGTTTATATAGGAATGTATAATACAGTATATCCCGTGGGCATAGTATATTACTCCTATTTACTCAACCTATATGTATATCACATTGCTACAGTACATGTAAGTATCAAGGTAAGCATGAGATCATCAATGCATGCCAGTGAAGCAATGCAGTAAACCATGAAATATTAGTTCCATTTCAATGAGAGAAATAAAGAGTCACAAATGTTGTATGCAGACATATGTTTATTTGAGTAGGATTGGTGTGCATTGTGTCATGTTATGACTCAGCAGAGGAATAAATGTATGATTACATAGTTGATGAAATATGACGGAATGGGTTGGATTGTTTTCTTGAGGGTTGCTGGCATACATGTACATGTATATACAAATTCTAAGCCAAGTTAAATGTACATTCCAGTTGGAGTTATGATGAAATAATTTTGAACAGAAAGAAACAAAATGGTATTTTTGGTCACCTTTTCTCAAACAGTCTTAACCAACGTCTACTAAAATTTGTAAACTTTTTTTTGTTTTGTTTTAATGGTAATTTTGACTCGGGCCTAAAACTTCCCATAATGAAAACGTGAAATAAAGGGAAAAAGACAAGGAAAGAAGAAAACGAAACTCATATACAGACAGAACTTGTCAAGTGCATTAATGATTTAATGTACAGTATACATTACGAGCATGGACATACATTATCCATGGCCATACCCTTTCTCATTACATAGTGGAATGCAATTTACCAGGGTAGTATGTACATGCACTTGTTAGCTGGTTACCAAGGGAACAATAATGACTTTGTCCCTCCAACCCAGTCACACACCAAGACAGGCTTAGCTAAAACTCTAATTATGATAATTACCGGAGCTACGGATTAGCAGGTCTGTTGAGCCAAAGCTGGGCAGCAATTATCCTTTTAATATCATTGAATGCTTGTCTGGGGGTGTTTAATAGATGGAAATGACACTTGTTAGAGGCAAGCTTACGATGGATATCAAGGTGAGGAGTGCTGACTGCCATGTACAAAGACATTTTCATAACTTACCTTTATACTTAAATCTCTGAGCCAATATGATGCACATAAAAATGTGGCACATGCTATCCCTCCAAGTGTGTAAAACCAGAGGTAAAAAAAAAAGACTTTGATGGTCGATTGGTTCAAATAATTACTATATTTGGTCATTTACATGTAGTCATGTTTCAAAAATAAAATCAGTCTATGATATATGAAGTAGATGGCATACGTGGGGTATTAAGGGAAGACCAGTGTCCTGTTACACAAAGGTTAGCAATTAATTGTAAGCTTGATTTTCACTATTGATTGTACATTGTAGTTAATGGAATCAATCATAGAAAAATGTTCTACGATCATTGCTAACCTTTGTATTACAGGCCCCATATGGTGAAGAAGGAAAGCATTATAAAGGATAGTCTGAATCGGGAGGATGCTCAAGATAGAAGTGGAAGGAGGGGGGGGGGGGTGTCATCATGGCCGGAGAATCAGTAACCCTTCGTAAGAGTGAAAATGCAGACTGAAAATAAGTGATGATGATTGAGATTATAAAGTTTGAATAATTTGTATCTATTCACATTCAGTTTTATTCAAAGATGCATACAGTACATGATCATCAGTGCTTCTTCTTTAGCTTGTTTGTCATCAATGTATTTTCTGTACTACAATAAATAACTGATCCTCAATTTAACATACATGTATCATTTAATATTGATTTTTCAAAAAAAAATTAATGCAAGACCATTGAAGGTCATTGCCATGGATGCCCTGTTAATTGGCAATGTTGCCCCAAAATCTTTTCATTTTACTCATTTTTGTTTGCTTTGCCAGAACCTACCTGTATTTGAATGAAAGACCTTTGCACCCAATGCACATACATGTAGGATGTGATGAATGCAGCTTGAACAAATTGTAAATGAAATGCAGAATTTTTCTGCGAGGCACGTAAACCTACAACGAAACTGCATATAAAAGGGATACACTGTACCTGTTGCTAAAATGGTGGGCATTTGTTTTGCATGGTTGTGTGTTGCAGACTCCTAAAAGCACTACTAGCATCCGGTCTTCTATACAGATGCATGGTTTAAGTACATAATATGTACAAAATACATTACAGAGTTAGAAATAAGCTGAGAAAAAGATAGCTAAAATACATAAAAATAAAAATATATATATAAAAAGACCCTATTAATGTGATGATATCCAAACAATCTCCAGAAATGTATGATACAAACAAATTTAAGTCTCACAAGTTTTTTCAGTTTGTAAGAATTGACAAGCAACACAGGCTTAATGGTGTACATTATGTAATCAACCATGTAATAAATCTTTTCATTACCAAAAGTGAGAGTAGTCTTTAAAAGATGTGGAGCAAATTTCAAAGGACATTACCAGAAGAAAATTCCCTAACATGTCATTTTATCAAACAAAAATTATACACATTGTAAAAAATACTTCCACACAATAGGCCTACTATTATTACCATTGTTATCAATTATCATTTTCACAATAATCAATTTCCATTACCATAGCTATCATCATACCGGATGACGAACACAAGGTATTATTGATGGCACTCATCAATATAACATGACAGATCTCCGACAGGGACATGGCTTATGATAACGCCAATTATCTCCTCTCATTCTTCACGCTCCAGGAGTGCTCGGGCAATTACCACATCAAAATCTTTTGGGTCTGAAGGATGGACATAGCTATACATGTACAGTTGAGGCCAGAAGTTTACAAACACCCAGGAAATTCAAAGAAAAGTTGACACTTGCCAAACATCATTAAATTTACTGTATCTTATAAATTATTTGAGCTATCATGGCGAATTTGATATCAAACAAATGAATATTATGTCATGCCCCTTCATAACATTGCTTTGTCATTAGGAGCTGAAAAATCTTTAAGTGTCATTTTTTCCCCCAAAAATCTTCATATTTTAGACATAGTAAAAATAAAAAAATTACAAAAACGTTTCATATTTGTGCTAGGTACTTCTCAACACAAACATTTCAGATCAAACTTTTTTGTTCAGTGGTGACATATCATGATAGAAAATGTAATATAAATCATAGATTCTAAAAAACAATGTTTGAAAATATCATAACAAACAATATAATACATTGTAGTATTTATATTTCTGAAGATATAGTAAATTTTACGATGTTTGGCAAGCAAACAAATTTCACTGAATTCCATGGGTGTATGTAAACTTTTGGCCTCAACTGTCTGTAAGGCTCTAAAAGTGAATGCACCACCTCATAGACATGATAACAATGGGTTGGGGCAGAGTAGTTTACTTACTTGTATATGAAGCCAATTTAAACACCTACACAAGGCAGAACTATCCAACTTTCCCATGTGAATACACTAACACCAGTCAGAGTTACATGTATAAGAGGGTCACACCAAGTATTTTTTATACAACTACACTGTAAAGTGTTACATTAATGGTGTTAGTTACACCCATTCTTGTTGTTTTATAGACCATCCTACATACACTACATATCAACACTACAGTTTTTGGTGTTTTAAACTCCAAAGTGTAATTTTAACACACATGGGCTAGGTCCTCTCACAACATTGAATGGTGTTATCAAAACACAGTAGTTTTAACAGGGTACATGAGACAGGGGGTTTACTGTCGCTTGGTCTATGACAACTTGGTCTTCAGCATTTTATTCCAATTCTGTGCAGTTAAAAAAAAAATTCTTCAACTAGTTTTTTCTATGTACAATGAAATAATATTTGTCTTTAAACTATCTATATTTTGACAGTATACTACTTGGATTAATAGCCAGTTTATTTTAATAGTATACAGGTGAATCTTCACAAGTCAAATCTTTTAGCGACCATATAAGTCAGTTTTAACTTTGGGAAAATTATAATGTAAAT
This sequence comes from Lytechinus pictus, assembly GCF_037042905.1. Lineage (NCBI taxonomy): Eukaryota > Metazoa > Echinodermata > Echinoidea > Temnopleuroida > Toxopneustidae > Lytechinus > Lytechinus pictus. Next base: position 46,695,998 of record NC_087246.1, on the reverse strand, counting down.
TATGTTTGTATTTTCTGGTCTAAAAATGCCTTGACTTTTATAACAGGTGGTTATTCGATTGGAAGGTTGACATTTGAACTAATGTACGTCTTCAGCTATAAAGCCCATTAATTTTATAATCTTAGCCTGTTTTTTCACTTTGACAAAGACAAAAGGATTCATTTTGGACCAAGTGATCTTTTGCCCATGTGGTCATGAGATCTCCTGTGCAAGTTGGACAAATGAAATATGAATCAAAAGGGTTAGGCCCATCTGCAAATTAGCACAAATGGTCATTGGGTATTGTGGTAATTAGACCAAGTGCCAGTTTTGAAATAGACAAAAGGAACAAAAGGGTTCCAATTTTAAAATTGTACCAAGTTATTTTAGACAAAGTACATTTAAACCCGGGGGGGGGGGGGGGGGGATGATATGTGTGTGCATTGCAGCTACAATACTCCTGTATGTACCACAGGGACACCTTTTCTCTCCACTCTGCAATACCCGTCTCCCTACTACACCACTGAAAACTCTGGAGTCAGGAGAAACATATACAATCTACACAATGTTTACATCTACTGAAGATAAACAAGAAATGTCATTTCAATTTTAAAATGCTCCTTAATTTCCACTTCTCAGACTGAATTAAAAAAAATAATTATATCTTTACCAAGATAACATTAACAATACATGAATGGCCATGTATTTCAAACTCACCCATCAAAAAGGGTTGATTTTGTAAATATGCTTTTTCATTAATATCATTCTTAAATGTTACACAAATGGTAATACATGTAGTTAAAGATGCATGACCAGATATAATGTTTTAAAAACGTACATGTACAGATTGAATAATAATGGAAAACGATTGTATATTTCATAAACAAACTGACTGAATAATAAGGGCGAAACAAAATATTCTTGAATTTGTACAGTCTGGCTAGTCCTGACGATCAAATGTAGTACTTTATTTAATGATGGGTCTACATTCTTGTGCATCTGCATGTATGTATACATTGAAAAAAATCATTTCTTGAATAAAAATAATTTAGAAGAGCATGAACAATCAACAAAAGTAATAGTGAGAGTCAGTGAAATGAGCACTTGTAAATGATCAAATTTACACTATCAAACTTTATAATACTTCATTAAAGAATTAATATGATCCAGGGATTTCAATTAGGTTGCTGTCCCCAGGCGTTACGGATATATGGCCATCTGTGCCGATTTATTCCTGCATAATGCACATATACATGTCCCCAGAGGGTCCAATGTTCCAAGTCTAGACAAGTTTATAACACAGCCATGTAATTGAAAAGTTGAAAGCCGTATACATACATTTTTCAAAGGGAAGTATCATCCCCTGGACCAACATGTACTAACAATCATATTGGTACTGTCAGCTAACATAACAAGAGAATACCAAGAAATGTATGTAACTAATAGCAAAATATACATGTAACAATGACACGTTGCAGAACATTAACAATGAAAATAAAACTGAATACTAGTACTCAAAATAAACTTTAATCTTGTTTAGTCTTCAAAATCTTATATTATCTTCATGTATCTTTTACATGAAAGAAGAATGGTATCACAACTAGTTTGCATAATACCTTGTTGTAATAGATCCCAGATTTAAAAAAAAAGCCTACATGTATGTTGATGAGTTTCATTTTTTTTCAAATTAGCATGAAATAGCAAAGTAGAAGCATTGTGGTCTAGTGGTCCTGCCTTTTGCCTTGCATTCAGTGGGGTCATAGTTCAGAATATCAACCTGTATTTGATTAAATCATTACTTCCAGCACCTACAGTACTAACGTACATGAGTTTAGCTTTAAGTTTCATTAAGTGCACAGCCTTCATTTGAGAAATATCATAAGTTTATGTTATTCAATTGTGGATGATTTCTCATCAAAAAGTCCTTATGAACATGATTTGAAATATCATTTACTTTAACCTGAACAGGTGCAGACAATTGACATTTACACAGGATAACCAGACATGGGGATTTCCAAACAGACAGTAGGAGGGAGTGCCCAATATCAATATACATGTAAATACAAGCCAGACACAATATTAATATACTAGTAGGGGATTTTTATGCTGACGTATACACATGTGTTGATATTGAGCATACATTTTGATTGTATAGCATCCTTATCAAGTTTGTATTTAATTAATACATTATTTCAATTTATTCAGTAACCGTTAGCAATTTTCATTTTGTGCAAGCCTAATATCGGGAGGTGGAGGAGGCAATAACGGACGGTTTGTATATTGAGTAAATACATGCCTAAATAAAAATGCTGGAAGATTGACAAATGAAGAGGAGAGGAATAGAATGAACATAAGGTGCATTAGAAGACTCATACCTCCTACAGTGTAAAACCTTTAAATCAGTTTAAATACATAATTCAAAAGGGAGTAAAATCACACTATAACCCTCTAAAGTGCTTTTCAGCTGTAGTATGGCGCTATACAAGTTATCAAAGGTAAAAGAGATACAAGCCTTAACTTCATTTGAAGTACATGTACTCTGACATATAAATCTTAATTGCTTATTCTTAGTTTTGATTACCACATAAAAATCAGCATAACATTGTGACATTATAAAAGGAGTAGGAATTTTATCCTCGATAAAAATGATATCTTTAATACAAAACAAGACTGAAATAAAAAGATACAATATCAAGGTGATGCATTACAATGAGGTCACATCATATAGAGCTTTAATTGAGAATGAGAACGACAATAGAGAAATTCATAAAATAATTGAATTTTACACCAATACGCTCTTACATTAATTCCAAGGATTTAAAATAAATCTAGATCGGCTGTGAATAGTAACCAGCCAAATTTTTATTTTATTTTAAATCTTAAGGATTAACTTTTAAATCTCTAAAGATATAAATTCAAATCTTTCAGATTTATATTTAAATCAGAAGGTTTAAATCTAAATCTAATACTTGGCTGGTCACTATTCACAGCCGATCTGGATTTATTTTAAATCCTTGGAATTTAGAGTGTATTTGTAAAGAAGAAAAGCAGCAAGCTGAGAAATGACAAAGTTTACAGAGCCTCGCTATCCTGGTAACTTATGCAGACCAACGTTATTCGATTGGCGGTGGCGTTGTCAGGCGTACACGGGTTATTATCGCCTTTGGCACAAATTACTGCATTATTCCATTTTCTGGTTTACAAGTCCTGCCAGTTCACGGAGAGGACACGCAGAGGGAAAGCTAAGATTTCATGAAGGGTATGCAAAGTAGATTTAATCATGCAAAACCCTACTTTGGGTTATTGTTTTTTAAAACATATCCTTAAAAAAAGCTGTAAGATGAGGAGAAGGAGAAGATATTGCATGCATGCTCGGTGTTGGCCTTAATGAAATGAAATGAATTGGATGTCAGAGATGATGATTTTTTTAAACAATGAGGATGGGGGTGGAAATGCATGGCAGACAACAGACTCAGAGACAAGAAAAGAATTTGAAGTTAGAGATGGATCAAGATTACTCATTGAAATGCAAATAAGAATTTTGCGCTGAATTAATGAAGGATCACAAATACTGTTGATGAAGAAATTCTGAGGAAGAAGTATTAAAACAAAGGTTGAAAATGTCAGACATAGGGCCTACACTAAATGTATTTTAAGAAATAAAACAATTTCATCTAAATTTTGGTAATCACTTAATTTCTTTCGAACAAGAATCCTTTTATTTTTTTAAACAAAATGTATTCTTGCCATGAGAATTATCTAGATTTGAGTAGACTGCTTTTGGAGTGCATGCGGGCCTATGTAACAGGTGCCGAGAAGGGGTAGATGAAGAAAAATTAAATGAAGAAATAGAATGTGGCGGAAAGATGTATTGTATTAAAGGAGAAATTTCAGAATAAGACAGGGGGTAAATGTACATCAACATTTACAATTTAAAACATTTACAATTTAATTTCATTATTCACTAAGAATTCCCATTTGATCAAAATAGAAGATGACCCCCCCCCCCTAAACCCGTCACACTTTTTTTTCTCACAAGTCCAATTTTCTTTTCTCCTCATTTTTGCTTAATTCAGCAATGGAAATAAGAAAGTCAAACCATTTTCTGTTGACTTCCAGTCTCCCATTATTGGAGATTTTTTTTTTTGCTAAATGCCTCCTGAAATAATGGTCATTTTTACCTACAGTAGACTATTATCAACTTTACCATTCTCCCTTTATTATTCCAACTGATATATCGATGAGAAAATGACATCCTTACCACCAGAGTTTTTCAGATTTTATCCATCTACACTGTACAAACATGTTGGCCTTCTCTTCAATAGTGACCCAAATTTCTTTTTTATGTGTGTTGCTTATTTCAGGCATTTAAAAGGGAAAAAAAATCTTTCAATCATTTTTTGTTGACATTCAGTCTCCCAGCAGAGACAAAGTGTTTGCTAAATGCCACCTGAATTAATGGTCAGTTTGTTAAAGTAAACTGTTAGGAATTCCATAGAGAGCATTGACTTACAAAGATTTGTAAACTTCAATTCGTGTTTCCACACGTACCCATTCATACCTTCAGGCGTTCAATCCTTTTCCTCAAAGACTAAAAGAGCTAATTGAAATTAACCCAAATGCAAAGCGAGGAATCGTTCGATTGTTAATTTTATATAGTTATCTTAAACTTGACTATTAAAGAAATCCATGTTGTGAAAATTATTAAAACTTCATTATAAATAGAACAATCCTGGAAGGTATTTTCAAATATTTTATAGAGCTCTGTCGCTATGTAGGGCCTACATGTACAAAGTCCTTTCGGGGGGGGGGGGTGCAATTTACACTAATAGGCAGAATCTCAAACACAAGGCAACACTCTCTGTACCCATCATTAGGCCTACATTAACAATGAAGCGAGAAATACCACCACTTTCCCTTCCTTCACCAAATCACCCTACCAACAAAGGACAGATATTGTAATATTGTGAAATTTTTAGTATGCCCAACCCATTCTCCATTTAAATGTAGTTTATGTACCTCCATGAATGTTTAGAATTAAAAATAAATCTCCAATTTGATGGTCCTTACCTACAGTGTACAGTCCACATGGATTTATAAATCCCTGCAATTTAGAGTGTTAATGGTATATTAAAAAAGGCAAAAATCGCCAAGGTCGATGGAGGGGCATCAAGGCCACTCAACCAGGCATCCATGGTAATGGCCTTTGATGGGTTTCTGTACATGTATAAACTCACCCCCCCCCCATCCCCCATCTTACACTGCAGGGCCGACAAGTTCAAGTATAGGAGAATGATCATTCAAGCATACATTGAAGAGAAGCTCATCCGTACACAGAGTGAAATCAAGCGAGACTGCCCTGCATACACATATACAGTACGCCAAGATATCCCTGCCAGCAAAGCTTGTTTTTCAGAGATTTGATGGACATATTTCCACTAACATCCTAGTAGGCTTTATATCTATAAAAGCTGGAACATTACAGCGGTTTTCAACAAAAATACCATTAAACAAAATGAATTAATGTACAAGATGCTGGTAAACATAAATAAAAGTAAAACAAAGAAAAAAAGAGAAAAAGAAGAATTAACTTGCATTGTTGGACGGCAAGCTAAAAGGCAGATATTTCAGGGGCCCAGAATAACAATTTTGCAAGGGGAATAGAATCATGCAATAGGCACATTTTTCTGCATTAGTATGTAATTCAACAACAAACAACATTTTCTTAAGAAGTAATATTCACAAAAAATGGTATTAAGACAAAACTTAGAATTTGCATGTTGTTGATTGATCTGGTCTATACAGGTACTCACTCATTATTATTTTGTTATTCTTTTATTTTTATGATACTTAGGTTGGGAAAAATACTCATTTGCCTTTGTTAATATAGCATCTGGGAATCCTATTCTGATGCTGATAAAGAAAGAAAATTTGTTATTAAAAAGAAACAGACCATTTTACTACACTTTTGAAAATAAACTCAAGGGATGCAAAATCCACCTTTAGAATAAAATAAAAAAGATATTCTGTTTGGTGTGAAGCCATCTGCCTGTTTGTAGAATATGCCGAGATCTTCATCAACATGGCAAAGAGCATCGAGGGGCCTTCTTAGGGGCGTATCAGAACAAAACGAGGAATATTTTTCTGAAGCTACACACTGCTTGTAGTTCATGAGCTGGCTCTATTTCTGCAAATTATTTCACAATACAATGCTCTTTTTAGACATCATAAAAACTTTGAGAAAATGTATTAAGAGCTGTACTGTACATTGCTATAAAGTATTTTAGGCTTTTGAAGTGCAGGTAATACAGGCACGCATCTTTTCATCACTGTACTACTTTGCAAAATAGCATGTGCATGCATGTGGGAAATAAAGTGAATTTACATCACTGATATAGCTCGGCATTTATAATGCATAACATTCACAAATTCAGTTTCAAGTACATGCCCCTTCATACATTGTAAATTGCATATGAGTGTAAACACACATTATTATATTCATGAGTTTCAAAGTCTAAATTTCATTTTGAGCCCATAAAAATAATATCAAGCTTTTCATAATACTTGTCACATCAGAATGATATCATCCCATCAACATATTTAAAAGTTATTTGCAATTTGGGTAATATCACATCAAAGTGAATATACATATATTAGACTACTAATTTCTAAATGGATACCTTTCTATAGCCCAATATTATTGTTAGTAGTAGTACATGTAGGCTATCTATTATTTAAAAAAAAATCTTGCTTTTTGTTGACTCCTTCTAATGCTTAGTTATTTCAAAAGGGCCTCTTGGAAGGCCATCATAATTAGTGATAATACATAGGCCCCTATCGCAAATGGAAAAAATAGACAATTCCATAGAGAAGTAGGTCAACAATAAACAATAATAAAACCTGATGAAAGTAACTTGATGAGGCTTAAAATCATAAGACATAAATAATTTGCCATTTTCTCCTCTTTAGACAACTGGCCTCCTTATATTTACTGACACACCTCATAGTATTGAATTACTTAAAGTCTGGTGAATTCCCAGCGGAATAAACATGAAAACATGTCTGACATAACAAATGCATAACAAATGCATATTGGGTGTCTGGTCTCCCGCTCTAGTGCTACTACATGTTCATGCAAAAGTCCTTCAAGACAAGTGCTTTACATCCTCTTTGTTCTAGATTTCTAAATTTTCTATGATAAACTCTAAGAACTTAAAGGGCAGAAGGAGTGGAAAAGGGCGAATGAGTGACAACTTATTCCACTCTTCTTTAAAGGTCAAGTCCACCCCAGAAAAATGTTGATTTGAATAAATAGAGAAAAATCAAACTAGCAGAACACTGAAAAATTTCATCAAAATCGGATGTGAAATAAGAAAGTTATGACATTTTAAAGTTTCGTTTATTTTTCACAAAACATTGAGATGCACAACTCGGTGACATGTAAATGAGACAGTCTATGATGTCCCTCACTCACAATTTCTTTTGTTTTTTATTGTTTGAATGATATAATATTTCATTTATTACAGATTGACAACAAGGACCGACTTGACTGAACCATATAGTATTGAACAATGCTTATTCCACATGTTCACGGGGGAATACATGTAAATCGTTGTTTCACTTGGCAATCAGGAGAAAATCAGAATATTTCATACAAGAAAATACAAAAGAAATAGTGAGTGGATGATGTCATCAGTCTCCTCAATTGCATACCGATCAGGATTTGCATATAACTGTTTTATGAAATTAAGCAAAACTTTAAAATGTCATAACTTCCTTATTTTACATCCGATTTTGATGAAATTTTTATCAACTTGAGTTGATAATTGATCATGGTTCGAGTGCATTATGCTATATTTAAAGCTGTTTTCTTTACAAGTTTTTAGTTATAATTATCCTGGCATTGTGCACTGGTTTTCTACATGTATGAACAGCATTGGAAATGCTGTTTTAAAAAGTGGGGATGGAACTGTACATGTATAGTGCACAAGTAGTGGTATACATGTATCTGGAAAACCATGTCAGGAGGGGCAAAATATTTTCTGACAAAAAAAAAAGACCGAGAGTTATCACAATTTTTAGAAGCGCTTTCCCATAAAAAAATTATGAATATAAGTTTAAAAGAAATCATCAGTTCCGTAGGGGGGGGGGGGGGGTAATGTGTATGAGCAGTTTGAGCACACATTTTTATTTGTACCGTATTCCTCATTGCATTAATGTTTAATTATAGGAAATACTTGACAGGGTTATCTCTCTATTTTATCCTTTTTTCAAAACTTGAGATAATATTGATCTCTGTGTTTTTAAACTTGGTAACATGAAAATAAAAGCTGTTCAAAGTATAATTTTACAATATGACATTTTAGTTCCATCACACAAAGGATTGTGTTGTCATAATATTGAACGACACAGCAGTGCAAAGGATGGAAGGAAGAAACAACAAGAAGCACTGAAACAGAGAGAGGTGAAAATCAAGTCCCACATTTTGTCTTCAGAACAGTAAATTTGAAGATAATGAGAAAGTAGAAGTCCGAGTCCGATATATGGCATTGCTCATGACACAGATATCTAGTAACCTATTTATTTGACCTAAATGCTATTCTTGGAAACAAAACCAGTCCATCTAATCAGGGGACAATATCAACCACACTCTAATAGCTGCCATATTGATGGCCTAACTTCCAGCCAAAGGTATCTGTAAAAGGTTGGTTTCAGAGAAATTCATTTTAAGAAAATCTGAAGTATTTCTCATAGCATGATTCCACATGTAGATCCTATCTCAATTATTCTATCTCTGTTCACTGAAGTTTTAACAGTCCAACATAAAGTATAAATTCAGTGTTTTTGTATAAAAAAGTAAAATGAATCATAAAAATTGAAGAAAAAAAATGCTTGGGTCTTAGGCTATACAAATCAATTTTCAATAAAAAAAAAGGAATGAATATACAAGAAATAATAATAAAAAAGTAATATAAAAATAATAATAATAAATAAAATTGTTACCCTACTTTTCATACAGTGGGTGGCAAAAATAGTCAATCATGACTTATTGCCAAATAAAAACAAGGAATGGAATGGAAATGGTAGGTGTGCTATTGTACATGTAGGTGGACATCTACACATATATATTACAATTTCAGGGGATTTACAGGTACAGTGAAAATTACAGTCATTCAAAATGTATTTTATTCAAGGCCAAATTGGTTATTAAAGGTAAATGCCAATTTAAAAAAGGCATTCTCATATTGCACAGGTGTAATACATCATGCTTCAAGGGAACTTTCCATTCAGTTTGATATATAAAGCAACATCATGTTGCCTCAAAAAGAGAATAAGAGATGCCAAAGAAACATAGGGAATGAATGGTGTGTAAACATGTAATGACACTAAATTTAATAATCAAAACAATTTCAGTTCTTTTTAATTTGCTGGTTATGAAGCTGAATCAAGAAAAGAATCAAACATTGATAGATCTATCAAGATCATGCTACTCACAGTTCAACCGGTATGCAATTTTTATGGATTATTTCACAAGTTATGATACCATGAGTGAAAACCATTTCGATAAACAATCATGATTTAAGTCCCTTGGAAATGATTATAATCCATTTGTCCCATATAGGTTGTTGCTAAACAAGTTTCAAACAAAGTTATTAATGAGGATGATAGTTTAAAAACAAATGAGTAGAGTACATACTCATGTTTTTCCATAAATAGTGATCTACTTTTGATGTGGAAGTAGTCTAAAAAACTCAAATTGAGGAACACTGCAATGAAGCATACAAATGATAGTAAAAAAAAAAGAGGTTTAAGTGTGGGGTGGCATTTAAAATGCTAGTAACAAATTCATGATTTCATACAAATTCTTGTATTCACTATATGATCTTTTGAAATATTCTTGTTTGTCCCTCGGTCTTTCATTTTTATTTCATTCTCCCCCCCCCCCCTTTCTCTCTCTCTTCTTTTCTCTTCTAGTTCTATAAAACACCTTCCTGTAACTATTCACTTGTCTTTTTTTCCCTTTCTAACATAATTTCATTTCCAATCAACTATACTGTTGCCTCTAAATTATATCAAAATATCATTGAAATGGAATAAAATATTACAACACCCTACGATACACCACAATTCACAGTTATAACATTGTTTGATACCTCTTAGATATTAGTTTGCGATTACATATTTAAAGGACAAGTCCACTCAAACAAAAAGTTGATTTGAATAAAAAGAGAAAAATCCAACAAACATAACACTGAAAATTTCATCAAAATCGGATGTAAAATAAGAAAGTTATGACATTATACAGTTTCCCTTAATTTCACAAAACAGTTATATGCACATACTGGTTGGTATGCAAATGAGGAGAGTGATGACGTCATCCACTCACTATTTCTTTTGTATTTTATTATATGAAATATGAAATATTCGAATTTTCTCCTCATTGTCAAGTGAAACAACGATTAATTCCTCCCTGAACATGTGGAATTAGCAGTTTGATACTATATGGTTCAGTCAAGTCGGTCCTTATTGTCAAATTTGTAAAAAATGAAATATTGTATAATTCAAACAATAATAAATAAAAGAAATAGTGAGTGAGGGACATCATCAACTATTGTCACTCAGTTGTGCACATCACTCTTTTGTGAAAAATAAGCTAAAATTTAAAATGCGATAACTTTCTTATTTTACATCCGATTTTGATTAAATTTTCAGCGTTATGCTAGTTTGATTTTTCTCTATTTATTCAAATCAACATTTTTCTGGGGTGGACAGTTGACCTTTAAGCTTTAAAGCACATTTACATGTAAGTTCAGAATGTGTGGTATGAAGAGACACATGATGAGGGGATAATAGAACGCTACAAGGCACCTTCCCCTTTACACATGTCAGACTGTCAGTCCAAATCATCATCAATCATGTACATGAATCTAGGTGGATCTCAATCAGCCCTAGTCTGGCCACAATGTGGTGTAGAGGTTCTGACTCCCACCTTTTGATCAGAGGGTCATGCGTCCGAATCCCATGCGGCCTAGTCCAGATTAGATATCGGTGAAGCTCTCTTTTCCAAAGCTAAAATCTACATGTAAGGGCTGTCTGCACCATCCCGAGTTTTCAAATTAGCGCGCTATTTATGACCCGGCAAATTATCCCGATCTGAACAATCTCGAGATTATTTGCAATGGAGACGCAATTATCGCTCCATGTAGTTCGTAGGATTAATCTCGAGATTGCAATCCCAAGTCAACTTGGGATTATTTGCAAAATAGCGCGCTATTTTACGAATTATCGCGCTAATTCGTAGGTGCAGATGCACTCGGGATTATCTATTCATGGCGTCAGACCATAATGCATCGATGCCTCGCTCGAGCAGGAATCGCTCTTCTTGCGATGGTGGAGACAGGGTTTCTTGAATCTCAAGATTATTCGCGAAGAGGGCCGATCGGGCTAAAATCTCGAGATTGAGCTAACTCGGGATGGTGCAGCACCGCCTGTATGGAGGGCCTCATCCCCAATCCCTCACCAAGTGCCAAGCTTCTACAACGTCCAATCTGGATTAACCGCGGCCTAGCGTCCTTTGGCAAGGCATCGATCCACACTTTGCTACCCTCCACCCAAATGCTAAATAGGCACCCTGCAGGCTGCAAAAGACAATGGTGTGTTGGCTCTGTTGGTAGAGCATCCGCCTCACAACCGGGAGGTCGGGAGATCAAAACCCGGCCGCGTCAGACCAAAACATGTTAAAAGATGGGAGTTGCTGCTACCCTGTTTTGCATTTAAAGATCCAAGGGATAGAGCTACGTCAATCTGGCACTGCACAGTGGCTGCTAGACCCATGCATGATCACTGGGCAAAACAAATTTTAGGAGTATTTCTGTTCAGATTTATATTTCGAACAATAATTTATGGACTTTCAATGTATAAGATGTAACATGTAGTACATATATGCCTAGCAATTGAGTGTTTAAACTTTCGATGGGATGCTCCCCAGGGAGGGGAGGAAGTGCACAAATTCAAGCCAGGATCTGAAATCTGTTCAGAGATGTCATTATGATCAAAATATTGTTATCAATCCTGATCATGGAATTAAAAAATAACATTCCCATCAGTAGGAGAATCCTTGCAACTAATTTGATTGTTACATGTAAACTATGTTGATAACCAGTTTCTTGCAGTGCAATATCAGTAGGATGGGTCGAATACTCCTGCAGGTTGATGAAGATGGGCCGATGTCCGATGGTTGTCAGAGAGAATCATCTTCAGAAAGATCAATTACAGGAGGGTAACTGTCACCCTTGATAACAGTGCACAGACTACAGACAAAGAAGACCAAACCATAACCGCAATACACTGTGTCATATTATCTTACCATATGACATCCTAAACTAGATTATGCATTAAGAGTTAGTGACATGCGCATCTGATATTTTGGACATAATAATAGAGGATACACATGTACCAACTATTTTTTTTTATTCTATTGAAATGAAGAGCAGAAGTTGTTGGATTGATATATTGCATATTGGACACAACAATGACATTTTTGAATTTTGAAATATATATATCTTTCTTGAAATGCTATAAAGATGCACCTTATTAGCAGCTATGATTGTATGCTTAAGTAGGAAAAATGATATGCACTTATGCAGCAATCAGGAGGAATGGTGATACTATTATTACTAAAAATACTAAAACCATGAGTTGTAATCTTGTCTAACATCCAAACTAGTTGGTTATGATTCTTAAGGCTTTTGTCACATCTTTCGGGGGGGGGGGGGGAAGACACCTTCTATAACAGAATTCTGTACAAAATTCAAAATACACCACAGCCCCCCCCCCCCAATTGCTACAAATGACTTTAAAGATTTCACTCATATACATTTTATCCACATTAACATTTCATTATTCCTTCTCCACACCACTTGAGTTTATTTTTAATTCAAATTTGTAGTTCCCCATACAGTGTACATATAAATGATCATATAAAACGTACAAGTATTTCTTATTCATTCTTTTTTATGCCCCCCCCCCCCGGCTTCATCTACACACACTTTATGTCTGCCTTTTCTTTTCTTTTATTCTTTTTCATTTCCCACTTTCATTTCATCCCTCACCCCCCCCCCCCTCTCTCTCACTCACTCTCTCCATTTCTTTCCTTTCTTCTTTTCTCTCTCTCTCTCTCTCCTCCTTTATCTACATGCATGTCTTTATAAAGCACATGAAGACCTTGAATACATGTAGTTCCTCTCCTATCATAATACATTTTCTATTTAGATATTTCCATGTCAGCAGGCATCGAGCACAAGCTATGGCGCATCCAACAAAGTCTAAACATGACCATGCTCTTCAACTGAGTAGGTACATGTACCATAAAAAGACATTAGGAAGCTTATTAATGTCATAATGGCTTCATGATTGAAGACTTGAAGGAATTTCAACCTGATATTGGTGAAGGTTTGAGTTAAACACATAAAAAAAATCCAAAAAGTTATTAGAGTTTTATTTTTTGTACAGGTCTGTGATGTACTAGCTGCTTTCACATACATTGTGTAGCAATACATCCAGGAAATGTCCTTTTCTATTAAAAAATAAAAATGATTTTGAATATATATCAACAGACAAACAAGTGGAATGCCTCTGGCCGTCTCACCTGCATCACGCGATTCAATATAGCAGCAGTGCTGATTTTGAAAACTACTATAACTCGCACAAGATGTTCAGTGATACTTGGTTACTCTTATTTCCACGTTTTATGAACTAGACCAATACACTTATAGAGATATGATGGCAATTCAACAAATACCCCCAACGTGGCCAAAGTTCTTTGACCTTACATGACCTTTGACCTTAATCATGTGACCTGAAACTCGCACAGGATGTTCAGTGATACTTGATTACTATTATGTCCAAGTTTTATGAACTAGACCAACACACTTTCAAATTTATGGCTGTAATTCAACAAATACCCCAATTTGGCCAAAGTTCATTGACCCTAAATGACCTTTGACCTTGATCATGTGACCTGAAACTTGCACAGGATATTCAGTAATACTTGATTACTATTATGTCCAAGTTTCATGAATCAGATCCATAAACTTTCAAAGTTAAGATGGTAATTCAACAGATACCCCCAATTCGGCCAAAGTTCATTGACCCTAAATGACCTTTGACCTTGGTCATGTGATGTGAAACTCATGCAGGATGTTCAGTGATACTTGATTAACCTTATGTATAAGTTTCATGAGCTAGGTCCATATATTTTCTAAGTTATGATGACATTTCAAAAACTTAACCTTAGGTTAAGATTTTGATGTTGATTCCCCCAACATGGTCTAAGTTCATTGACCCTAAATGACCTTTGACCTTGGTCATGTGACATGAAACTCAGGCAGGATGTTCAGTAATACTTGATTAACCTTATGGCCAAGTTTCATGAACGAGGTCCATATACTTTCTAAGTTATGCTGTCATTTCAAAAACTTAACCTCAGGTTAAGATTTGGTGTTGACGCCGCCGCCGCCGCCGCCGTCGGAAAAGCGGCGCCTATAGTCTCACTCTGCTATACAGGTGAGACAAAAATTATGAATTTTGCATGTACAGTACATGTAATATTATGAACATATGGGGCATTTATATATGACGTCATAAATAAAAATAATTACCTTCACCAGTGTTTTTATTATTTATTTCTTGATATTTTTACAATACCGTAAGCTTTTCATCAGGGTGAACTTCCCCTTTGAGCCTTGGCATATACAGTATAAGCACCATCCATATTCAGGTACATATTTAACCACACCTTTTCAATCCTACAAGACTTACAAAAGAATTAGGAATGATATTCAATTTTGTGCACTTTGAGATCTCTTTCAAGGTCTGATGAAGATCTAAGATGCCATCATGACAAATTAAACAAAAGCAACTTTATTTCAATTTGGAATGGATAATTTGTCATATTTCAATACATTGGAAACAAAGCGTGAATTGAGAGCACTAAGCCTGCAGTTTTTATATACCATTATAACATCAAAGACTACAATGTACACCCAACAACAAAGGATCTCTTCTCTTCTTTATGCAAACTGACTGAACATCACAAGCCCTTGCATGCAAAAGGCTCATGTGTCGAAACCAATCACATTCCCAAGACATGGGGATGAACATAACGCATAACATAACCCCATAATGACTGGTTGCTTTATCATATTACTATTCTCATGCGTACAAGGTGCCTCTTGGATTGAGAACGATGCTGAATTGTTTTCCCATGGCTGGATGCCAATTACTGACGACTTTCTGGTCATCTTTATCTCTCCATATCAATCGTAAACAGACCTAGATTTGACATCAATATTTTGAGGAAAGTTCCCCTTTCATGCTGTGCATGATATTTCTCATGATAATATAGATATTTGGAAAGTAGGCAACAGATCTCCATGATTTGAGCTTTGCTAAAAAAATTGTTCCAAATATCCCAAGTTTCTCACAAATATGTATTTCAAGGTTTTCTTTATTATCTGTTCAATGTACGTGTGTGTAAAACCTCCATTGAATGCAATTCAATGTTAATATATGTAGCCTACGTGTACATGAACCTTTTATAAGAACCAACACGTACAATATTATCGCTGGAAGGATGCTGCTAATGTACGACTTTGCAACATGCGACTACTTGAAACTGATAAGTATGGATCATTGTGTATATTATTTCCACTGATCAATGAACAGGTGTAGTCCTACAAGCATCGTTGGATTGGATTGGATTTGATTTGATTTATTTCATTCTTCATAAAAACACATACACTGTATAAAAGTCAATACATATAATTAAAAAACAATGATGAACATATAAATTCATGATTATAGAAAAAATAACATAAGAGAACAAAGAAAACAATTTATGTCAAATGAGGGGTCAACAAAAAAGAGCAATTTGCCTTGTTGAGCATTGACCCCAAAATAAATACATCATAGTAAGAAGGGGGGGGGGGGGACAAAAAAGAAAAAGTTGTGGTAAACATACATGTACATGTATAATATCAAGTTACTGAGTACAAGTTTAATAAAAATAGTCGAAAGGAATGTTTAAAGCTATTAACAGAAAGTTGATTCTTAAGATGATTTGGAATAGTACTCCAAAGATGAGGACCTCTATAAAATACAGTATTCTTTGAAAAATTATTATGATTATTAAAGTAAATAAAATATGTACAATGTACTATTTCCCTTGGGCTTTTACTCTAATTGGTCAGTCCTTTGGTATAATCATCATGAATATCTTCTCTCAACCTAAAACCAGAGTGCATGGTCAAAACCCCAACACCTATTCTTAGTTTGCCATTAAAAACTAATTATGAAATTGCTATAATCTTCATCAAAGCAGTAAATGGATGAGTCCAAAACCCACAGACGTGCAAATATATTACCGTAGGTGATTAAACAGTTGTGATTCAATGCATGGTTGATTAAGAACTGAATCCTACTGCCCCCCCCCCCCCCCCACACACACTGCAATTTCCCTTTAAGAGCATTCTTGTTTTATTTTGCTCAATAAATACATGTATTTGACCTACAAGTCATCATCTTCAACCAGTGGCGTATCTGGGATTTTTCACAGGGGGGGGGGGGCAAAACCGTCCGCCAAAAAATTTGACAAGCAAAAAAAATTTAAAAAAAAGGTCTTCAATCACAAATGAAGGATATCGTACCAGTAAAAAATTTGACAAGCAAAAAAAAAAGAAAAAAAGAAAAAGGTCTTCAATCACAAATGAAGGATTTCGTACCAGAAAAAAAAGAGTCTTCAAGCACGTCAGGGGGGCAATAAAGGTCTTCAAGCTCGTCAGGGGGGGCAGGGATACGTCCTTTGCATGGGTTGTGGCTCGTCAGGGGGGGGGGGCAGACTACCCCCTCTGCCCCCCCCCCCTCCGTAGGTACGCTAGTGTCTTCAACATGCATGAATCAACTTTTCTTAAAAAGTTACCAAACTTCTAATTAACGTGCACACATGTAGGGTCCTAACACATGTAAGTTCACAAATAGCATCAATGTGATTGCAAAATGGAATTGCCTCATCAGATGATGAAGGCGACGTGTTACCCATTCTCTATTATAACAGAGAGGAGTCGGAGGACACAGATGGGTGTGAAATGAAGTGAAACAAAACCATCACCAATCAAAGATGTATGGCCTGATATCCATCCGTCAAGCATAATGTACATTGTGTATGATGGATAGGTTGCACAGTAATACTCCATGCCTTGGTAGAACCCATGAATCCTAGAAGAATATAGCATCATACAGTTTGTAAAAATAAAAGTTGTACATTATAAACTGAATGATGATACTGATGTTGATGGTGATGATGATGGTGATGATGATGGTGATGATGATGGTGATGACGACGATGATGGTGATGATATTGATGGTGGTGATGACAATGATGGTTGAAAGTGATGATGATGATGATGGTGATGATGATGCTGCTGCTGATGATAATGATGATGACAATGATGAAGGTGATGATGCTGACGATAATGATGATGGTGATGATGTTGATGAAAAATTATGATAATAATGGTGGTGCTGGTAGTATGGTGGTCTTCGAGACGATGAAGAGGATTTATACTTTAGGGTAATATAGGCAACCAACATACAAAGAACTTTCTAAAATCATGCACATATCCTTGGTTTTCGCATAGTACATAATGCAAAGTCTGAATTAGTGAGACTAGATTCACTATGTACTGTGGCAGGCTCTATTTTGACACAGACAGAGTCTTTGGAGTCTAGTCTTGACTCTAGACCTGTTATTAATTGGTTAAAGTGTCAAATATGAGTCTGTGCCTGCAGACTACACCCAATGCAGACCTGCATCATAATGTATTAAACCCTACAACAAAGGTCTATCTACTTACATGTACATAAATCTCAAAGAAAGCGTAATTGAGGATTCTGTGGCCATGAGTACACAATGTACTGTATATCCAGTTGTAATTCCATTACTGCAAATTACACAATCCTGTTATAAACAGCATTATAGAAATAGTGCATTTACCCCTTTATAGCACATGCCTGTATTACTAGTTGTATGCAAAGGCACTGTACATGAAGGCCTATGTATGTACTGCACAAATATTAGTGTTTATGTACGTACAGTATGTTGTTTGCACTACAGATAAGACAGGAGTGGACCCCGAAGATGGTCACTAAATCCATGGTAGGGTCCATGCTAAATCCAACGAAATTGACTCAACATTCCCTCTACTCCAAGGCGTCCAACCTTCTCTCTCTCTCTCTTGTCAATAATGTCATGCCTAATTTAATTATGTTTTTTCTACCCATCTGCCTCTCAACATGGCAGCCTAACGAACATGACTTCAACATAGAGGCCCTTTTATCTTATTACAATGTGACGAGCGATCGGGGGAACACTCTGATTGAGATGGAATGAATCAATGGAAGGGGACTTCAAATAGAAAATATAAGAAGAAAGAAAAAAGAATCAGTGCATGCTAAAACCGGAATCCTTAAACAGTATCAAACTCCTTTGCCAAGAAATTCATCATATTATTGAGCTGCACTCAACCCAGGGATGGTATTCTGAAAAAAGTGTTAGCACCAGCACTCCACTGGGAACATGGTGCATAACTGCATATGAAATCAAAATTCAAAAAGCATCACAATTTGCATGCTTTATCACTAGCAGAATTACGATGATTCTCTTCCACACTATTCCCTTGCTGAACTTCTAAAACAAAGAAAATAAGAGTTAATAGAGGAAATAAAGAACATAATCTTTATTTCCGGGTCAGCACTTATCTGATCCGTACTATTTGAGGGCGAGTTAAAAGGTACAAGTTGTGCATTCTAGATGACACTGCAAGCAGTAGGCTATTATTGCAAGGCACTCAAGCAAAGTATAAAGGGGAGTCAGCCTCGTCTGCCCAGTGCCCATCAAAGTGAAAATCAATTGGTTTAGAATGTCAGCATGAAAGATTGTCCAAAACAACAAGCAAGGTCATCACTCTCAGACATAAGAGGAGACAAAATATTCAAATAAACACACTACAGATTAAACAAAATACATTGTAAAACATGATCAACGTGTTTTTGTCAAGAGTCCTATCTTTCTTTCTTCACTAAAGAATGCTATTTGGTTCTGATGATTTCCCTCTTAGGCTCAAATTATATTCAAAATAGAAGCAAATGAAATGACCTCCAATTCTTTTAATGAGGGCTACACAGGCGAACCAGCAGTATGAAACTAATGCTACAGGTCTGAGGTCTGTAAATTGGGAATTGAGTTAGACAAAAAAAAAATAGCAGACTCTGCAAAATGTTTGACATCGTAACAAGGCCTAGTTGCCATCGACCCTAGTGACTTCAGACAAGAGTACAGACTAGAGGGAACAGCATCAAGCTTCAGCATCATTTCTTGAAAAGCGATGCCCATACCACATATTCAGCCTCTTCCCTTACACAACTCAGGAGTTCTATTGACTGAAGGATGACACACTGCTCCTGGACACAAAAGTCATCCACAGCCCAGTGAGCTACAAATTCAACAAAGTTGGTGGAGTACGTGTACATGCACATTTTTGTACATCTAGCCTGAATATATGCCAACTCAGCCCCAGTCAAAACAATACAAGACAAGAAAAGACAACCTGTGCATGTAGCCAACATGAAAGTTAACAGAACAAGGAGAGAGCAACAATATCATATATGTGTACCGGTACATTGAGGCCCGTTTATACACCAATGGTTTCATCAAATTCACATTAAAAAAAAAAAAGTTCTATGAAAATCTTCACACCATTTCACGTCTTCCAATTAACTATGACTTGTATGAATGAGAGCGATGGGCGGTTTCGCCCTCATGACAGCAAATATTGCCCCTACCCTACGTTTGGAAAACGAAATGCTTTGGGCTGACCATCTTGAACAGTGCCCCAATGTCTGCCCCATCGGTATTCAAGAACATTAGGAAAATAAATATTGATTCTCCAAACACGAGAATAATGCTTTACCATGTAGGCCTATAGCATAATGGCTCACTGGGAAAAAAGAAGCCTTGAAATTATTAAGGAAATAGCCCCCCAAATTCAGCCACCACCCAATTAGGCAAAAAATACAGCCTCTAAAAATAAAATTATTTTCTACAGACATCACAGATCTCATCTGCATTGCTAAAAGGATGATCTACAAGCATTAGTAATCTCAATTTATTAAATGTGCTCATTAACTTTCTTATCATTCATTTAAATTTTCTCAAACTCATTGATCTGTTGAACTTTGATTTTTCTCTTTTACATGAATTCAACCGCTTTCAGAGGTTTCCTCTCTTTAATTCTCCTTTAAATCAAAGTCAAGCCATCCCAACAAAAAGTTGTGCACACTAAACTATGGCAAATGCCTATGTGTACATGTATCTATGTAAATCTATGAGGTGTCCATTTCTTTCAATTCAAAAGAAAACTGAAAATTACTCTGCATCTGCAAGTCAAAATCTACAAACTGATATACGTTTCATTTTAATGCAAAAAACAAGACCTTGCAATATTTTCTAAATCCTATATTTAAATGCTCGCTCCTACATGTATCTGTCTGCATTATTTTGCCATAGATCTACTCTTAGTAGTTAGTGAGTTGCCAGTTGGTTTGGAAACAAACAGAAAAATAAATAAAATAAACATACCAATACATTGAAAATTTCAACGAAAACGAATTCATGAAAAATATGAAAACTATGAAATAATATAGCCTATATTATTTCATAGTTTTCATATTTTCCGTGAATTCATTTTTCTTACAGGATAGCGTTTCTAAATTTTACTTGACAGAAAAATAAACCTTGGATTTAGCTTCTGTGCAATTGAAGTGTTACAGGCTTGGGATTACCCTATTGGAAATGTGCACTGAACTAGAAATTGCGAGCGTCTGTGAATGACCTCCTCCTCAATCATGCCATCGTCACCAAAAATCGAAATCGAAATGAAAAGATTTGATATTCCTGCTGCTGAACTCTGTTGGCTCCACTCACCAAATACAGAGACCGAAGTTCTAGCTCGATCTGTACAGGGACTCAATGGCCATATGTTTATGTATTAAAACAGGAAAAGGGAAGTTGCGCAACAGCCGAAGTAAGTCACTGTTTTTTCCCTCTTTTAAGTTTATTTTTCCCCGTTTTGGTGCATTTCAGGCCAAAATGGAATAATAATCGTTAATTTGGTAGTTCTTTTTAAATATTTTTATGAAATAAAGACAAATATCGATGAGCCCAGTTGGGGGGATTTTGCATTGTTATTTGTTAACCCCCTAATGATAACTCCTTGAAACAGACGGCTGCCACTTGCCAGCTGTCTAATGCCTGGCAATGCTAACTTTAGTTGGAATAATTAACGTTAGAGGGCACAAATAATGCATCAGACTTTGTATCTAGATTTCACATATTACATAGTGATGTAATCAAATTGTAAAATTTGGCCCAGCACTCATTAATATAAGACTTCAGTAAGTTTCTTACCTTTTTATCAACAGTTCCAGCGAACTTGAACACCGTCTTGATGTCTGCCCCACCGCCCGCAGCTCCGGCAGCAGTGGCACTCCCTTTCCCGCTGCCATCTCCAGAAGTACGGGCCTTCTTACAAGAAAAGATGAGAGCTTCACTTGGATCACTGGAACGCTTTCGTCTGACTCTCAAGACAGTAGCCATATTCTAGAGTATCCTAAGATTTTTCTCCGTCGAAATATTCCAGAATAATGTGATATGATCTTTGGAAATGAGTTATTTTAGGCTTGAGAGACGGATCGTTGGATCACCTTCGTCGAAATGCAGAGGACATGTGAAAATTGCGCAATACGAACGCGCGCGCATCAAGCTAGCGCAGCTAGCTACGAGCACGTCGTACTATGTGGTCGTATATATGAGCGGATACAATGTTTACCGGTACGAGAAAATTTGCTCATTGAATTTGCAATTTTGTCTAGTGTCATAATGTCACAATCACTGGCGGATCCAGGGGGGGGGGGGCACAGCCGGCCCATATGCCCCCCTTTTGAGAGGCACAATTAAAATGTGTAATGTAAAAATGCCGTTAAAACAGAAGTGTGCCCACCCCTCCCTCCCCCCTTTCGAAAGTGAAGACCTTTCTCTTTTTTTTTCCTCGGGAAAATGTGTCCCCCCCTTTTAAAAAATCCTGGATCCGCCCCTAGTCACAATAATGTCACAATTACCATCTGCAAGAATCTTCAACCCTGAATTAGGCAGATATATAATGTAACCTGAAGAAGGAGAAGAATTTTAAATCTTTATCTATAATTTTCTATTTCTCACTGTTCCTTTTTGTCATCATCATATTTTGAAAGGAAAGAACGATGAAAAGAAAATAAATAACAAGTACAATACATAAGGGAGCCCTGGAACGAATGTGCTAGTGGGGGGGGGGGCATATACATAAAATAACTATTTGATCGTCATTTTTCACGTTTCTGTATATTATGGTCAATGAGAAAAAAGTGCCTCGCCCCAACCGAATATGCACTCCCTGATACATGGCCGTAGCAGCCGAACGCATTTTTTTTTCTTTCAATCTTTATTGATAAAAAAATAAATCACAGTACAAATCAAACAAATCAACAAGCTATTTACATGATTAAACAGAGCAGCACTTACGTACATGTAGCTATATACTTGTCAAGACAGATAGATAAAACAAATTAGACATCAAATCTCCACTTTTTAAAATGTACAGGTAATTCACCATTTTTCTTCGCCAAAACATATTCAATATCCTTAATACCTTTGATACGAGCTTTGAATTCCACAATATTGGGGTTTTTGTTATTAAATTTACAAAAGTGAACATAGTATTTGAAAGCAAGGAAAATGAATGTTAGAAAATTATCACCTTGAATACCAAAAATCTTTACAAAGGGGGAAAGGATAATATTCGAATGTTGTTTTTGGTTTATTATAGATAAAAGATCATCCCATACAATGTTAACCGCCGGACAATCACAAAATATATGTACAAATGTTTCAGGGTCTCTTTTACAGAATGAATTTTTTTTCTTCTGGGGAGGCAAGACACATAACAAATTTTGAACATGAAAACTAGGGAGCAAAGCGACCGAGCTTATCTTTGGGTGCTTTATTCTCTTATATTTTGAATATAAATATTCATCACTTTTCTCAAAATAATAATGTAAATCTTGAATTCATTTGTCATATAGATGGACAATTTTAAAAATAAACAATGATTTTATATCGCGAGTAAATAGAAAGCATCTCTATCAGATCCAGAAAAATTGAAATAGGGGCCTATTTAAAGGAAAAATGAAACATATGGAACAAGATAGCCTGTTCAAAAACAGACAAATCAAAGACACAGATCAAGGAAAGTTTGAGAAAAATTGAATAGATAATAAGAAAAATAATGAGCATTATTTTTGTAGTTCATATCATTATTTTATTGTAATGTAGATCCTCCCATTGCAACGAGATGCGTGATGTCACAATGTGAACAACTTTGCCATTACTTTTGTATATATTTCAAATAATCCCTCTTTTATCACATCTATCAGTAGATTACTTATTCTTTCTTATAAGAGGGCATGTACTATACATTACAGATGAAGAGTTTGTGTAACCATGAGAAAGAGCAAAAAAAGACATTTTTGGAGTAATTTATAGTCCATTAAGGGGAGAGTTGATCACATGTGACATTACAACAATGTCAGTTGCATCACCCACCGCCAAATCGGTTCAAATGCTATAACTTTTGTCTCATTAAATTTTGTCTGATTTTTCTCAAACTTTTTTTATCCTATTTTATCCTATATTCTTTGATTTTTCTGGTTCCACACAAGCTCACCTGTTCCGAAGGTTTAATTCCCCTTTAATGTTAATTACAATGAAGTACACAATATATAAGTGGGTGATACCATCACATTATATGAAAATAATTAAGCAAAGCTTAATTAGAAAACTTTCCTCATCTCACATCCGATTTTCATTAATTTTTCAATAAAAAATGGTTCACCAATTTGTTGTTATGGTGGACTTTGGTATACCAAGACTGCCAACCTTTTTTCCATCAGACGTGTTGATAGAGAGTATCGTACTAATAATTGTACATTTATTTGTAAATACTCAACCGCGCATTACAATAATAAAAGGTAAAATAGTTAAGATAAATACACGAAAGTTCGATTAAGTTCTAATTACTGGAAAAGGGAAGCCTATATCTCTACAAATTATATAACAAAAAGTGACTTATTTATTGATACTCTCTTGAAAATGGTAGGTTTCAGTTTATTTTTGAAGAAGGTAATAGATAAATCACTGCTTATTAAAAATGGGAGAGTGTGGGTGTGCACAGCACTAACAAAGGCACTATCACCTATAGTGTAATCTTTGTTTTAAAAGGTGGGTAACTACGGAGAATGGTGTCATGAGAACTTCAAAGTCTGTGGGACTGGGTGGGCGATCGTACGCTATAATTCAAATGACATTGTTCTGCTAACAACTTCCTAAATTACAATGGATCACTAATTTTTAGTCATATGAAAGGAATATAGGGAAAGCTATAGCCTCTTTCTACAATACGCATGCGCTTGACAATCTCATGAAACGCGAAGAGCATCAAATGTGACGTCACATACATGAAACTCGAAGCGCGTCACAGTAGTCACCCTGGGAACGCCTCTATTTTATCACAGTGATTATTGTAATAATCTTATCCGAGTGAACTTGCATTCAGCGGTTTCTCTGATAATTCTTTACAAATCTTCGGTATTTTCCAAATCTTCATCATGGGATGTACAAATTCAAAAGTATGTCCTCTGCCGATGGGTTTGGTGGTGGAAACTTCACAAACTCGGCGTCAAAAACGTAATGGGAGATCATTGTTGAAGGCATTGAAAAAGGTGTTCTGCCGGAGAAATAAAGTAAGAAACACTCAAATTTTAGAAGGGGGGGGGGTAAGAAAAACATTAGGGGCCGACCGTCTACAATGTTTAGTATAATTTTTAAAGTAAATTCGAATGCTGCAAGCGCTAAAAGTACTAATGACTTTATTAAAATGAACTTTTTACGAAGCTGATTGGAAAAAAAGGTTGAAAAAACAAGAATGGTATGACTATTAATTATTGACCTTGGTTACTGTCACAGTGGATGGAGAAAACATAAGAGAGAGAGAGGGGGCGGATGGAAGGGGATTGAAAGAATTACTCATGGTATACTTTCTGATTGTCTCGCAACCCAGTGGCTGACAAATTTGCAAGGGGGGCTGGAACTTTGGGTTGATGCAATTTTTTTTCCTTTCTTCTTTGAGTAAAGTCCTTATTCCATTGAGACAAGCTTTTTATCCCCCTTTCAGATGATTTGTCAGTGGACCAAGTTTTATTTTTACTCTGATGGTGAGTCATTTTTTTTGTTGTTGCTCATATAGCAAGTCAAGTTTATAAAAAATCCAGCCCCCCTGGATATCTAATGGTGCGTCCCTTAACAGCTTGTATGAAGAATACACACATAAGCATAATCAAGTGCTATATTCATGAATCATACTCATCAACAGGTGGCACCAACCAATTTCTGCGACATTGATGAAGTCATCAACCAGCCTTCGACATCATATCCCAGAGACGAAAATGTCAACCCTCAAGAATTCCTGGCTTATGGTATGTCATGAATATGTAATTTAGAAAATATTCGTAAGAACGGTAGGATTATAATTACAAAAAGGCAGCGCCTTTTAATTTGAAGAATCTTTAATCCAATAAGTTCTTGTCAAATTGTCTTACTTTTTGAAGATTCTTCTTTAAATTTCTTTGTTTTTTTTATAATTTACAATTCACTGGCCTATCTTCTAAACATTTCCCATTTTGATTTCCTGTTTTCATAGAACGATTCTTGGCCAGTACTATTCTTGATGATAGCGATTCTGACTTCAATGACAACGTCGTCAAGCAAAAACAACCATCAATGTCATACCCACCAGGAAAGATCAAGAAGAGTAGTGACATCCTCGTCATTGGTAGGTCGTCTCTCTATAAAGAGAAGTAACACAATAGGAATTAATCACAAAGGGAAGTAGGATAGCCTGGGATGATTAAGATTATGGTACAATATTAACGGATAGTGAAATACAAAAAAAAATATCTGAAGTAGGGATATTTAAGCCCATGGATCTAGAAATTGATGCTTACTTTTAACTTTCCTTATTTAAATCTCGATTTACGAATAATAATATTAAACACGCTTTATGTTCTTCTTTGCTTTTCTCTGCAGATCATGGCGAAGACGAAGATAACTCGGCTCACATCACTCAAATCAAAGCACGCCCTGGGGGTGTGGCTTTTGAAGTTGCGAATAACTTTGACCATATCACAGATGTGACAGACGTCAAAGTCAGCCGTGGGGGCGTGGCTTTCGAGATCACAGCAGACCAATCTCTTGCTCCTTCTGCAGAGGTTTCAGAGATGTCTCTCCCGAGTTCACCAATCACAACCGTGAGCTGCACACGTCACGCTAAGGAAGGCATGGCTTTTGAGATCGATTTCAGCGATAACGAGGAGCAGAACCAACAACTCAAGACTCTCAGCAAAGTGACGTCACTCATTGCTAAAGATGGGTGGAGCGAGCATGACGTCATCAAAGAAACTGACGATGTATGGGTGGCCAACAAAGTTCTTGCAATGAATGTAAGTGGAGCGGGTCCAGATTTTGGAGAATTGTTTTTTGTTTTAATTGAGTTGGATACATTACAACAGAGATACATGTACGTCATAATTCGTTTTAAATTCATGTTAGTGCTTACGAAAAAGCAAATAGGCCTACGTACATATTTCAAAACATTTAATGCTAGAATACTTTAAGAAGTTTTTTCTCTCACCAAGTGATATCCTGAAGATATCGGTGTAAGCAAAGACACTACCGTGTCTTTGGTATAAACGGATAATTGGAATAATATTTGTTTTTGTTTCTTGCTGGTTTGTTTTAAGGACAATGCAAAGAGGAATAAGAAACGGTTGGCGTCTCTGAGGAAGGCTGAGGAAGAGTTCGACCTGATGACAGCCACTATGACAGAGAGAGCCATTGACAGCTTTCACTACATCCTGGTGAAGGAGACCTGTGCAGAACACAGTCTTCTTAGGAGAGCCCAGTTCAAGGCTTGGAAGAAGAAGATGATGCAGTAGATTGAGCAAGTAAGAATTTCTTGCACAACCAGGCTATACTAGATTGCAGTCAGCTATCCACCATGATATCTCTTCTTTCTGGCCTGCGACACCTTCCCAGAACGGAATGGAAAAGGAAAATGAAGAAGATGTGGGATTCCCTTCAAACGACCTTCGTTGCAGAGGAGGGCTTCCGGTATGATAGACCGGATAGTTCTTTGACACTCTTGTTGTCAAGAACACTATCTTCTTTGAAAGGCGGACTTTCTGACTCGCTAGCCAAGTAATGATAGATAATCTGCATCCAAGGAAAAGTCAATAAGCCAATCGCCCAAGATAGGCTTTCAGTGTATTACGGAAGAAGATGATGCAGTTGATTGATCAAGAAAATAAATTGCCGGAGGTTTAAGTTGAGATGGACCAGGGAAGTGGGAGTTGGATGGACCACGTTATAGCCACCATTATTTCTTGAAATCCTGGTGAAGGAAACCAGCTCTCCCCAAAGTCACCTTAGGCAGGCTCGTTGAAGGTCTGGCGGAAGAAGATGATGTTGCACCTGATCGAGGAAAATCTTCTTGTCGGTGAGATGGACCATTGAACAGACATAATCCCTCGTACACTGATACATTGTGGTGAAGGATAATTTCGCATATATTGCGCAGGCACGATTCAAGGAATGGCAGAAGAAGATGGTGCAGTAGATTGAGCAAAGGAACATCTTCTTGTACCTTAGGTGGACAATGGACATTATAAAAGCCAATTCTGATGAAGAAAAGACCAAAGTCACCTTCGGACGTGTTCAAGGCTTAACAAAAGCCATGGCAGAAAAGGACAATGTGGAGATAGAGTAGGCCGCTTTGAGACCCACTGCACAATATCACATTCAATGTGACTGAGCGAGATTTGACAGCAGTTTTGATGAAACTCGGAGCAATTCATGTCGAAAGTCAAGAAAGTGTCTTGCGGAATGAAGCAGCATGAATTAAAACCAATACAAATCAAATCTGTTTTATGCCGTCTTCTTTCTGATGACTTTGGGACATCATTGAGTGGCAATTAAAATTGTGCAACAATGGTGGTGATCATGGTGATGGGTGATTCCATGCAGAAAAATCAGAAATTTTCACAACATTTTACAACCTACTGTCCAAATGAACGAAGAACTTCAATTTGCTTTGTGGTAATATTACAGTACTACTGGGGAGACATGCAAGAAACTGACAACCAACAAAAACATGTTGCCCATACGTGAATTAGAGCTTTGCGTGTCGTACGGGACATTTCTGCGCCCCGTACGACACACATTTTCACCAATAATTTACCCATAAACATTTTTTTGTGTTGGTTATTAGTTTTTCACATGACTACCCACTATAGCTTTATCATTGACAAAAAAGAATATTTTATTGCTCAAGCATTCGGCTAGGAAACTAGAAATTGTTGTCAAAATGTACCGTACAACACGTATGGAATCGCCCTGATGGTGGTAGTGATGACAATGGTGAATTTGATAAATCATGGTGGCAATGATGGTGATTGAGAAGATGCCAATATGTTTTAAAGCCACCGCACACCATAAGACTGGCCCTCGATTCGATTTTGGAACAAATCGCATTTTGCTCTTTTTCTGAAATTGTGAATGAAAAGTAACTTTTTTATTTTAGGTCCAAAATGATTAACTCAAAGAACATTAATATATTTTCTTTTTTGGATGACTGCAAGCCAAATTAGTTTCAAATCGTAGCCAATCGTACGATTGGTATGACGTCATCAGGACTAGATATTAAATTCGCTTTGATTCTGATAAGGATGATAGCATAATCACAGATTTGAACATCAGTATTCGTACGATGATCTACAACATTATACAGTAAGATATTCCATGTTTCAATAATTATTAGCATCAAATTCTACTACGTTTTATTCCAAATTGGGTAGCAGACCAAATCATTGTAAGGTGTGCGGTACATGGCCTCATAATTTGCCTTTGATCTTGTGGCGAGGGTGGGATATGAGGATGATGAGAATAGTGAGGTTCGTGAGTATGTTGGTCATAACGATAATGACTGAGCGGGCTTTGCCTTGCTTGTCCACAAATGTAATGCGAGCAAAGTTCTTCCCGTGTAGATTGTATATTTTTGGAAATGTCTCCCCCAGTATTTCTGGTGAATCTGGATCTGCCCCTGCTGAGGCTAATGGTGATGATAAGGCTAATCAGTGGTGTAATGTGCCTAAAATGGCGTTCGGGAAAATATTTCTCATAAAAAAAAACACTGAGAGCAAACAAAACAAGCAAGGAGGAAGTTTTTACCTTTTTAAAATGAAAATCAAATTTCGTAATAGAATTTTATTTATTCAGAAAATCATATCGTAGTTTTTTTTCTTCTTTCTTTTCAAGTGCAAGTCCCCCTTCTTTCCTCTTTATTTCTACGTCGTGGAACTTACTAAATGACAAAATAAGTTGACAGGAATATTCTTCTCCTCATTGCCCAACTTCTGTGTAAAAAAAAGTAATTACCTCGTCAACTACTATACTAGTAAGAATTTTCTTTTTCCTCTATAAACAAGATTTCGCAAGAATATAGATGGCGCTAGACTGCACCGTTCAAGCCTGAAGGGTCTCACTGATCGACAAACTTCACGAATTCCGAATGATCGCAAGAATAACAAGGTGGTTCACGAACCACGAGTCTCGCCTGATTTTGCGTTCAATAAAATATGCAATATGGTCTTATGACCCCCTAGATGACCTTGACCTTGTCATCCTCAAGAACACCCATGTGGTATCAACCAAAAATAATTTGAACCAAGTAAAAACACAATTGATGCAGATTCAAAGAAATGAGAGCAAGTTGAACAAAAACTTGAAAAAGGGAAGGATATGACCTCTTATCATTTGACCTTTTACCCCTAGACAACCTTTGATAAAATCAAATTTAATTTTTTTTTAAACAGATTAACAGACCAACAGGAAAAGTGTTTAGAAGGTCTCTGCAGAACTTCGTTTAGGCATAGACCTACGATAGGTCCATGGTTCGGGCGAGACTACAAACAGTGGGCGAGCCGGTGGGCGAGACACCCGAGGCGACACCACTTTCAACGGAAGATCTATAAACTGGGGTCCATTTCATAAAGACTTACAACTATTTTAAATGAACAATTATTGTAACTACCATGGTAACATTACTAAGCAGCCAATTACAATCAAGGATTCCATATAATATACAGGTCTTTATGAAACGGGCCCCAGATCATGTCGGCTAATGAGGATATTTTATGATTTGTTTTATTACTGCCGGACGGAAAAGGGTGGTTAAAAGTAGATTGCCAATAAAAGCATACGACGAAAAGGAGTGCTAGCCCTACAACCACTTGCCAAAATACACCCCAGCCCCCCCCCAAAAAAAAAAAAAATACCTGCCAATTTTAGAATTACATAAGCACTCAGTGTTGAATTAAATTGTTTTTATTCAGACAAGTTATGAAAAAAATTCCTGTCTCGTGAAAGACAACAGAGGTTAAAGAACTTGTACAAGGTCGCTTCCGGGTTTCAAACTACTTAAAACTACACACATACAATACAATACAATATTAATAAACTTCATTAAAGGACAAGTCCACCCAAACAAAAGTTGATTTGAATGAAAAGAAAAAAATCCAACTAGCTTAACACTGAAAACTCATCAAAATCGGATGAAAAATAAGAAAGTTATGACATTTCTAAATTTCGCTTGATTTCAGAAAAATAGTTATTTGCACATCCCGGTCGGAATGCAAATGAGGGAACTGATGACATCACTTACTCACTATTTCTTTGTATTTTATTATATGAAATATTCTTACTTTCTCCTCATTGTCCTGTGAAACAAAGTTTTATTTTTCCCCGAACATATGGAATTACCATTGTTCAGTCAAGCCTTTTCAAATCTGCATGTAAAAATTAAAATATTGTATAATTCAAACAATAAAAAACAAAACAAATAGTGAGTGAGGGATATCATCGATTCTCTCATTTGCATGTGACTAAATTGTGCATAAAACTATTTGGTGAAAAATAAGCGAAACTTTAAAATGTCATAACTATCTTATTTTACACCTGATTTTGATAAAATTTTCAGCATGATGCTTGTCTGATTTTTCTCTATTGATTCAAATCTACATTTTTTTCTAGCGTGGACTTGACCTTTAACAAACTGAAGTACATTATAGATACGAAAGTATATAATGCATTATCTGAAAATTAATCAAGAGGTTGAAGGAAAAGGCGAAGCAAGCACTTGTGAAAATGAGTGTTGGGTGGAGGCAAGGAGTTTTGAGACATGAAGAACCATCCAATACTTTCCCTTTATCATGTTTATAGCCACTTTGATGCCGCAATGCTAAAATATGTTAGACATGTGTTTCATTGCATATATCTTGCAGATTGTAGACAAAGATTCCTGCCTAACTACAGACTTACAGGCGAATTAAAAATAAGGAAAATGCTTTTGTAATGATAATTACTTTACGCTGCTTCTGGTCGGATAATATGAGCAGACACATTGCTCACTTTTACAGGGGACAACAAAAATGAATGTTGCAATATTTCTTGAAATCTGATTTGAAATCACTCGACTGGCCGCATTTGGCCGCAGTTCTGACACATAGCATCACAAAGTGATACAATCCATCAAACTAATCATAACATTTGTATAGTGTGTGGGATTTTGTAAAATGTTGATTGAAAAAATGTCAAATTATTCGGTTTTATCACATTTTGAAACTGTTATCATTCAATATTTCGCCCAATATCAGGACACAATACGCCTTTGATACATATTTCGTCATGTGTTTAATATCCATGTTTGTGTTCAATATCTATGTTTGTGCTCAAATAAAAATGGAAATTTCCCAGTCATCTTTTTTAGCAACAAATCATTTTTCAGTTTTTCCATGAAATTGGCGGCATCACAGATCGCCACCAAAGGTTACATTGCACCTGTGTGTTTCTTTTGTACTTCTTTAGAAATTGGAAGCTATTTGCATATCGTTGTCACTCCATTCTTTTTACCTCCATGGTGGAAGGGCAAGTGATAGGCATTGGCAGATTATCATGAATAAACACGTATACCGTATATGAATATGAACTTACTGCTCTTGCTTCAGTTGTGTGCTTAATTGTACAAAACTATACATCGTTGTGTATTATTTGGAGAATGTTGGCAATCATGGCCATTCTAACGAAGTCTTCGAAATATTGCTGTCCAAAAAAAAAGAAAACGATCTAATAGCCCAATTAAAATGCATTCCAGGTCGAAAGCAGGATCATGCTGCATGGTTGCAGTCAAGGTTAATTAATTAGTAGTACATAATTGTTGGATGAAACAAAAAACCGCAATTAGTTGTTACCCTAACCAGCTGATTTAATAAAGTACATTATTTATTATGAAATATGACTTATCAATTGAATAAATCTGCTCACTGTTCATGCTGTTAATGCTTTCGATAACTTGCCACTGTTTCTGTTTCGCATTGCTTCTGATTTCAGTTTGGCAATTTGATTCAAAATATAGTAAGCAATATTGAATAATGAATAGAATGTATAAATTAAAAACTATTTATAGTATATAATTAAAAAATTGTAAAACTGTCGTTTTCAAAGGTTCAAATAATTCAGGTGTCAAAATAATGGCGAACAATCTGGCATTATTCATGTAGTATTTTCCAAATTTCATCCTACATAATTTCTCAACTTTGCCTTCTATCTGTCTATTGCTCATCATCTTCGAGAGAACATTACCCTTGGATACCAGTTACTTCCCCCCATTGGCATCTGTCTGTCTCGAGAGATAATAGAGTTTGCGCTGGTAGTTTCTTTTAGTTCCTAATTCATAAAGTGCAGCTCCTGCGATGACTAGATAGTCCAATCCTTGAGAGGCAGGTCTTGGTGCAGTTGCTGCATACAAATGTCACTTGTGGCTGAGCTGTTGGAGCCATGGCTAACTGTCGTCTTAGTTGTCTTTTCTCATCCCATTGTTCTACTCTTCTCTGTTCGCTCCTTTGGATGCCCATCTTCACAGCATGTCTCCATTTGGGGCGATCTGCAGCTAGGGCTTCCCAGTTTGTAGTGTTGATTTCACTGGTCTTCATATCCCTCTTGCACACATCCTTGAAGCGGAGGACAGGTCTTCCAACAGCCCTGGTCCCGGTCGCTAGCTCTCCGTACAATATGTCTTTCGGAATACGGCCGTCGTCCATTCTAGTGACATGCCCAAGCCATCTCAGTCGTCGTTGTGTTAGATAAGCATAGATGGTTGTCATTCCTCCGAAGTTCTTGAGGACATCCTTGTTTGGGATGTGGTCCTGCCATTTGATGTTCATGATTCGTCTCAGACAGCGGAGATGGAGGACGTTCAGACGACGCTCCTGGCGTGCATACAAGGTCCATGACTCACTGCCATACAGGAGAGTGCTGAGCACACAGGCCTGATAGATCTTCATTTTTGTGTTGGTGGTAAGTGAAGTTTTCTCCCAGGGCCGCTTTGAGAGTCTAGACATTATCATAGTTGCTGCTTTGCCAATGCGTACGTTGAGCTCGGGATCAAGGGAGAGTTTGCTGGAAATCATGGAGCCGAGATAGGTGAAGTTTTCAACCACTTGAAGGGTGTAGTTTCCAATGGAGATATCTGGAACACTGCGTACATCCTGGCCCATGATGTTTGTTTTCCTGAGGCTGATGGTGAGGCAAAAGTCTTCACAAGCTTCTGAAAAGCAGTCAATCAGTCTCTGAGGGCCTTCCTCGGATTGGGATGACAGAGCGACATCATCAGCAAACAGCATGTCTCTAATCAGGATTTTCCTCACTTTCGTCTCAGCCTGAAGTCGTGCAAGATTGAGTAGTTTTCCATCGCTTCTTGTGTGTAGGTACACACCGTCCTTAGATGATCTGAAGGCGTGTGAAAGCAGCACAGAAAAGAAGATCCCAAAGAGCATAGGGGCAAGCACACATCCCTGCTTGACTCCATTCTTGATTGGGAATGGGGCAGAAGTAGAGCCGTCATACTGGATGGTGCCATGCATATCATCATGGAATGATACAATAAGCTGAAGCAGTGTGGGAGGGCATCCTATCTTCTGTAGCAAATTGAAGATAACCTTTCTGCTGACTAGGTCAAAGGCCTTGGTCAGGTCGATGAACGCAATGTACAATGGCTGTCTCTGCTCACGGCTTTTCTCCTGCAGTTGGCGAATGGAGAATACCATGTCAATGGTTGATCTTCCAGCCCGAAATCCACACTGTGATTCTGGGTACACACGGGCTGCAAGCAAATGCAGTCTGTTCAGGATCACTCGGGCGAATGTCTTTCCAACAGTGCAGTACTTAGGAGTCCTTAGCAATAAACATGCCAACATGTCGTCAATAATGACCCTCACAC
Organism: Lytechinus pictus; assembly: GCF_037042905.1. Classification (NCBI taxonomy): domain Eukaryota; kingdom Metazoa; phylum Echinodermata; class Echinoidea; order Temnopleuroida; family Toxopneustidae; genus Lytechinus; species Lytechinus pictus. Next base: position 46,661,427 of record NC_087246.1, on the reverse strand, counting down.
AGCACTCACCATGCTCACCTGTGACTCACTATAAATTCTCTGAATTGGTACCTCTCTCTCCCCTCTCTCTTTGTTTACATCCTACATCACATTTGGGATGAAAACTACTACTTTCTTTTCTGACACACTTCTCAAAGTTTTCGTCTTTAGTAAACACGTGTTTTGAGAACGTCGTCAAATTACTTAATACTTTTGTGGACTTCCATCGTCTCACTTAGAGCAAATTCATCCATTGTATCTTCTACTTCATATTCAACAAGTTTTCGTACTACCCTTTTATTTCTCCGTCATTCCACTAAGAGAAAAATCCAAAATACCGCTTGTGCTAGCCAAGTTAGTTTTTGTGATAATATCTGTGTGATTTTGTGTATAATATGCACGTATACATACAAATATTGGGATCGTGCAATGATTGGAGCACTTTGAATATATTGGAGGATTGTCTGTCGGATGTCTCTACACGCATAAAGTCGGTAAGTGGAGATTGGCTTATTACCATTTCATCTTATAACCAACCCCCACTTCATTCAGTATGTTTCAAAATTGTGCAGCTATAACTGTATATATCTGTCTCCCATAAGATACAGTTAATACCTTTACAAGTATAAATAAACAAAACAAAAATTGCGAAAAATATCTTCCTTCTCTTATTTTTTTTCTTCTTCTGCCTCATTTTTTCCTTCTTCTTCTTCTTCCCCTCTTCTTCCTGTTCTTCTTCTTCTCTTTCCTCTTCTTTTTTCTTCTTCTTCTTCCTCTTCTTCTTCTTCTCCTTCCTATTCTTTTTCTTCTTCTCCTTCTTTTCTTCCTCTTCTTCTTCTTTTTTTTCTTCTGGAGTAAAGGATATAGATTCGGTACAGTTTGCAGTGTCAAAATAACGGCGGACAATCTGGCATTATTCAGTATGTTTCAAAATTGTGCAGATATACATCTGTACATTAGCTCTGAATTCGTGTCTCCCTTAAGATACAGCATATATACCTTTACATGTATAAATAAACAAAACAAAAATGGCTGAAAAATATCTTCCTTCTCATGTTCTCTTATTTTTTTTTCTTCTTCCTCATTTTCTCCTCCTTTTTTTCTTCTTCTTTTCTTCTTTTTCTTCTTTTTCTTTTTCTTCTTCTTCCTTTTCGCCTTCTTCTCACTCCTCTTCTTTTTCTCTTTCTTTTTCTACTTCCTCTTCTTCTTCTCCTTCCTCTTCTTTTTCTTCTTTTCCTAATTCTGCTTTGTTCTTCTTCTCCTCCTTCTCCTTCTTTTTTTCTTCCTCTTCTCCTTCTTTTCTTCTTCTTCCTCTTCTCCTTCTTTTCTTCTTCTTCCTACTCTTCTTCTTCTTCTTCTTCTCCTTCTTCTTCTTCTTCTTCTTCTTCTGGAGCAAAGGATAATCTAGATTCCGTACAGTTTGCAGTGAAATGTAATGGGCATTTTATCAGGAATCGACAGGCAGATCATATACCATCATGAATTGTCTATATATATTGATGAATATTTGACTTTAGTATTAATCTAATAAAGCAAATTGTATCGTGAAAGTTGCATAAACTTAGTTTGGGATTTCTGAAATATTAGATCATTCTATTCAATTCTCAAATTAGCAACCTGTTAAGGTCAGTTGTGACAAAGCTCACTTTCATTAATAGCACAAGATCGAAAGTAAAAGAAAATGTGGTCACTTGCGCAATATTAAGGCCAACTGATGAATAATTGATTTGCTACATTGTGTGTGATCATAAATGATCTTTTCTCTCAAGTCCTTCCTAAAAGGTAGAGAGGAAGTGAGAGAGAGAGGAGTTGAAGGAGAGAGAGACAGGAAGGGAGGGAGAGGGAGAGAGAGGGAAATAGAAACAAGGTAAATTTCTAGTCATTGGAGACAAGTTTTCATTTTCGTTATTAATACGATCTGCCGAGCTCTGTGCCATCCAAGACAATCTTAGTCAAGATGACTTTGTCGTGAGATTTTGCATATATATATATATATATATATTATAGAACGAGTCAACGATAAATTGTGTTAGTAAGCGACACCCTAAAAGTTATCCTACTCTTGGTTTCAAGTCCTGCACAAAGCATGCAGTTCAATTACATACGTTGATCTGATTATTCAAACCCAGAATTGAGGAATATTCGAAAGAGTATACAAGACAAAATCGCGTTGACACCATTCTCTAGTTCAGATCTAAACTTTCCGACATCGATTTCACCATGCATAGAATACATGATATGGCCCACCACTTAGACGAGCATACCCCCTTGCGGGACACCTATTCATCGGACAGCTCGAGCATGTCGAGTATTTCGTCCTCCCCATCGTCCAGCCCAAGCCACGACCGTCAACGGAACGGGAAAGAACGCGTGAATGGGTCGTACCAATCTTTACCAGCCGTTCTCCAATTCACCCTCGGGCTGCTCGGGCTGTGGAGCCCCTCACCGATGTCGCCTTCGAAGGCCAACCTGAACGTCCATTGCAAGCATACGGTCGTCACCATGCTCCCGGGTGATGACCATGATGACGATGACGGAATCCATTTGGAAAAATCGTCAGACGGCGTTCTTTTCGACGAGAACGAAAATAAAATCGACATGGTCAACAAGAGAAAACGTACGTATCATTTTAAATCGTTACGTTATGTCTGAAAACAAGACAATAAAATCAACTTAAGATTTCAAATTCGTGTTGAATGGAGGGGATTGTACAAATTAATGATCATTTCAAATACACTATTCAGTTAACAATCAATATGATCAAGTATATCGATAATCTACCCCAATTTATTACTTATAACATGTTTAATTTCAATAGCTCTGTCCATTTCTATACCCGACTCGCATAATCTGGAAATATTCATCTCGCATAATCCTAGATTTTATCTTTAAAAAAAAAGTTTCAAGAGTATGATGGGCGAGAAATTGTGCGATTTTGATTGGAAACATGTGAGCGATCAATCTTTACCCCCCCCCAAAAAAAAGCCCTTTAACAAGTTTAATTAAAGTTTCTAAAGTTTAAATAAACTAGTTTAAATACTGTGCTCGCCTTCAAATGGGACTTGTCACATTTCATTTTTGCGACGTCTCAACCCTTTCAAATCGCCGTCCTTTGATGTCAAATTTGTTTTTCACATTGATTTTAAACTCTTAAAGTACTGCAATCTCTGGACCCCGATGGTCCCTATTAAAATAAGTTGCATATAATTACGATTCAACGTGGGACCGTATAAGATCGAGCAAAGCGACCGAGCTTTAAAAGATTTGTGCTCTTTGAAACCTGTAAAGACAGTACAAAGACAAGCTTTGATGCATTAATTTCACTTCTAAATGAGGGGGGGGGGGTGAAGCTGCGAAATCCAGGAGAAAATCCTTTATCATCTCCATTTTCTCTTTCTTTTACGTTTTTGCGCTCCTTCGAAATGCCACCTACCTCTTTGGGGCCACGGGGGCCTCCATGATGTGGCCCAACATGGGGCATGTTGCATTGCATACTTTTCTATACTATAAATTTGTGACGTAATAATGATTTTGCTGTAAACATATTAATTATGACTGTAGTGGATGCTTCAATCTAAACCATGTTTTTTAAAGGCTTTTGATATTTTTCTAATCATCTTGTATAACATAGACATGATAGAGCATACTTCAAGCTGTGCAGTCATAACCGTGGACTATATATTTTAACCTCGGCCAATGGCCTCGGTAATATACACAGCCCATTTGAGAAATTCTGAAACCATGAATGCCACACAAAATTGTGTTATCATGATCATGAAATACGACACGGTGTATAATCATCAATACCATGATCATGTGAAAATAAAAAATTAATTGCTTCTTAATGGTAATTATAAACCAATCTTTCATGAATGTGTTTGTCATTCTTTACGTACTCACTTCTCAATGGATTTACTTTCATCATGAGCAAGTCACACGGGGCTATTAACAACGGGAAGGTATACAGATATTCATTCGAGCCAACCTATTCTCTTTTCTTTTTTTTTGAAATGGCTGATTTACAAAGTGTATGAATATGATCGTCCATCTAACACTGATTCTATTTTTGGTAATTACTGAACTTCCTTTTCCCTAATTGAGAAGAAATATCACCAACTTTGGAACTATATTTTGACTGCATGGAGAAAGGATAAGGGCTATTTTACTGCTTCATGACTAGTGATGAATTTGATCCCTCAGGAGATGCCTTTATAAATGCCGATCTATTTTAAAAATAAGCCGGTCGAGGGACCCTTACCTGGTCAGATATGGATTGCCAGATATATATCCTGTCCACCGGTAGTAAACATTATTATTTTTAAATGATATTTTTTAAAGTGCCATTTTAACACACTAGTCTATGGTAAATGTTTTATGCCCATGAAACCAGCAGAATACTAATTGATCATTGAGATGGAAGATGGCGCTACATGAAACTTTTTGAATCAGCAGAGACACTAAAATAATCAAAATGGCTCTGCTTTGGGTAAAATCGTACTTTGAAGACAATACATATAAGAATAAAGTAGACATATTTTTTCTTCCTATTTCGCTAACACAATTATAATGATTGGTTATGAAATTAACAGGTTGATTAAAAGGTTTTTAATAAAAAATGAAGGGCATCATTTCGTCCACGAAAAAGTTTGACAAGGAAAAAAAAAAAAGGTCTTCACTTTTCACTTTAAAAAAGGGGGGCACACTTTGGGTTGATTGGTGTTGGTCATCTTCTGTTGGGATTTTATCAATCTTTCATAAACCTATCCTCCAATTAGCCGCCTAATAGTAATGCGGATAATTCAATAAAAATTGCGTTCACAAACTCCGAAAATTATCCGCATTATTTTTACGAGCGCCCGTCCTGAAAAAGGCGGATAATCGTCATGACAACTGGACACGCCCCCTCCGATGCGGTTGTGTTGGAAAAGGGTGACCTTGTGACCGCACCATGGCAATTATCCGCATTATTTGGAAATACGTTCATAAACTCAAAATATTGTCCCGATGCTGCTATTATGCGGATACTTGCAGCATCAAAATAATGCGGATAACTCTGGTCCTCCTCCGATTTTACGAACAAATTATGCTGCTATCAGCCGCATAATTAAGGGGTATATTACTGTATCGAACAGTAGTATAATAATGTATTATGATTGTAATGTATAATATACTGTGATTTATGTATCATGTAATAATGTAATTTTAACCTGCCGGCCAACCTGATAGGTTGCCGGGCCTGGATCTTGTTATGCTTGATCCTTAATAAAGACATGATGTACTACTACTATACACGGGCATACATTGCATGTTGGAAATGACTATATTGATGGAATCTTGATATGGGGAAGGGGCAGGACCATTTCCTTCTACATAGGCATCTCATTATCATTGCCGCCTTTGAAGGCAATTCACAAATATTATCCAATTGTAAATCCTCTCAATTTGTATATAATTATATTTCAGGTCGTCTGATCTCTGACGTCATCGCTGTCCTTTATCTTCTTTTGTCGTGCGCTCTGTTGACGTATGATTTCCAGACTTACTTCAGAAACTTCTGGGGAAAGAAAAGCGACATCCTTCACCTTGTGTCTTACTCCACTTACCTCTTTCAGGTAATGGTCATTCCATTCGCATGCCTCTTCTCCCGGATTGGCTTCATCACCATGGGAACGCGTTACAGGCAAGGTTCTCCGCTCTTTCGTGGATTCTTGTCGAGGCGCGTAAAGATTTTGACTGGCTCACGTTTTGGCGCCAAAGGTCTGTCCTGGTTTCGTCTCGTCTGCTTCCTCGCATGGCCGATTACGAATGCTACGCTCAGGTTGGCCAACGATTACCGGATCGGATCTAACTGTCACAGTCGCTTGGCAGTCTACAAAGAAGTCTCTCACTGGAGCGCTCTTGTCGGGTACATCTTTTACGGCTGTTTTTGCTATCTCATCCACATCGAGCGCGTTTCGTTTCAATGCGAGGTGCGTCAGATTTCCAAATTCGCGCGCGACCAGGCCTCCGCGAAGAATATAGACGGGGTACGCAGACGGATACTGAGCTTCTACGAGCATTACCACATTCTGCGTCGTTTGATCCGGTGGTGGATGGCATTCACCATGGTCGTCGCCACTTGGGGACTGACCGCTCACCTCACCTGGAACTATCTCATCTACAGCAACATGGATGTTCATGACCCCCATCGCACTCCCGATCTCATAAGATCTCTCAACATTCTCGTCAGCGCGCAGAAGGTCATGTTCTTCGTGGTCCCATGCATAGCAATAGGTGGGCTGAACCTGGAGCACGTTTGGAAGCGGCTGAAGTACGAAATCGCCAAGAATCAGAGGTATGCATACAAAAGTTACTGGCGGGCCATCAACAAGTACCTGCACGAGATCAACGCGGACAACCCCAGAGAGATTACCCCCACCCTTCTCTTTACCGCCATTGGTTTCTACTTGGGCTTGAAACTGGACAAAGGGGACCAGGAATTCATTAAGTGGAACTATCCGATCTCCTGTAATACTACAGAGCAACATCTTTAAACTCGTTTTATTTCACACGAGTTGAAACGAGTGTCGGAAACAGGTACTCCATAAAAAAAGTTGTCTTACAAGTTTTCTACTCACACCCTCCCGAAGAAAGCTAAATATTAAGTAACCTTTAGCACTGTGAATTCGTTGTTTAAGACTGTGTATATTGGCGATTAGGGATTCTGATATAGAACGAGGTCGTGTCCTGTAGGTCGGGCCAATGCAGTAGTTCTGTACAATCTACACATCCAAAATTTATACATAATTACATGTAAGATATATACCCTCACTTGTCATATTGTCCCATTAACACAATCATACACAATAATTTACGATATGTAAAGAGTGTGTTTTTATGGCTTGTGCCATACCATGGGATTATCGCGTCGGCTCGGGCAATCGTGTACAGCCTACCCGACCATTCGAGAAAGCGACCCCCTAAATCAGGGGCGGTGGAACGTTTTTTTTTTTTTTTTTTTGGGGGGGGGGCAAAGCTAGAAGGGGCACTTATAGGTCAAAATGTGTATTTAGGTGCAAACGGATATTTTCACCATGAGATTACCATCTGCGTGAAGTAGTTGTGTGTTTTATAGTAATTAAGTTGAACAAATCCCTTTTAAAGTGATTTCTGATTGATAAGATATATATTTAGGCATTTTTTTATTGCTTGGGAAATTTTTCAAATCTGTAGTTGTAAAGCTTGCTTTTTGATGATGATAATGATGATGGGTTCTTGTATAGCGCCGGTATCCGCCTCAGCTGGGCGCTCATGGCGCTTGCTCAAAAATAGGAAATATCTCACAAATTTCATTGTCTTCAAACAGTGCTTAGGATCATCATTCAGTTCAAGTACTGTCCTAGTAATGCTACAATTGAGTTATTCTTGCAATAATGTTGGAGTGGGGAACAGAAAAGTCTTCAGGTAAGACTCAAAAGTTGATTGGGTCTCTGCTCTCCTGATAAATTGGGGAAGGCTATTCCACAGCTTTGGTCCAGAGATGTAGAAGGCTCTGTCACCCCAAGTTGTGTGGCTGAGAGATTCTGTCAGCAATGCTTGATCTGCTGATCTGAGACTGCGTGTTGGTCTATGCTGAGATAAGAGCTCTGATATGTAGGGTGGAGATTTATCGTTAAAGTATACATCCAAAGAAAATTCACGAAAGTGATGATTATAGACAAATTATATATGAATGGAAAGGTCTTGTATTTTTATACACAAATATGTCACTAAAAAGTCTTATTGATGTCGTGGAAATGCAAGAAATGAAATTATTAGAGACCCTTCTCAGCCCCCCAGCCGCCCCCAGACAGACAATAACGCTATCAAATACAGTCGAGAATAATGACGTCACATGATGATCGACTCACTCAGCCGCTCTCTAGCTCTGTGCAAGCCAGCAGTACACTGATAGCTGATTCACCTTCCTGGTCTCTATTTTTCTTCGAATTTACCGTTTTCTTCATGTATTGTGATATCCGAATTCTGTTTTCGACAACTTCAGACTATAAGGGAACCAGAACTGTGTTATTTTGCCCGGTTTTTATTGAATTGTGAACTGGAAAGATCGATTTTGTCCACTCGACAGTCTTCGTTGTGTTGCTCTACTAACTATTGAAAAACTCCAAGCTGCACGGTCCCATTCACTTGCTCCCGATGCATGTTGCAGGTTACGCTGTTTGATCCAGTCAAAAGTCAAGGTAAGCATGTTTGGAAACTCTACTTGTTCTGACGATGCATTCAGGTCAGATGACATATACAGATCTGATATAAGTTTAGAATCATGCATTTTGGCGTATACTATTAAAATTAAAAAGTCTTTATTTTAGAAATAATGTTTTTGCACAATTCCAGCAGATTTTTTCTTCAGATTTCTAAAACTGTTCAGGACTCAGGCAGGCGATTAAATTATTTAGGAGCACTGGTATGGACCATGGCTGAAAATCTGCTGTTTCAGAGGAATGTTTAAGTTTTTATTATACACAGAATTATATCACCATGATGCCGATGTCATGAAGCCAGACAAATTTTCAGCAGTGATTACCCTGATTCCTGGCCAAAATCACTCACACGTATTGCGAGGTTAGTATTAGTATACTAACCTCGCACCACGAACCGCGTTTGGCAGTGGATTTCTAACTAGTGGGTCGCGCGTGCTGGGATCTCACTTCTTGGGTCCACAACACACGACTTCTATGGCTTGAATTTTCTGTGCGCGGCGGCATGAATGAACCCTTGGGTGGGCCAAAATTAGAGTCTGGTGTTTCTTTCTGATTAGAGTGTTGCTGCATATATGCATGCGTAATGCCTTCAACAATGAAGATAAATGCAATCTTTGTAATGACACAGAGACTCAGAGAGCACCGTACCTCAAGTGATGTTCGTGTAGTCTCCACTTCACTACTGCTACAGCCTACACTACGCTACACACCTACCCGGGTAGGTGTGGCGTACATGTACGGTAGTGTAGCGGTAGTGAAGTGGAGTGGGGCCTACACAAACATCACTTGAGGTAGAGCACCAGTGTTCTGAGTGGAACTTTTCAGGTGTCTTAACCTACTATCATTTGTTGTTGACCGGGAATTACATGCCACCGCACGTCATCAATCATCACGATAATTAAATTCATACTTTGATTTGATTATTTAAACTATTTCTTTTTTTCTCTCTTCTACACACAGATCTGCACACTTGCTGACTCTGGTGACTTCTGGTCTCTGCTTGCTACCTCAATCTGGGAGATTCCATCATGTCCTTTTACTATGATTTGGATATAGCCATTTTTTTCTTCACTCTTTCCAGGACCTACGGTTTGCAAGTTGTGGACTGATAATGATACAAAAGAAAAATTTTCTTTATCAATCTTGGAAACAATTTTGAGCACAGTTTTGGAGAGAACTAAGAAATTTGACTTGGACAGGAATACAGCTTGTCAAAAATAATAACACACAATTTAAAACGAAAGAACAATTTTAATGTTACTAGGGCATTTTGCGAGAAATGTTATACTCGATCACACGTCCCAAATCAAGGGTAAGTCCTTTGATTAAACATGTAGTTGAATTGCGATTGCAACTCGACCTTATTACGCTTGAATTTGAATTTAAGACTTACGCTTGATTTGCAATTGAACATAAGTTTCTTGCAGTGCCCCATAATTATGTTTTGTTATCAGATATTTAACGTGCTGATTTTTCTCGAAAAGTATAATATATTTGTCCTTTTAAACGGTATTTGAATATGGGTACGCCTTTTATTTGTTTTCCACAATATTTATTGCATGTATGAACAGAAGTGAAATATTTATTGTGAAGCACTGTGAATGTAGTGTGCTGTTGTGTGATGTTCATCATTTTTGTTATAAGACTGAAAGCCTGGTGGATGTGAGGAAGTGGCCTGGATGAAAGAAAAGTGAACATGTGTCCAATTACTGATTTGCATATTCTAAGACAATTTTGTTTCTGGATAAATTTTGCTATGCATTCCCTACATTAAGAGTAAAGGAGAAGTCCACGCAATCAAAAATTCATTTGAATTTAAAGAAAAATAACAAGATATTGCAGGAAATTTCATTAAAACTTTGATTCAAATTTATATAATTACTATTTTAACAGTTCCGTAAATATAACCTATTGTGATCAGATGAAGAGTTTCCTATCGTCAAATCTGCAAAGAATAAAAAACAAAATGCCACAAAAAATAGAAACGAATGTGATGTGAGTGACAACTCTAATTTGCATATCATTGTTTTGTGTATATGACTGTTTTGAGTAAAAACAACAAGGGAAATTACTCTATTCAAATAATTTTTAGTTGATGTGGACTTGACTTTTAACTCTACCCCTCCCATCCCAAATAAGAGTAGAAATAATCTAATCAAGAACTTGAAAATCAAAAGCAGCAATTAATAAGCAAGATTTGATAAATACAGGTCTGAATAGAATTTCACAAGAAAATAAAAAGAGAAAAAAAGATGGGTAGGGACGGGGAAGGAATAAAACAAAAATGCCCAGAAAAAAAAATCCGAGTTTCGAACCAGGGTCCTCGCACATGACAAAACAATGGCCAACGCATTTGGCCACAGACCATTGCCCTACCGGAAAGGCATTTTTTAAATATATGTAATAAAGTCCGCTCGCCGCTGTTGCCTAATAATGCTTCGGCAATTCAACTGCAATTTCAGTCATTTCGCGATGGATATTGCTGTGTTTTTTTTGTGGTTCCTGACTTTGCTACTTAATGAAATTTCATGATTTTTGTTCAGTCATAAAGAAGAATGTCTATGCTTTATATTGATTATAATATTAATGTGACGCAAGTGTGATTTCTACGTGAAAATATGCTTTGTTTATTCACATATATTTCTTGAAAAAAAAAAAAATTCTAAGCTAAATATCGGTTACCAAAATACGTTAAATGTGCACTTTTTTTCACTGTTCAGTAAATTCAAACTTTTATCTATATAACAAGACCAATATTAAGAGCAATAAACAATTCTAAGAGCAAAAAACGCTGATTGGAAAGATTGTCTCCAATGGGCTGCTGTCAGCTCAGCTGCTCACTGCTCATTGTGTGACGTCACTCAGCTGGAGCTCGCAAGAGGACCGGTGGAAGGCAGAAATATGGCATGAAAATAAATCATTTTTGAGAGCTGATTTCTGCAAACTCTGATCACTATTTTGAAAAGTGAAGTTATATATCTGATTAGTATACTTCCCCTTTACAATGATGACCACATAAAGTCATTATAAAATACTTTTGATTCTTTGGATGTATACTTTAAGCGCTTTAAATACGAGGACCCCAAGTTTATAGGCTATTCTCTGGTTTACAGGCAGCCAATGTAGGTCACGCAGAATTGGAGTAATGTGGACTCTCTTTCTTTGAAGGGACACAAGACGTGCGGCCATGTTCTGCAGACGCTGAAGTCTGTGCAGTTGATGTGGAGTCAAACCAGTCAAAATTGCATTTTTGGTTAATTACGGCGCTAATTATTGTTAAAAGGGCATCCTTGGGAGATGATGTGAGCGCGAATCGAGAGCTCAAACTTTTGGACATTTCATATAATAAGACATGAAAATCAAACATTCTGAGCAGTTTTTGTAATCATGAAAAAGATGTGTATCTAACTAAAGAATTAACACGAGCGCGAAACACAAGCTGAAATTTTTGATATGCTGACCAGAAAAGGAACCTGTAAACGACTGCATTTAGTTACCCATGAATAGGATATCTCACCAATTGAATTATGCAAGCGCGAGCTGAAAATTCGTGATGTTTCTACCGGAAATTCTAAGCATTTTTGTAACCATGAACAGGTTGAATGCCTTACTGAACAATAATTGATGCGTGCGCAAAGCGCGAGCCAAAAATGTTTTTTTTTTTTGCCTAAAATGTCTTAGGTTTTACCTCAATACTGAGGATATTTCATTTTGAAAAAGGGCACATTCATTTTGAAAAAAGGGCATTTTCATTTTGAAAAAAAAATCAAAATGCCCTTTTTCAAAATGAATTGTGCCCCTGCCCCCCCCCCCCCTACGGTTTCGCCGCCCCTGCCCTAAATTCCCGAAACGTAGGGTCCACTTTAACTGACCATTCGATAATTTTGCAATCATTTTCACAAAACATTGGGTAAACTGGACCCGACCTTTCGGAATTTAGGGGGTCCTTTTCACGAATGGTCGGGTATACGCGATTACCCGACCCGACGTGATAACTCGATGTGATGACACAAGCCATTTTTATTGACTCTATATGGTACCATGGGTACGTGATTTGCGGTCTTATCGTCAAGTACATTTCCCTTTCAGTACAGTTGACATCAGTCGTATAATCGTAGTAGTTGTAGTGGATTTCCTATGTTTAAGACACATTAGAGAATTAAATTTGGTTGTTTGGTTATGAATATCTGGATAGATCTATCCTTCATGATGACATAAAAACATAGGCGTTAAAGAGAGCACACCCTGCCCTCAGATGGGATTACAAACGATGCCTTTTTTTTCGAGTGCTCCTCGAAAGAACGGAATGTAGGCTCAGTCGGTAGAGCGTCCGTCTCACAACCGAGAGGTCCGGAGTTAAAACGCCGGTAGCGTCAGAGTGTCAGACCTAAAGACGTTAAAAGATTAGAGTTGCTGCTACCGTACCCTGTTTGGCGTTCAATAATTTAAGGGATAGGGCCTCGTCTATCTGGCGCTGCACAGCGGCTGCTGGGCCCACGATCGAGTATTCCATTTCATGTCTATTTCGAACAATAAAATGTGGATTTTCAACATCTATTTTATCATCTCTAATGGTATTTCCATTTTTTTTTTCTGGGAGTGGAGGCTTGTCCGAATATTTTCCCTTCCTGGCGAAGTTTTCCAGGTACTCCTAAAGACATAATAGTGTCTCCATCCCACTATCCCTTTGAGATATGAATACATTATTCCTGTCTGAATGGACCTCAGTTTGTACGTGTATTTAATTATTTATTCATATCACGCACAATGTTTATCTGTTCTGGTAGTTTTGTAATAAATCATTAATTTGCAAAAAAGTCTGCGAGCGATTTATGTTTTTATCATCTGGTAACTGATACAGTAGTAATATAAGGGAATGCGTGGGTAAATTGCCATTCCGTCCATCAACATTTCGTCTAACATCCATTTGGTCCAATCATTATTTCGTCTTATCACCAGTTCGTCTATGACCATTCCGTCTCATTACCAGTTGGTCTGATATTCGTTTTTATTTTCATTCATTTTGCCCAAATTGACAATTAGACTGGTATATGGACTAAATGACTATTGGACCAACTGGTTATTAGGCGAAATGGTGAGTGGACGAAATGGCAGTTAGACCGTGTGGATATTGGACGAACTGATGATAGACCAAATGATAGCAGACGAGTTGGCAATAGGACGAATTGGCATTGGACCAAATGAAAATAAACCGATGCATTTACTGCACAAGAAAGTGGAAATAAAAGCCGAGTATCATTCATGGCGACATTTCGACAACCATGCTGTTTATGGTTGAAACATTTGAAATATCAAGATTAATGTTGTATACTCCTTACATCGTTACATTGGCCTCAACTTCAAATGTTCTTACATATTCAATGTATTGAAAAACATGATAAAAGAAACCAAAACTTCGCTTAACTAGTAGACAGTGTCATATCTATTCAGATTTTATAATATGTTATTATCATACAATCGAGATCGTAAGTGGAATTTCCCCAAACCACTTAAAAGCAATTAAACGAGCTGTGTGAGAGATACTTAAAGAGTTTCCATTAACATTCCGAAGATAAATGAAACAGTGCCATGTTTACAACAGGCGACCGTTTCATAAGAGTTGTTTGCTTTAAAAAGTTGACTTTCTCCGACAGTTACCATAGTAACATTCAGAGGCCAGTGTATCTCAGCCATCCAAATCCAAGAATTTCACTGAAATTGTCAGCGCTGACAATAATCTAGTCAGTGCTGACAACTTTCGTGAGACCCCCTCTCCTCCTTTCCCCATGCTGGCTTGTGAGGACAGTCTTCGTTCGCGGAGCGTGAGAGGGTGGCCGCACCCTTCCGAGAAAACTGCATGGGGAGGGGGAGGCTTTCTCGAAAGGGTGGGTTGAAGAAGGGGAGTCAAATAAAAGCATGATTTCAAGACAACGGGGGGGGGGGGCTTCAAAAGTTGTTCTCCTGTACCAGGTTTGTGTGCATGTGTGTAACTCATTTTTTACGTTCTTCAAGGGTTCTGCGTCGAGTTTTCGCACAGCGATGTACGGAGAATACAAGAACAGAGATTTTTTTTGGTCAAAATGTCCTTCACGACAAAGAATGACCAAGAAGTCTTTGTCGAAAATTTGCTAATCAAAACGGCTCTTAAGTCACCTTGAAAATATCCCCCACTCATCATAACGTGCGTCCAAGTCTAATTTCATCTTCGAGATAGGCTGCAGAGCCCTTTGAAGATTACAGCAGATGATGATGATGAAGTCCTTGACTCAAATTATTTGTCAGCTCCGAAACTTAGGACGATACTTCATGCTGTTCCGGATCACCAATTTTCGACAAAGACCTCCCAGCTGTACGTCGTTAGACGGGCATTTTTAATAAATGTATGTGTTCTTTAAAATTTCGTACGTTGCGGAGTGAAAACTCTCCGGTCATTCCTTGAGACGTCTTAACAGACGTCCCTTTTTCAGGTCAGTATATCAAAGAATTTCAGTTTGTGCTTCGCGCACACAATATTTGTTTAGTGACATACATGAATTCGAAATACTAAAAGTAAATTTAGTCGTATAGATCATCAGGAAATATTTTAAAAAAAATTGGTAATAAGGCCAAATAAATTTCATGGGTAAAAAAAAAAAATCTATAACCCGAATATCTGTAATCCTATATTTACAAAGACAATTATTGTTTCTTAATAATCTCTCGATATCCCATGAAAGGACCATTGTTTGAATGCATTTTCTTTTGTGGTCTGTTCTGCGACAAACGGCTAAACAAGAGCTCGCACAATTTTAAAACCCACACTTTTTTCAATACAACCCCACACACACCCCAACTGTAGCCTTAAAAAAAGTTATTCGAAAAAATATTATTTTTTTCGATATCATAAGTTCCAATGCTTACTTTGAGCAAAAAAAATTATTAATTTTTATTAGTACTTCATATATACATGTATATAGATACATATAAATATATGTATATATATATATATAATAAACACAAGTTCACAAGGTTGACTGGAGGTTCATCAAATTTAGGTCGTAATTTAAGACGTCTGTTTATAGATTTTCATAAGGCGGCTGCCAATACTTATTGACTTCAACGACTTAAATTACGACCTAAATTAGCCTTACTTTAGTTGTAGTAACATTCTTCTGTGTATACATATTCCGCAAATTTGTTTGTACATTATGGCCACTTGTTTCTCTTGTACTTCAGATACCTGAAGAAGGCCCAATTATGGCCGAAAGCTTGTGAATAACTTGATGAACTGAACCCCGGCTACGTTTCATTGCTTTATTCTCGCTGTATCTACATATAGCATCCTCTCAAATATATATATATATATATATTATATATAAAATAATCACAAATGGTTTAGAAAATGCCCTACAAATAAAATCGTAGATTTTAAAAGGAGCATAGCTCTCAAAAATGAAAGGTATAGTCACATATATATATATATATTTAATTAATTTTAAAAATGTGCTTAAAATAACATTTAATAAATGGTTACATGCTTGAACCAAATTATCGCAAAAACATGCATTGTTTACATACACATTGGTCATTTTCGAATTCCTCTTCGTGTTATTTTCTATAATATATAAACTAAACCAGTTTGAATATTTTCACCCATAAAAAGGGAATTTGAATTATATTGAAAGAGTGATATTTCATAGCATAATGGTTGTTCTCGTATACTCATTTATACTATCCTCCGATAGCCTATACTTTATTGAAAAAATTATCGAAATAACATACTATAATAATTACATAACAATTCTTCAATACAAAAACAAAATACATCACCATAAGTAATACTGTATATATTATGTTGAAAAATCATAAATATCAATGAAATCTTAAATAATTATTTTGAAAATGATGTGCGAAATATGCAAATTTATAACTCACAATGAACATAATTATACGCAATGAATATACTCAACATTATAAAGCAGTCGTAAATCCCCCAGCTTAGAAACCTTTTTAAATTAAAAAAATCATGGTGATATGGTAAAGCAAAATTATTTTACTACGCAATCAATGGAAATTGTTTCAAAATCTAAACATTTTCTTACAATCGTATTGATAACTCAAATGATTTAGAAATGCTGTAAATTTTTCACTGAACTTTTTCAACATCTTAACAACAAAAGTTGCCCCTGATGGACCTCGTAAGTCGGGATATAACTTGAACGATGTTTAACATTTTAAGCACGTTGTTTAAGCCCATCACTCTGACAACTATTGTTTAAACTCGCTAAAAATAGTTCACTCTAACTTCACTTGAAAAAAAGTTCTGATAAGCAAAAGAAGGGGGATAGGGATCCATTACATAAGGGAAAATGGGATATATTTCATTCCTCACTTTCAAGGGGGGGGGGCACAAATCTTCGGGCATTTTTATTCATTGAACCGAAGTAGAGTGGGTTCATGATACCCCCTGCCCCTGGATTTTTACCAGCTTTTATATGTCTATCCTTTATTTGAAAAAATGTACCTGTGAAAGGAAAATTCCGAATAAATTCCTGGGCGCACATAATTGATACTAAAAGACTTTTCTAAAAAATGTACAAATATTAAAAGAAGCAGTATGAATTATCAATATAGTTAACCTCTACCTACCCGATTCTTAATGTCTATATATGCAGATAATCAGGGAGACTTTTTGGTCATGTGCTCGTGGTTTAAGGCGTTTAACGGTGTTTTAAGAATGAATTTCTTCAACATATGTCGCGGGGAATAGACCATCTCGTGTTCCAGTTTCCGTTACGATCTCTCCCATCCACCAATCACCTTCTACCTTGTTGATGAGAGTAATGGTATCATTCTTTTTTAAAGACATATATCCCTCTTCCACTGCCTCGAAATCCCATAATGCCTTGTACTTCTTTTTCCCAGCACCCTACAAGTGTAAAATATATATGAATACGAGTTTTATACGGGTGTCACGAAATTTGCTCCGGCGACAATCACCCCGGGCTTCATTTCGTCTAAGATATAGGCCCGTATTCTGAAGTCAGGTTTATCTTTGACCATGGTCTTACTCTGTGCTAAAATTATGGGAAGCCAAAAGTGTCAAAATTTTTATTAAGTTGTATGTTTCTTATATTTACTGTGCTCTTTCCTGATTCTTCAATGGTGAAGACAATCGTCTATTTATGCTTCCTAGAGGCTATAGACAATTATGAATGATTTGAGAGCAAAATGAGCTGAAATATGATATCTCTACTGTTAGTGATTTATGTAACAATTGGCTATCCATACTTAAACCACAACTTTAAACCTGACTTCAGAATACGGGCCGTAGTGTCAAATCCAGGGTTGAAGTTGGTCAGTCCATTAGTGTGTGTAATTTACAGCGGAGCAATTGTCGCCGGAGCAAGTGTCACGGAACCTTTACATACGTACCGTTGATGTGCATTTGCATCGTTATTGAACTAAATTATGCAAGGTTCAAATATAACATTTAAAAAAATATATAATATTTATCTCTCCTCCAACCTCTCCGATGCTATAGCGTGTTGATCTTGGCTAACAATTATCTTCAATTACAAATTTGAATTGCCAATTTAAAACTATAATTGTTAGCCATCTTCTAGTAATATTCCCTGAAAAGACAAAAATACATTTTAGAGTCATTCGATCATTACGAAATATGACAAAAAGCCCGGGGTATTAGACCGATTGCATATAATAACTATATATTAATCATCCGGTATATCTTATGATGAAACTTAAATACCCCCAAAATCAGCATTCAGATAATCATAACCGGCGCACACGCATGTACTGTATAGTGTGTGACATCACTGGGATCAGAAAATAGCGATGTCTGCTTTTCGAGTGTGCTACACTATTCATCAGTAACATGCCCAAATTATTGAATGTCAAGTCCACCCCATAAAAATGTTGATTTGAATCAATAAAGAAAACTCAAACTAGCAGAACGCTGAAAATTTCATCAAAATCGGATGTAAAATAAGAAAGTTATGACGTTTTAAGGTTTCGCACATTTTTCACAAACAGGTTATATGCACATCTCAGTAGTGGCGTACCCTGGGTCACAGAATTGGGGGGTGCACAAGAACAAAAATTTGAGTCACTTAGTGAGCGCGCGAAGCGTGCTCAGTTGCTAGGTATACTGACCTAAGACATTTTAAGGACAGTGCCATTAAACGGATATGTATGTCACTGATCAAATTATGCGAGCGCGAAGCGCGAGCTGAAATTTTTTTATATTTAGACCTAAAAAGGGACATTATAAGCAAATTTTTGTAATCATGATACGTACCTGTCTCGCTAAACAAACAATGCGAGCGCGAAGCGCGAGCTGAAAGTTTTTTATATATTGACCCCAAACAGGGATATTTTAAGGACTATTTTTTAAAGGAATCCATTAAGAGTATATATATCTTACCATAGTCATCTAATGCGAGTGCCAAGCGCCTGCTGATTTTGTTAAAATTACAACTAAACACACGAAGCACTTTTTGTACTCATTGTAATCACGATTATCATACGCATCTCACTAATCAAATATTGCGAGCGCAAAGTGCGAGCTGAATATTTAGGAAATTCAGACCTGAAGAGGGGCATTCTAAGGCTTGTTTGTAGGAATTCACTACGACCATACTATTTCACTAAAGCCCCTTTCACAATTGACGTACGACCACTTGCGACCTTTTGGTCGTGCGACAGGCTGCAACAGGCATCAATCGCCAGTCATCTCATAATATCGCACATAGGCTTTCACAGTTGCAACAGCTGTCGTACAACAAAAACAACCAGTAAAACCCCTTGCACGAGTAAGTCGCTTATGATCCTATTGTGCTCGTGCGATCACATGCGAGTGTTGCACGAGGGATTGCGAGGGGAACGGTCGCAAACAACGGTAGTGCAATGTTGTAAGCCGTTGCGATCGGTCTTGCAACAGTCTTATGGCCCATCATATTATCGCACCCAGTCGCAAGACAGGTCTCTGTACATGTAGGTCGCTAGCACATGTGCAAGTGTTGTACGACCTCCAGTCGAGTAAATGCGACTACTTAGTTGTGCCACCTCTCGCACCAAGTCGTGCAACGTTGAACAACACTCCCACGATGATCGCCCGACCGATGGTACGACCCCGGATACGAGCTGATGCGAGTGAATAGGTCGTATTTGATCGCGTTCGGATTTTGAACATGTTCAAAGTTCAGATGTGACCAGTCAAGACCACCTCGAGTTCGTGCGACCGTCTACAACGAGTGCGAGTGCTCGCAAGTCACCAAGAGATCGATCGTGCAACAGCAGAAAAAAACTGTTGCAGGCGGTCGTAAACTGGTCGGATGTCAATTGTGAAAGGGAATGTACGGTCGCATACATGCGAATGCAACGGTAGTGGAATGTTGTAAGCCGTAATTTCGATCGGTCTTGCAACAGTCTTATATTATCGCAACCAGTCGCAAGACTGGTCTCTGTAGGTATATATCTAGCGCATGTGCAAGTGTTGTACGACCTCCAGTCGACTAAATGCGACTATACGTAGTTGTGTCACCTCTCGCACCAAGTCGCACAACGTTGAACAACACTCACACGATGATCGCCCGACCGATGGTACGACCTGATGCGAGTAAATCAATCGTATTTGATCGCGTTTGGATTTTGAACATGTTCAAATTCAGATGCGACCAGTCACGACCACCTCAAATTCGTGCGTTCGTCTACAACCACTGCGAGTGCTCGCAAGACACCAGGAGATCGATCGTGCAACAACAAGAAAAAACTGTTGCAGGCGGTCGTAAACAGGTCGTACGTCAATTGTGAAAGGGGCTTAACCGAATGATGCGAGCGCGAAGCGCGAGCTGAAAATTTTGATATTCAGATTAGAAAAAGGGACATTTTAAGACCTTAAAATGGGGCAATCACTTTATATAGTCATGAAAACAAATTTATGCCACTACATAAAACAATAATAACTCGAAGTGCGAGGAAATATATTTAAAGTATATTGACTTGAAAACGGGAGGTTTTTGTACAACAGGATTATATATCTCTTTAAACAGACAATGTGAGCACCCGGAACAATGAAGACATAGGCCCTGAGCAAATTATGTTTCATAAAGTTATGAAAAAATGTTTCTTATGTAATATAACAACATAATTATTATTATAATTATAATGAACAATAATTTCCTCTTTCCCGCTACGTTTTTTTCCTTTCTCCCTCTTTTCTCCCTTTCCCCCTTTTATTTTTTTGCCAGCCGATTGGGGGGCACGTGCCCCCCATGCACCCCCGTAGTTACGCCACTGCATCTCAGTGACGTGCAAATGAGACGGTCATGTCCCTCACTATTTGTTTTGTTTTTATTGTTTGAGTTATACGTTATTTCAGTTTTTACAAATTTGACAAAAAGGACCAACTTGACCGAAGCATAAAATGTTAAAACAGTGGTAATACCACATGTTCAGGGAGCAATATAACTTTGTTTCACATGGCAATGAAGAGATATATACCATATATCATATAATGAAATACAAAAGAAATAGTGATTGGGTGACGTCACCAGCCCCCCCCCCCCCCCCCCCCCCATTTGCATAATCCAGACCAGGATATACATATAACTGTTTGTAAAATTAAGCGACGCTTTCAAATGCCATAACTTTCTTACTTTACCTCTGATTCTAATGAAATTTTCAGTGTTGAGCTGGATGGATATTATTTCTCTTTTTATTCAGATCCACTTTTTGTTGGGGTGGGTGGACTTGCCCTTTAACAAATATCAACTCACCAACTGCATTCTGAGCTCATCTGGTGTCTTACTCTGGATAATCAAACATAAAAATGCAGAAGACGGGTAATAAATAATATATAAGAATAAATCTAGTTTATATTATTGTGGATAAACAACATGTTTACATTTCTGCATGCAATGGTTTGAGGTGTTTTTCAGTCGAGGCGGATCTACACTCCAGGGTGGGGGATGGTACAGGGTGAAGGATGGTAGGGGTGAAAAAAGGGGGGAAGAGGCAAGGGCGGAAATCTCTCCCCAAAGGCACGGGGACCAGGGGCTGGAAATTTTGACAAGCAAACCCTTCTATGTTTTTGCCTAATCTTAACGTGCTTATCGTGTCCCTGGTTTGAATGAAAATAGACCTGCAAAAGATATTTCGTAACAAAATTTGATCGCGACAATTTATTGTTTTATTATTTATTATTTTGAAGTGAAAAATCATTGATGACCGTTACGAAAGATGCCCACAATTGACTGCCCTTGCAGGTGTGTGTACTTTCCTTGCATTCTCAACCAAAGTTCATGTTAAAACAACTATATCATATACACTGTGTCATGATTATTGGCAACTGGGAATTTCTTAACCCAACAGGGTAAAGGCCTGATCCCACTGGCCGACGGATGCAAAACGTATTCATAACGGATACTGCGGACAAGCAAAATTTCGTGGTGGTTCCATCCGTTTTCATCTGCTCCAGCTAGACATGGGACAAAATGGGCGAACAATGAAAAGACAGTGGACGGATGCTCGATGGATATAGAGCATATGTAACACGTATGCAAAGAGTACACAACGGATACATAACGTTTTCAAACGGATGGCAAGATTCTTTTTCCGTTTTACACCCTCTCTGCATCCGTAATGCAGTGGGGCCGGGCCTTATAAGCGTCACAATATTCACTGAAACATGGACAACATATGACGTTTCGCTGAATAGTGTTTAATACTATAATAGCAAGGTATGCGTGCAATATATTCACTAAACAATGAGACCTCATACGTAAGCCCAGCATTAGCCCATGAATTGCTGGTTTTATATAAGAAATATACTTACCGTATCTATTGTTATAGGTGGGTCTCTGAGATGAATCACCTGTAAGAGAAACGATCATTGAGAAATTAATTTATTTTATATCCGTCATGATAAAAATCTAAGCAGGTGATTGGTCTAAACCCCTGAACAAAGTTAGTTCCAACCATTGTCTCGAGATTGGCAAAAAAAAATGCCGCATGATTTCCGACATCTGACGTCATAAGCCGCGGGAATAGGACCCCAAGCCGTTAATAGTTATTAAAAAAAAAGGGGGGGGGGAACCTATCTATGGGCGGGGCTTAAATATATTAATCGCATGTAAGATGGTATCGCTGTGATTTTAACAGTGCGCGTATACACACGCTATGATCAATCACGTCTAGCTTTCCATTTATCAAATTTTATCAATAATTTCTAACTCGAAGACCGGGATCCTTATTGCTATTTATTCAATTAAATTTCCTGTCTATTGTATTTAAAGGACAAGTCCACCCCAACAAAAAGTTGATTTGAATAAAAAGAGAAAAATCCAACAAGCATAACACTGAAAATTTCATCAAAATCGGATGTAAAATAAGAAAGTTATGACATTTTAAAGTTTCGCTTAATTTCACAAAACAGTTTTATGCACATCCTGGCTGGTATGCAAATGAGGAGACTATGACGTCATCCACTCACTATTTCTTTTGTATTTTATTACATGAAATATGAAATATTCTAATTTTCTCCTCATTGTCAAGTGATACAACGATTAATTCCTCCCTGAACAGGTGGAATTAGCATTGTTTAATACTATATGGTTCAGTCAAGTTGGTCCTTATTGTCAAATCTATAACAAATGAAATATTGTATAATTCAAACAATAAAAAACAAAAGAAAAAGTGAGTGATGGACATCATCGACTGACTCACCTATTTGTGCATATCACTGTTTTGTGAAAAATAAGTGAAACTTTAAAATGTCATAACTTTCTAATTTTACATCCGATTTTGATGAAATTTTCAGCACTATGCTAGTTTGATTTTTCTCTTTTTATTCAAGTCAGCATTTTCCTGGGGTGGACTTGACCTTTAATAATAATAATACCGATAACGGATATAAACCAAGCAAGTACATGAAAACGACCTCCGATCTGAAGTTTGGTGAGACAGTATAGAGACTTTTCGCGACCACAACAACGGGGTCGTTAGATCTGCGGTTCGATCGTGTGCAAAAATTGTTGGTACTATGGTTACAGCGACATCTCCGTTTTGGGATGATTTTTTTTTTCAAAAGTCGAAAGCCACATGCCAGTCAGGTCGCCTGTCACTAGAGAGTTCTCGCACAACAACGCAAACGGACCTCTGCGATCGACGCTAGTGACTTTGGAAGAGACTTTTGGCCCCGTCGTAAAAAAAAACTGTAGAGCCTTGCTCATCTGAGCGGCCGATGGATTGGTGGATCGCTTGCAATTACATTCAAAGGTCACTTTCACCTGTAAAATCTAAACCGTGTGTCATGCGTTGATCTGCAAAGCTAAAATCCGTCTGTAATAAGTCTGGATTTTTTTTCTCGCTTGATTTGGCTCCTCCTTTACAAACGGCAAGCCGTCTTCCACACAATGTGAAGGAAATATGCCCCGTGGGTTCCCTGTACTATGTGTACAGAGAGTAAAAATATAAGTATCTAGTGTATATAGAGGTGACTTGATTGGCTGTTCGCTTCCATATTATAGGGCGCTCTCGAGCGTGTAGTTCTCGATGGTTGCAAAAAAATCATCCCAAGTCGGAGATGTCGCTGTAACCAATTTCTAGTTGCTATAGCAACTAGAATTTTGCACACGAACCGCAGATCTAACGTCTCTGTTGCGGTTGCGAAAAGTCTTATTTTCTGATATATCACACACTTTTTTTTACGACGGGGCTAAAAGTCTCTTCCAAAAATCACTAGCGTCGCAGAGGTCCGTTCGCGTTGTTGTGCGAAACCACCACCACCATGACCACTACAACTTCTACTATTACTACTTCTAATTTACTACTATACTGCTGCTGCTGCTACTACTACTACTACTACTATACTACTACTACTATTACTACTACTACTAGTACTACTACTACTACTTATACTACTACTATTACTACTACTACTACTACTACTACTACTATACTACTACTACTTGTAGTCTACTACTACTACTACTACTACTACTACTACTACTATTACTACTACTACTAGTACTACTACTACTACTACTACTAATACTACTATTACTACTACTATTACTAATACTACTACTACTACTACTATTACTATCACCACCACCACCACTACTATACTACTAGTACTTCTTCTACTGCTACTCTACTATTACTACTACTACTTTTACGACTACTTCTGCTAATTTTTATCCACTACTGCTAATACTTTACTACTACTACTACAACTTCTTCTACTACTACTCTACTTTTACGACTATTTTTTAAATTACTACTTGTAATTCTACTCTAATTACAGCTACTAATATTACTAATAACATTTATTTATTTATTTTGTTTTATTTATTTTATACTGCAGGGTAGGCCTGTTCAGTGCTTAAAACTGCTTTACAAAGGCGCCCTGCAGTTTAAAATACATGTCAAGATAACTATGAACAACAACAACAAACAACATCAAAAATACAAAATATCTAACATCAGAAACAATTAACACCAAAATATAGAGTGGGAAGTGACAATTTAAACATACATAGCATTGTAAATCAATGGAATATCATTTCGCTCTCTATCAATTCGTATGAAAGGCTTTGCATAATTTTTTAAAAACAAGGAGGTACAAACTTGTAAATTTGAAGGAAGTGCATTGAATAATTTGGGTCCGACATATGCGAAAGATTTTCTTTTATGTTCAATTCTAGCTTTGGGAAGCTGAAGGGGGCATCGTAAAGAATACCGTGTCCTGTATTTCACGGGCCGTTTACATACTAAAGGTTTTAAATAATTTGGAACTAAATCATTCATTACTTTATATACAAGAACACAATACTGATATTTTATACGCTGATCTACTGATTGCCACTTCAGTGACTGCAACAAAGAAATTTGTGATGTATTATAATCTTTTTTCAAAAGCATTCTGGCATATTTATTTTGAAGTTACTATAACTATTACTACATCTACTCTACTACTACTTCTACTACTACTATTATTACTACTACAATTACTACTATCATGATAATAATATCGCTTGTACATTTCTTTTAAGATGTTGTTAAACTTATGCGGAGGTACAAAGTCTGTGTTTATCAGTCATACCTGTGTTCTGCTCACAGAGGATGTTCGATGATACTCGACAAGTTTGTTTAATGAATTGAATTTCACCACCCAAAGGAAATATTTTCCAGACCCGTCTCTAAGAACTTTGAAATGCTGTACACTATTTTTAGACCTTTACAAAACAATAAAAATGAGAAAAACAAAACATATATTTAAGTTAATTTTTATCATCATAAACATGATAACGTGCACAGAAATAAATCGATTTGTGTGTAAGTGATTGCACTGAGATGGGATTGGCAACTTGTTGTAATCGGATCTTAAAGGTCAAGTCCACCCCAGAAAAATTATACAATATTTCATTCTTTACGGATTTGACAATAAGAACCAACTTGACTGAACCATATAGTATTAAGCAATGCTGTTTCCATATGATCAGGGAGAAATTAATATTTGTTTCACTTGACAATGAGGAAAAAATTAGAATATTTCATATTTCATATAATAAAATACATAAGAAATAGTGAGTTGGTGACGTCATCAGTCTCCTAATTTGCATACTGTCCATGATGTGCATATAACTGTTTTGTGAAATTAAGTGAAACTTTAAAATGTCATAACTTTCTTATTTTGCATCCGATTTTGATGAAATTTTCAGTGTTTTGCTTGTTGGATTTTTCTTGTTTTATTCAAATCGACTTTTTGTTGGGGGTGGACTTGTCCTTTAACTGGTGCAATCTCATCGCATAGTATGCGTTGGGCTTTATGGAAGCGCCTGGGGCGCCAAATTTATATTTAACAGGGGGTGCAAAGTTGATACGGGTGCCATATTGATCTGGAACTCGGGGGCGCAAACTCAACCCGAATGTAACGGGGGCCAAACTGATGTTCTAATTGGGGACCCGATTGATGCTGAACACATGGCCCTGGGAAGCGGGGGTGCTGGATCGAGGTTCCGGGGAGTGTTTCATCAACATTTTTGTCCTCCAAGTTGTCAGATCTGACAACTTTCCTTGAATCTGATTGGCCGAGAGGCACTGTTACTATGGTAACTGTCGGATAAAACAGGACTTGTCGGATGAAATGTCCGACAAGTCCTTTCATGAAACGCTCCCCTGAAGCAGCCCAATATTTTTATGAATTGGAGGATTTGACATTTTTTAATTCATTATAATGGAAATGCATATCTCCCTGCTTCGCCCCCGTCATAACTTATCATGTACATAAAAGGTGTCTAATTTTATTTCATCGCCGGGTTTCATTGGTGTAATTTTGCTTCTTGGCGGAAAATTATATCATCTGCAATTTAAAAAAAAAGGTAAAGTTCTACACTGTTAAAATACCCTGATTTTACAGAAAAAACAAGATTTTGCAGAAAGCAATAACTGAATCATTTTGTTTATTCATAAAACAGGAATTTTTATACCCTTTAACAGAACAGGTCTGTTTAAAAGGGGGAAAATGGTATTTATTTAAGGAAGTTTGTAAGGTTCCATACACCAAATACCAATTTCCTGTAATTTTACATGATATAATGGGGTCATTCCATCTGGATTCACCCAGTGGTTGCACCCGACCGTCTCAGAATTCGTTGTAATTTGGTACACATAAAATTCACCATGGCCCACGTACAAAACAAAAAAAAATAAGTCAAATTGGTCCTTCGGTTCTCGCGCTACGGCCCGCCCATTTCTCCTTGTTTTGACAAAAATGGGCGTGACCTTCAACTTTCAATGGCCACTGCGTCGTAATGTGTTGACCAATTTTCATGAAACTGGTACCATTTATTAGGAAATTAAGAGATGAATCCAAAACATGCATCAAATAATGTATTGGAGCGATTTATAAGGTCGTGACCTTTGACCTAAGAGAATAATGACGGCGATATGGCCATTCTAAAGGTTCACTCAAGCGTGACGCGCGCACAAAAGAATATGACGTAATACATTAGCATAACAATGAAGGGTTAAATAGGGATAATTAGCATAACAATGGAAGGGTTGAATAGGGATAATTAGCATAACAATGGATGAATAGTCGGGAAAGATAGCCATTGTATAGGGGGTTGATTAGCATAACAATGGAAGAGTAGTCTGGAAGGATGGCCATTGAATAGGGATCATTAGCATAACAATAGCGAGTGCGGAAAGATCGGATGGCCATTGAATAGGGGACATTTAAATAACAATAGCGAGTGCGGAAAGATCGGATGGCCATTGAATAGGGGATATTTAAATAACAATACCGAGTGCGGAAAGATCGGATGGCCATTGAATAGGGGTTGATTAGCATAACAATAGCGAGTGCGGAAAGATCGGATGGCCATTGAATAGGGGATATTTAAATAACAATACCGAGTGCGGAAAGATCGGATGGCCATTGAATAGGGGTTGATTAGCATAACAATAGCGAGTGCGGAAAGATCGGATGGCCATTGAATAGGGGATCATTTAAATAACAATAATCGCAGTGACGTAGTAATGTTATGTATCTGTTAGAAGGGACGCGTAGTTTCCTTGGCAACGAATGAACAACCATAAAGTTGAATGGAAGGATTAAAAGAGTGTTATTGTTAGAGTAGATTTTGGGTAATATAATAGCACTGGGAAAAAAGGGCAGGAGTGTCAAAGTTTGACTTACCCTTTTAATATTTCCATTCGAGCGTCGATCGTCCAAAATATTGTCCATATTAACATTGTCATAATATTCAAAACCTAGTTTCCCATGTCCATATATTACAGTGAAACATATTTACAATGAAGATTAAGTGATGCCATTTAATATACATATATACAACTCATATTCTATGGAAAATTAATCGATTTCATCTATAGGTAAGATCCCGTTTATGGTTCCTTTGTATAGAATTTTCGACGCTGTGTATCCTTTTTTGATCCAGCATGGATGTTTGTAGAATGAGAAGGAGGCTGCTGGAATCTTCGTGCTTGCAATGTGATTGAGATAGACATCGATGAATAATTTATTATTACAAAATCGTTGAAGAATTCGTCTCTTCCACCCTTTAGACCAATCTTCTTTCAACTCGTGAGGCATGCCGTGCCTGTGTAAGAGTTCGAATTTCTCTTGGTCTGAAATAGTTTCGTAGTGATTGGAGATGAGACACCCTGGTATCGCTACGCAACGATTTTCTATCGACGCCATCCCTGGAACACAATCCTTCTCAAACCTGTCCAGCGTGTCTTTGTGATCTCCCCAAATTAATTCCTTTGCAACTCCTTGATTTTCCATCGCTTCCATCGATTTTTCCTCTTAATTTTGGATCTTCCCCCATACTCTTCTCCCTCTATCATCTATATTATAATAGATGAAAGAAAACGAACCATTCAAGATGTCATGGTCGAAAACAACCTTTGATTTTCTAACAAAGCGAGGAATGCATGAACTAATCTTTGTATCTTCACTCCAATCGGTTATTTTGGTAAACGGTAGAAAGCAAACTACTTAACGATGTCTTGGTCGAAAAAACTTTTGATTTTTCGAACAAAGCGAGGAATGTTAGAAACTAATCTTTGCATCTCCGCTCCAATCAGTTCTTTCATACTTCCATAGTTTTCATTTTGACCCGCATACACGTCTCTCTTTATTGGCTTTCTGACTCACACAAATTGTATTACATAGATGGCACTAGCTTCAGGTCAACTCCATTCACGCACATGGTGATAACATAGAACACTGTACAATTATATGTTATTATTATTCATTTTTATTCCATTTTAAGTCCAGACATATACACAAAGAAGATTTTGATACAAAGGTAAAAGTAATCGAAGTACGTATTGTGTAGACAAAATAATTGTTAACTGTTATATCTTCGCTGTAACACAATCCATGTATAGGCCTATGGCTGGTATGAATATTGACGATAGAAATAATCCGTTAAACGAATCCGTAATTCCGTTCAACGATTCCGTATAAATCCGCTAAACGAATCCGTAGATCCGTAAACGAATCCGTAAATCCACTAAACGAATCCGTAATTCCGTTCAACGATGATGTATATGCAAGCATTCATTGTTTTCTTAAAAATTTATATATGCTTCTCTTTGTTTACAAAAGATATTGTGCAAATTTCCCATAGAAAAAAAATATGGTGGATGGATTTCCAAAGAGTTACAATTGATTGACTCTTTCTAAGACGGGGCCCTGATAAACATTATTGGGTATTCCCTCAAGCATGACGTCAATTATGCCCACTCGATCGGCCGTGCGCAACGATATTACATAACGCTGAATATTACATATGGTAGGGTAATAAAGTGTGTCATTGAATTTTCCAAACAGATAACATCGTATATACGAACAAAGTTGATTTTGAGCATTAAATCTTGACTTTTTATACTTTCAATGAAGTAGGGGAAGTGATAGGATTTTCCACGCTCATGAAGCCGTTGCATGCTTGATCATTCGTGCATAACACGGTATTGCATGTACAAAATCAATTCGACGTTGCACCATCCAAGAATGCATTGCGTAATCTGAAAAGTAATGACGTCATAAATCCTTAGTAAAACCCCAAATATTGCGAATCATCAGTATTGTCATAAATTCCTACATGAGGTCTGTATAACTCTTTAAACCATTGGTAGTAATAAAATATGTACTCCAATATCAAAGTCATTGGTTGTTCCTTGATTTAAAACAGATTAAACTTTGTCAATTCTATCAATATGATTCAAAGAAGTTCGAATCCTTTTACGGATCTTGGGATTCGTTTAGTGGATTTACGGATTCGTTTACGGATCTACGGATTCGTTTAGCGGATTTATACGGAATCGTTGAACGGAATTACGGATTCGTTTAACGGATCTATGGATTCCATTACGGATCTACGGATTCGTTTATGGATGTTGACATCATGTATAAAGATACGATTGATAACACTTTGATTCAATTCTGACCTAAACAGCATCGAGTCAACATGAACGCTCTTGATATGTCCAACCGGCGTTACGCATGTTCCCAATGCAATAGGACCTATAGTCGGAAGTTTGATATGCAGAGGCATGAACAAAAAGCTCACCCTGATACAGAAGATGAAGGCAAAATTGAATCTTCCGACGCTGAAGAAGGTACAAGTGAGGATGATTACTCCGAACCACCCTCTCAAACGGAGGGAGTTGAAGAATCTAGTGATTCAGAAAACGATGGAGAGGATGAATCGTCAATGTCAGAGACAGATAACATGGATGAAATTGAAGACAACCTTGCTTACCAAGTATGGTTGGAGCAGGCCATGACAGCCACCAAGGACCTGAGAGACGAAAAATATCAGAAATATATTTCAGAGGGAATGGAAGAAGAAGACGCTAAAGAAAAAGCGCACGTGAAATTACTGTGGGCCGTCAAACGCATCTTTTCCGATCTTTACTCCAAGTTCTTGCAGCAAAACATTAGCCTAGGAGAAGCTGACGTCAATCACGAGATCGTTTCTGATCTCAAGGAAAGACTAGAAAATGGCATGGAATTCCAGAAAGCCGTACAAAGAGTCTTAGCCAGGCATGGTCCACAATTTGATGGTTTATTCCAGTTCCAAGATGGAGGTGACGATGACGACGATGATGAAGAAACAGAGAGTGAGGATGGAGTCTACAACTAAAGGCACAACACCACCTTGTCAACAAAAATAATCAAAGAACTTGAAAACGCCGTCAACAAAAATGACAGATTGAACTCTATTATTTCTATCGTCAATATGCATACCAGCCATAGGCCTATACATGGATTGTGTTACAGCGAAGATATAACAGTTAACAATTATTTTGTCTACACAATACGTACTTCGATTACTTTTACCTTTGTATCAAAATCTTCTTTGTGTATATGTCTGGACTTAAAATGGAATAAAAATGAATAATAATAACATGTAATTGTACAGTGTTCTATGTTATCACCATGTGCGTGAATGGAGTTGACCTGAAGCTAGTGCCATCTATGTAATACAATTTGTGTGAGTCAGAAAGCCAATAAAGAGAGACGTGTATGCGGGTCAAAATGAAAACTATGGAAGTATGAAAGAACTGATTGGAGCGGAGATGCAAAGATTAGTTTCTAACATTCCTCGCTTTGTTCGAAAAATCAAAAGTTTTTTCGACCAAGACATCGTTAAGTAGTTTGCTTTCTATCGTTTACCAAAATAACCGATTGGAGTGAAGATACAAAGATTAGTTCATGCATTCCTCGCTTTGTTAGAAAATCAAAGGTTGTTTTCGACCATGACATCTTGAATGGTTCGTTTTCTTTCATCTATTATAATATAGATGATAGAGGGAGAAGAGTATGGGGGAAGATCCAAAATTAAGAGGAAAAATCGATGGAAGCGATGGAAAATCAAGGAGTTGCAAAGGAATTAATTTGGGGAGATCACAAAGACACGCTGGACAGGTTTGAGAAGGATTGTGTTCCAGGGATGGCGTCGATAGAAAATCGTTGCGTAGCGATACCAGGGTGTCTCATCTCCAATCACTACGAAACTATTTCAGACCAAGAGAAATTCGAACTCTTACACAGGCACGGCATGCCTCACGAGTTGAAAGAAGATTGGTCTAAAGGGTGGAAGAGACGAATTCTTCAACGATTTTGTAATAATAAATTATTCATCGATGTCTATCTCAATCACATTGCAAGCACGAAGATTCCAGCAGCCTCCTTCTCATTCTACAAACATCCATGCTGGTTCAAAAAAGGATACACAGCGTCGAAGATTCTATACAAAGGAACCATAAACGGGATCTTACCTATAGATGAAATCGATTAATTTTCAATAAAATATGAGTTGTATATATGTATAATGGCATCACTTAATCTTCATTGTAAATATGTTCACTGTAATATATGGACATGGGAAACTAGGTTTTGAATATTATGACAATGTTAATATGGAGAATATTTTGGACGATCGACGCTCGAATGGAAATATTAAAAGGGTAAGTCAAACTTTGACACTCCTGCCCTTTTTTCCCAGTGCTATTATATTACCCAAAATCTACTCTAACAATAACACTCTTTTAATCCTTCCATTCAACTTTATGGTTGTTCATTCGTTGCCAAGGAGACTACGCGTCCCTTCTAACAGATACGTAACATTACTACGTCACTGCGATTATTGTTATTTAAATGATCCCCTATTCAATGGCCATCCGATCTTTCCGCACTCGGTATTGTTATTTAAATATCTCCTATTCAATGGCCATCCGATCTTTCCGCACTCGCTATTGTTATTTAAATATCCTCTATTCAATGGCCATCCGATCTTTCCGCACTCGCTATTGTTATGCTAATCAACCCCTATTCAATGGCCATCCGATCTTTCCGCACTCGCTATTGTTATTTAAATGTCCCCTATTCAATGGCCATCCGATCTTTCCGCACTCGCTATTGTTATGCTAATATCTCCTATTCAATGGCCATCCGATCTTTCCGCACTCGCTATTGTTATTTAAATATCCTCTATTCAATGGCCAACCGATCTTTCCGCACTCGCTATTGTTATGCTAATCAACCCCTATTCAATGGCCATCCGATCTTTCCGCACTCGCTATTGTTATTTAAATGTCCCCTATTCAATGGCCATCCGATCTTTCCGCACTCGCTATTGTTATGCTAATCAACCCCTATTCAATGTCCATCCGATCTTTCCGCACTCGCTATTGTTATGCTAATGATCCCTATTCAATGGCCATCCTTCCAGACTACTCTTCCATTGTTATGCTAATCGACCCCCTATTCAATGGCCATCTTTCCCGACTATTCATCCATTGTTATGCTAATTATCCCTATTCAACCCTTCCATTGTTATGCTAATTATCCCTATTCAACCCTTCATTGTTATGCTAATGTATTACGTCATATTCTATTGTGCGCGCGTCACGCTTGAGTGAACCTTTAGAATGGCCATATCGCCGTCATTATTCTCTGACCTATACTTTGACCTTGAGTTTGACCCCCGGACAAATAATTTTTTAACTTGATTTTCGTGTATGTCAATTATTTGTATGATATTGACAAAATATGTTAAAACCAATGATGATATTTTATTTCTTCACCTTTTAAAACTCTTCCATAGATACCATGAAATTTCACTCTAGTCCCACATACTAGTAATATTCATGTTAGTAAAAGTGTTTACCAGTTACATGATTTCTTCCAATCTTAAGTTACAGTATGCAAACACATGAAAAGAAATTAAGCTCATCAGTTCACAAATGAAACATTAAACATTTATGCTCATGAATAGGTATCTGTTTAGGCATTTTGATGTTCAGCAATATATATCATATATATGTATATATATATTCTTGTTAGTAAAGTGTTTACTTTTATCATCAAATTGTTGAGTATATGCCTATTTACTAACAAGAATTTATATACATATGATAGGGGAAGGCGGGGTATGTTGAACATAGGGGCAAGTTGAGCCACCACCCCCAAGCCAATAATGAATGAGTCAGACATTGTGGTGGTGTCATGTATTGATGACCCATTACATAACCCTTTACCCAACCACATTGTTTTTGACTTTGAAACAAAAAGTACTTTTTTAAACGGAAAAATACAAATTTCAGCCAAAATAGTAAAAAGGGTGTAAAATAGAGGAGTGCTTTTTACCCACAAACGTCTTTAAATATAACAAAGAAATAAGAACAATATTGTTTGTCCAGGTATAGATCTTCATTATTGTCATAGTATTTTAAATGATGGATGCATAAGAAATGTGTGGATGTGAAAATATCGCATTAAGTTCGGACTGGGGTACTTTGAGCCAGCCAACATGGGGCAAGTTGAGCCATGGTAATTCTTATGATAATAAGAATAAAAAAATTAAAAAACCTTGAAAAGCCATTGATATGCAGGCAGAATGGTGTAAATTTTCATGACAGTTCTTTTCTTTTAGAGGATGTTAGTATTTATAGAGAATTAGCAAGTGAAAAGACTTGAAATAAAAAATTGACATGCTGCTTCTTCCCGCATACATTTTGTACATAGTTTTTGTGGCTCAACTTACCCCAGAAGGTGGCACAACTTACCCCACATATGGGGCAAGTTGAGCCATTTGACATTTTTTTTTTCAAAGGTCACAATGAATTTCAGTGTGGGGGTAGAAAGTTATATATAGGTGAAAAATATTTCCCAAGAATCAAATTTAAAGGCAAGGTACTTATTTCTACAATATTATTAGTCATATCAATTCTAACATGCAAAATGCAAAAAGTGTCACAACTTACCCCGCCTTCCCCTATATATTGCTGAACATAAAAATGCCTAAACAGATACCTATTCATGAGCATAAATGTTTAATGTTTCATTTGTGAACTGATGAGCTTAATTTCTTTTCATGTGCATTCATACTGTAACTTAAGATTGGAAGAAATCATGTAACTGGTAAACACTATACTAACATGAATATCAGTATGTAGGACTAGAGTGAAATTTAATGGTATCTTTGGAAGAGTTTTAAAAGGTGAAGAAATAAAATATCATCATTGATTTTAACATATTTTGTCAATATCATACTAATAATTAACATACACGAAAATCAAGTTAAAAAATTATTTGTCTGGGGGTCAAACTCAAGGTCAAAGGTCGAGACCTTATAAATCGCTCCAATACATTATGTGATGCATGTTTTGGATTCCTCTCTTAATTTCCTAATAAATGGTACCAGTTTCATGAAAATTGGTCAACACATTACGACGCAGTGGCCATTTAAAGTTGAGGGTCACGCCCATTTTTGTCAAAACAAGGAGAAAAGGGCGGGCCGTAGCGCGAGAACCAACGGACCAATTGGACCTATTTTTTTGTTTTGTGTGTGGGCCATGGTGAATTTTATGTGTACCAAATTACAACGAATTCCGAGAGGGTCGGGTGCAAAATTGCACATTCATTGGGTGAATTGGCATGGAATGACCCAATGTAAGATTACGCAATCTGGTAAGATTGCAGGTGTTCTCGAGACTCTGCTGCAGGAACTTCTTTTATTTTAAGGATAAATTTTCTAACAGTGTATTTCTTAGCATCTGCTGACGGAAATGGTGACTTAGCTTTGCTTGTAATAAGTACATCCAGATTCATCTTGAAGTGATCTGTTTTGTAATTGAATTTATATACCCAAAAGTAATATGCCTTGAATTCAGTTACTTTTTTTTTAAATTATGTGTTTTATTGGGTTAGCAATCACAAACATAATCACAATATTTACATATAATTGGTACGATTAATGGAAAAAGGGCAGGGTAATAACAGTAGTGAGGAATTCACTTACTTTACTGAGAGAGAGAAGTCTCCGGGAGTGCTTTCTGACTCTCTTATTAAGAAGGCGCCATCATTAGGCATGATTGCCAAGTATTCTTCCGCCATGTTTCTCTTCAATTGCCCGACAAACCAGCTGTCATGATTATAAATATGAAATGATTAGAGGGGTGCATATACTCCAGGTTGAATAGTCATGTCTAAATAGATAGATTAAACCAAAACGATCGAAGAAACGTTGAAAATTTTCATCGAAAGCAAATAAGAACGAAGTTATTGAATTTTAAAATTTAGCAATATTTTGTGAAAACAATAGCAATAATATGCATGAAATATGTAGGCTTATGATGTCAGGCACCCTCTTTACCCACCCCCCCCCCTTTTTTTTTCATTACATGAAATGATAACCATTTCATATTTTCGTACATGTGTGCATATAAAAAGTGCCCTCGTAACAAAATAAGTTGCAGTAAATCATATTGCAGTGTACATTTTTGGAAGACAAAATTCCAATAAATATAATTTCAGCTCGCTTACTGCATGCATATTTATGAAGACATGTATTTGCCGAAATGATATAAACTATAGTGCCATGACTTAGTTGTTACTTATTCGATTTCGATGAAATGTCCAGTGTTATATGTCTGATTTAGCTTTATATATTCATACATTTTTAATTATTATATTATTTTCAGCCGTGAGTGTCAGTTTAAAGGGGAAGGTCACCCTGATGACGAGTTAATTTTAATAAAAGCAGAACAAAAATATAGAAAAACATTGGTGAAGGTTTGATGAAATCCGTTAAGAGATTTGTAAATTGTCAAAGTCTTTATTTTTTTTAGCAGCTCGTCCATAATGATGAGTAAAAATTATTTTCTTACAGAAAGGGGTATGAAATGACGTGTCTGAGGATAATCCAACAAGTTAAATCCAGTTCAGTTCCTTTTTTAGATAATGCCAATTTGTGGGAATTGTGTCACACGGCATATGGATGAGTTGCCTGTTTGTGACCTCAAAAAATAAAAACTTTAAATTTTCATAACTCCGTTTTTTCCAAAGGATTTTCGTCAGACCTCCACGATGACTTTTTTCAATTTTTTCTTATATTATTGGAACCAACTAATTGTCAGGGTGAAATTCTTCTTTCAGTCTTTTAGAGATAATACAGGTCGGACAGAGCCAATAGAATAATAATAATAGAAAAAACTCGTCACCGCTTTCAACACTGTGTGACAATGATTTAAAGAGGCAAAACAGCACGTGCCCCCCCCCCCCCCCCACCCAAAAAAGAATAAATTATTGTTTACTATAATATTATATTATAATTATGTTATGTTATGTTATATTACATACAAATAAAAACAAGTTCATAACTTTATGAAACATAATTTGCTCAGGGCCAATGTCTTCATTGTTCCTGGTGTTCGCATTGTCTATTTAACGAGATATATAATCCTGTTGTACTAAAACATCCCGTTTTCAAGTCAATATACACCAAATATATTTCCTCGCACTTCGAATTATTATTGTTTTATTAATTGACATATGCTTCTCTTTCATGACTACTTAAAGTGATTGCCCAATTTTTTAATATTTTTTTAATATTTTTTTTTCAGGCAAAAGACAACAAGAATATGTACAAGAGGAATAAATTACCACCAACTAGTGCCCGAGGATGACTAAAAGAAAAACTAGTTTCTGTTATGAAGCTCTCCTCACTAGTCGGGGTTTACAAAGATAGAAAAATAAAATCGGTATAAAATGGCAATATATGTTTAGATGCATTACTCATTAAAACAAAGAATTTAATAATAAAGTGTGTTTGTTTCCATGTGCAATTATAATATCCAGTCAATATGAAGTGTTCATGTATTTAAATAAACAACGTTAAGCTATTGAGACCCATTTTAAGGTCTTAATATAAAACATTTCCTGTCCGTGTTTACGTTCGCATTAGTGGATTGGTGAGATATGTCTGCACTTCATGAATTCCTAAAATCAGTCCTTAAAATGTCCCTTTTTCTGATCTGAAAAAAAAAAAAATCAGCTTGCGCTTCGCGCTCGCGTCATTTGGTTAGTGAAAAACGCATGGTCTTCGTGAATTCCTACAAATAAGCCTTAGAATGCCCCTCTTCAGGTCTGAATTTCCAAATTTTTCAGCTAGCGCTTCGCGCTCGCAATATTTGATTAGTGAGATGCGTATTACAATGACTAAAAAAAGTGCTTTATGTGTTTAGATGTAATTATAACAAAATCAGCATGCGCTTGGCACTCCCATTAGATGACTATGGTGAGATATGTGTACTCTTAATGGATTCTTTAAAAAAATAGTCCTTAAAATGTCCCTGTTTGGGATCAATATATACAAAAATTTCAGCTCGCGCTTTGCGCTCGCATTGTTTGTTCAGCGAGACAGGTACATATCATGATTACAAAAGATTGCTTATAATATCCCTTTTAGGTCTGAATATAAAAAAAAATCAGCTCGCGCTTCGTGCTCGCATTATATGATCAGTGAGATACATATCCGTTTAATGGCACTGTTTAAGTCAGTGTACCTGGCAACTGAGCGCGCTTCGCGCGCTCACTACGTGACTCAACATTTTTTCTGGTGCCCCCCCCCCCCAATGCCGTGACCCACGGTACGCCACTGATCCGAGTGATAAAAAGATTAATGACTTGTGCCGTCATATATGAGCAGCTGCAACATATGTTATGAAATATAAAATGCATAAAATATCAATTTGTTAACGGTTCATGATGACTAAAAATTTCCTTCTTTTAGGAGCGGGTGTGACATATTTTTGTCGAGATACTGAAGGTACCATAAAACTGAATTTCATTTTGTCTGCGAAAATGGCATTCATTGATTTTCTTGATTTTATATAACAATACATGGGAACCTGTTCGCATATGACGTCACAAATGAAACAAATTATACGAACGTTTTATATCTTTGACTAACTTTCCTCAAACCTTGGCCTCACTA
The DNA here is from genome assembly GCF_037042905.1 of Lytechinus pictus. Lineage (NCBI taxonomy): Eukaryota > Metazoa > Echinodermata > Echinoidea > Temnopleuroida > Toxopneustidae > Lytechinus > Lytechinus pictus. Next base: position 46,622,888 of record NC_087246.1, on the reverse strand, counting down.
CTATATTTTTAAATATTTTTCTGCTATTCTTACTATAAACTTGTTGTCAGGGTGAAATTTCGAAGTCAGTAATGATCAACAGTGAAAGGTTATGAACACCCCTATTGCTTAAAAACCAGGCGCCAGGTGTTGAAATCAGGGTCTCTTTGGCGCCTTTTCTTTCCGATACAGGCAATGCAGAGAGAGAGAGAGATACATCATGTAGCTGCCCATGCGATAAACTAAATAATTGTAAAATGGCAAGAAAATGACCCAGGTGCGGTTCCATGCGGGGGGGGGGGGGGACAGAAGCCCTCCAAAAATTTTCGACCAAAAAGGAAAAATAAATAGTTATGTAGGCCCTATATGGGCAATATTCTATTCAATCGACATGTCAAATGTTCTAAAATTAAAGCTCTTATCTTACTATTTAAATTCGAAATTTTCTCGCTCGGTCGCTACACGATCCTTCGCAAAATAACTTCTAAATGCAAAATATATTAATGCTCTCTTAAAGTGCGAGTATAGCATGTCAATGATCCCCTGTAATGCAATATAATTCCTAGCAACTTTTTTTTTTTTATTTCATATTCACCTCCCTACTGTACCCAACACGAATACTAATGCTGTAAAATTCAGTTTTAACCCTAGATTTGTTTATTTTTGTCAAAAGCACTCTGATTTTTTTTTTCATTCTTTAGGATAATGTATATTTTTAAAAAGAAAATGGTTTGGTCGCTATATTCTCTACGACCGAGGCTAAATTTGTCAAAAAGAATATAGTTTAGAGTCAGGAATGTCGATCCATGTTCCAGATGGGGGAGTGAAAAAATATCCATTATTTTAGGTGCGGTCTGCGCGGCAATTTTTAACATAGAATTTTTGTATAATGAAAAGCGTCTAAAACTTGACAATTTGTGTATGTTTAATAAAATTTTGATGTCAGGTAAATTGGTTTTATAGTGCTTTCTGATACTTTTCAAATATATGTTTTGCTTGAATACTATAACTTTTTAAAGTTGTCAACAAGTTGCCAAATACATTCAACTGTATTCTGTTCAGATTTCACCATGTGTTTTTGTTTACACTGTTTATACGAATATTTTAATAGGAGGCTGCACTATACAAGCTACGCTTTTTTTAGCAGTTTCCACCCTGTTTTCATGGTTATCTTGATAATTATTCATTTAAACTTTCCTTGTTTTATTGATTATGTATCGAAATGTATGGAACAAAATTTATTGTAAATGATTGTTGGAAATGGAAATAAATGAAATGAAATGAAAATTATTGGAGCAAATCGATATGTCCCCTCCAGTGAATATTTTCAAGGGGCGATCGCCCCTCCCTCGATTCCTATATAGCATTGAGCGACGATCCCAAGGCCATGTTTTTATGCAGCCTATCATCAGGTTGAGAATCACAGTCAGGAATTTAAAGATGTTCTAAATTTACAATTATTTGGAAGTTCGTAATAAAGTGCTCTAAATACTAGGTTAACCTTCGAAAAACTTTATCCCCACATTTAAGGGGGTTGGTACCATTGACATTAAAAATCCTATTCCTGCCATATTCTATTATATGGTGTAAATTCGACGGAATTTTCCACTGGACCCTTGGCGCGCCTATTTTGTACACGAAATTACATTTCGTTACAGCAAAATTCATTTCGTATGGTACGAAATGAATTTTGTAGACGCAATTACATTTCGTCTCAATGAAATTCATTTCGTATGGTACGAAATAAATTTTGTAGACGCAATTACATTTCGTCTCAATGAAATTCATTTCGTATGGTACGAAATAAATTTTGTAGACGCAATTACATTTCGTCTCGACGAAATTCATTTCGTGTGACAAAAAATAACTTTCGTATACGAAATAAAACTGCGTCATGACAAAGTTATTTTCGTCTGAATAAAACATATTTTGTGTACGGAATGGCGTGAATTCGACGAAATATACTGGCGGACACTTGGCCCGTCATAATCAAAGGTCTCTAATATTTGAAAATATCGCTCTTGAAAGTAGGAATTTTTCGCTCGTTCACTTGGCTCACTGCCGTAGAAATAAATGAAACGCATGGAAAGAGTAACAAATCAAGCCCCCTTATCGTGAAGTGAAATCATTATCACATGTCCCCAAATCGTGGCTCGATGGGTGTTATACATGTAGATGAAATCGGTTAGGAAAAGCATTCTCAAGCGTTTGGAATGTGAGATTTTCTTTTTTTTGCTCGGTCGCTACACTCCCTCGCATATTAGAAACATTTTAGGGCCGAGGTGGAGGGGCTACCTGCTTGTCAGATCAGTACTCTCCCACGTATATGCTGCCCAGTATAGGCCATTTTCCATTGCATTGAATAAACCAACGTCTAAAATTTCTCAAACCCCCAGAAGCCCCCACAAAATTTATAGTCTAAAACCGCGCTTGAAATGACTTACGAATTATCTTTAGGGTTGACATAGTTTGATGGTATTAGTCCTTCCCGTCCATTACTTTCAGCACGCAACCAATTTTTAGCTCCCGTTGTGGATTCCAACAACTAAAACATGTAGAAATGAAACAGATGACTCAATATGAATTTTTCATTCAAAGTAATTCAGATGATCTAACTACAAAATGGGTAAAATTAGGAGGTAACACCTCCGTGGGTAACACCAGTGGGGTAACAGATGGGGGGGGGGGGCAGTTTGCCCCTTCCTTCCCCCCTGGCGGAGATCACCGGAAAAGTAAAACATCGGGGAAAAGGGAGAAAGGAAGGAAGGAAGGAAGAAAGGAAGGAAGAAAGGAAGGAAGAGAAAAGAGGGAGGGAGGGAGGGAGGGAGGGAGGGAGGGAGGGAGGGAGGGAAGGAAGGAAGGAAGGAAGGAAGGAAGGAAGGAAGGAAGGAAGGAAGGAAGGAAGGAAGGAAGGAAGGAAGGAAGGAAGGAAGGAAGGAAGGGAAAAGGAAGGAAAGAAAGGAAGAAAGAAAGAAAGAAAGAAAAGAAAAGGGAAATGGAAAGGGGAAAAGAGGAAAGAAAGAAGTTCGACATAAACAGAAGAAAGGTAAAACGGAAGAAGAGAGGAAAATGAAAAAAAAAACATGTGAGAAAGAAAGAAATGATCCCGAGATAATAATAGTAATAATAATAATAGGCATTTATATAGCGCCATCTATCTAGAAATATTATATTCCGAGGCGCGATGTTATTATTATTACCCCGGCTTTAGCTCGAGCTGCCTTTCAGCCCAGCACTTATGCATTCAAGGAAATATTCATGCTGGGTACCCATTCACCTCACCTGGGTTGAGTGCAGCACAATATGGATAAATTTCTTGCTGAATGAAATTACGCCATGGCTTAGCCTCTTGTCGAGGCCCTGTCGGCTGCTTCCCGAGCGAAGCGAGGGATATATAGCCATGCATGGCGAAGAAGAGCGCAGCTCTCGCCAGGACTAATTCGCTTCGCGAATTGCTCGGGAAGCAGCTGCCAGGGCCTCGACAAGAGGCTAGCCATGGCTGGGATTCGAACCCACGACCCTCTGTTTCAAAGTCAGACTAATCCACTGGGCCACTACGCTCCACACAATACTCACATATATGAGTGAGAAAAGGGAAATAAACCAAGAAATGGCAAAATGGAACGGAATTTATGGCGGGAAAGGGAAAGGAAATAAAATAAACAATGAAGGCACTTTTCTTGATTAAAACTGTCAATTTCATGACTAGAAACTAGAAATTTTCACCCCTGACGGGGGAAGTTACCAGGGGCGTAGCTACGGGGGCCCCCAGGTGCCCTCCTGATAAAAATTGGCGGAGCAAAAAAAGGGAGAAAGAAATTAAAAAAAAAGAAGGGAAAAGACAGAAGGAAAAAAAGAAGAGGAAAGAAGAGGAAATAAGACGACTGAACAACATGAGGTGAGGGGAAGACTTGCGGAAAAAAAACTTTCATGTCACTGTAAAATTTTCGCTGGCGCTTTGCGCTCGCATTGCCTGTTCGATGAGATTCATATCTTGTTCAATAGGCTGATATGGAATTTAAAACATCAAGTTTTGAAGTCAATATACGAAACATATTTCAGCTTGGACATCGAGCTTTCATTATTTTTTTAGTTTACAAATTGATTTTTAAGTGCTCTGTAAAATTTTAGTTTTATGGAAAATATCAACATTTCAGCTCACGCTGCACGGTCGCATAATTTGATTAGCCAAGTTCCTATTGTCTTCGTGTATTCCATAAGGTTCTCAAAATATCCCTTTTCAGATGTGATTGTAAAAATCTTAGGCCTATCAAGTAGCGCTGCGCGCTCGCATTTTGATTGGTGAGTTATGTATACCTGTATATTAATTCTATAACAAGCTACTTAAAATCCCCTTTTCATTACAGGTTATAAAAAATTCGGCTCGCGATTTGCGCTCGCATTAATTGTCAAAAATGTATGAGTCCTATTTATGATTACAATGCTTAAAATGTCCAGTTTTCAAGCCTTAATATCAACAAATTCCACGCTATCATTAATCATATTAGAATAATAAATAAAATAAAATTTTCATGAATTCCTTATAACTAAATTGGCCCTTTTTCAGAATGAAATATCGACAAGTTTTATCTCGCTCTTAGGAATAATAGGAAGATAGTCATTTTCATATGATGACAAAATGTCCTTAGAATCTCCCGGTCCTAGGTCAAAATAATAACTAAAAAAATATCAGCTCGCGATTCGCGCTCGCATCATATTTTATTAAGTGTGACCCACATCCAGTTCACAAGAGTGCTTAAATTGACCCTTTTTCAGATCAGAATATAAATGTTTTCAGCTCGCGCTTCGAGCTGGCATTATTGATCTTCATGATTAAAAAATGTATAAAGAATGCCCATAATCTATGTCTAAATCTAAAACAGGCGCACATACCTATCGTTTCAGAATTACAAAAGTGTTTAGAATGACAATTAATTTTTAAGTCGGAATGGCAAAAATTTTCAGCTCGCACTTCACGCTCGAATTATTTAATTGTTGAAATATATATCGTCTTCATAGGTAACTGCAAACAGTCCTTAACAAGTCCCAGTTTCGATCAGGCTAGAACATTTATTAAAAATTTCTGCTCGCGCTTGGCGTTCGCGGTAATTATCTAGACAATCTAGTTGTATACGCATTTTGTTCAGGATCACAAACATTGCCCAGAATGTTAAATTTTCAGTACAAAATACATGAAATTAAAAATAAAAATTGGCTCGCGCTTTGCGCTCGCACTTTTTATAAAGGGCTTATGAGATTATTTCCAATTTATGTTGTTTTATAAGAATATAGCTAAGAAGTGATTGTGAGGACTGCCCCTTCAAAGAAACAACTTTGAACGACGTATCGGGTGAAATAATTTTGGGCCCCACCCCCTATTGGCGAAAGCTGGATCCGTCCCTGTGAAACATACACAGAAAAAAATTGTTTCCCCCCATTAACAAGCAAGGACCCACAGCCCACCCCCCCCCCCTCCGGAGAAAATAATACTAGCTTCGCCACTGGGAGTTACACAAATGAATGTAGGCCTAAATTTAGTGTAAAGATTGTTTCCTTGCGTCCTTCGACGAGTAGGCTATCCCCCCCCCCCCCAATGAAACATACCTTTCGTATTAAAAACCCTTACATTTTCCTTTTCTTCTCAGTTTTCGTGTTGCAATATAAAGCAGTGGCAGCACCAGGAATTTTAAACTGGGGGGTGGCAAATGTGGGAGCAAAGACGGACACAATTTTTTTTTGCCTGTTTCACAAAATCGCGAGCTATTTTTTTTAATACAGGCCCTACTGACTTGGAAAGGGATCTGTTAATGACTATTTGTAGTGACTCATATGAAGATAATATCTCACCAAATAAATAATGCGAGCGCGAATCGCGAGCTGAAAGTCTTAATATCCTGATATGATTGACGTTATAATCACCATGATCAGGAAGGGCATATAACTAAACAATGTTGATGCGAGCGAGTAGGATTAGGGTTTAATTTTTTAATTTTCATCACTTTTTTGTACTTGCGAACGTGCATGAAGGACGTGTATCTATAGCTAAAACAAATAACAAAATCTCGAATCACGAGAATAATAATTTGTGCATATTGACTTGAACAATGATTTTTTAAAGCCCCATGATATCCTATTGAATAGATCATTCATTCATCTCAACCAACAGCCACTGAGAGCGCGAAGCGCGAGCGAAATTTTGAATTGTATGTATTAACTTGAGACATTTGTGCTAACAGTGGATGAGAAAATTTTCAAAATTCGATGAGTGAAAATGCTGTTCAGCTTGAGTAAGATGCTTATGACGGCATTTACTCAACATTTTCTTTTTTTTTTAGTTTTCAATTTTACCGAGCCCGGATCGAGAAAGGTATGTCTCAGGAGATAGGGAGGGGCTGAGCTCTATATCATGTCTATCCTGCTTAAATGCTTGTCTGATTATGGAGGGGGTAAGACCTCAGCGTCTGTTTTTTTTTTTTTTTGGTTTATTTCTCCTTTTTTTTTACCACATGATCTTAGATGGCTTTCTTAAAGGTATGCTCCGGGCTGAAAATATTTGTCTAAGTAAATCTAAGTAAATAGAGTAAAAATTCACAAAGCAAAATGTTGACAATGTCATCAAAATCGGAGAACACATAACAAAGTTATTGGATTTTAAAGATATGCATTATTCCGGTGAAACAGTTCTAGGCATGACTTCATGAATATTTATTAGGTGGGCTGATGATGTCACATCCCCACTCTCCTTTTTCTTATGTTTCATTTTTTCATATATGTGTAAATGATGTGTCTCCATTATTATGAAATAAGAATTACAGCAACTGAAGGAATAACTAATGCACTGAATCAGTTGTCAATCCAATTGTTTTAGTGCTTGGTAGAATTTTTTTTTGAATAAACCCGGCTAATTTCATATAATAAAATACAAAAGAACAAGTGGGGATATGACATCATATACCACCTAATGAATATTCATGAAGACATGCCTAGAACTGTTTCACCGGAATGATGCAAATCTTTAAAATTCAATGACTTTGCTATTTGTTATCCGATTTCGATGAAATTTTCAGCATTTTGCTCTGTGAATTTACTCTATTTAGATATAAATATTTTCAATCCGGAGCATCCCTTTAATGATGAGCTATACCAGGGCACGTAGGTCTTCTAAAAGAGGGAGCCCATATACTTCTCAAGAATATATGCCCTACACTTGAGCCACTTGACTGTTTGAGAGTTGGTGTACAGAGGGAAAAGAAGGGTTCCGTATTCCCCCATCCAATCCTACCTTTAAGGTTTGGCCTTTCTTGAAGCTAAGTTCATCTTCTGCTCCTGCGGTAAAATCGTGTCGAGCAACCGCCTCCATGTCTAAATCAAGATCACAAATATCACTGGCGGCAAGAATTCAAATCCACTGGTCATAAGAAAAGATCAAACGTGTCGCAAATTACCTACAGGTTGTGTAGATGGAATCACATTCATTGATCACACTCTGAAACCACTCTAGTCTTGGACGTCAATGGTGACCACTACGTTGATCAATTTGAACCAATATTGTCCTGATCGAGGTGATGTACCTTTATTTCATCGATTGCGTCGTCACAGTTTGTTATTTCACTGAAGCGGAATCTTATACAGGACCACTGACGCATGCCTTATCCGGAACGGCCTAACAATGTGTTTCACTGCATCGAAGGCACTGATCTGTATAGGCTGTACAGATCGCTGATTGAAGGACAGTAATTGTCTGACTTCTTTTGAAACAAGTTATTGCATCAAATCCCCAGGCCAAAGCACCCTTTAAAAGTCTAAATAGGACAACTGTACAAAGGTGATGCTTGAGCTAGTACCAGGAAGACATTAAGACACGCCTGGAATGTATGTTTTTTTTTATTGAGTTTCAAACATAATTATTTACATGAAAAGAAACATAGCCATATTAATGTTTCCAGATAAACAATGGTAAAGGACATAAGACCCAGATACAACACCGATACTACACAACATAGACGACACAGGACAGCACAAATTGTCTCCCTTTTAAGAGCAGGCTTTCCCACTCCCTCGTCAAAATCACAAGTAAACCATGATCAGTGGCGTAACTACGGGGGGCATGGGGGTACGTGCCCCCCCCCTCAAATCGACTGGCCAAAAAAAAAAAAACGGGTAAAAGAAGAAAAAGAGGGAGAAAGAAAGAAAGACGCAGTGGGGGATGAAGAAATTATTGTATATTAGATTATACTATATTATATTATATTACATAAGAAATATTTTTCATAACTTTATGAAACATAATTTGCTTAGGGCCTATGTGTTCATCATTCCTGGTGCTCGCATTGTCTGTTTAATTCCTGCTGTACTAAAACATCCCATTTTCAAGTCTATATACACCAAATAGGCCTATAGTTCCAGTTGTTATTGTTTTATGTAGTGGCATAATATTATGCTTCTTTTTCATGATTACCTAAAGTGATTGTCCCCTGTTAAGGCCTGAATATAAAACATTTCCAATCCGTACTTACGTTCGCGTTAGTGGATTGGTGAGATATGTTAGCTCTTAATGAATTCCTAAATAACAATTCTTAAAATGTCCCTTTTTCTAGTCTGAATATCGAAAATTTTCAGCTCGCGCTTCGCCCTCGCATCACTTGTATAGTGAAATAAGTATGGTCTTAGTGAATTCCTATGAACAAGCATTAAATGCACCTCTTTAGGTTTGAATTTCAAAAACTTTCAGCTCGCGCTCGCAATATTTGATTAGTGATCATGTTCATGATTACAATGACTACAAAAAAATGTTTAATGTGTTTAAATGTAATTCTAACAAAATGAGCAAGCGCTTGGCGCTCGCATTAGATGGCTATGGTGAGATGTGTATTATGATTGTAAAAATTTGCTTATATTGTCCCTTTTTAGGGTCTGAATATGAAAAAAATATCAGTTCGCGCTTCGCGTTCGCTTTGATTGATCAGTGAGATACATATACGTTTCATGGCACAATCCTTTAAATTTCTCTTTCAGGTCAGTATAGGCCTACCTGGCAGTTGAGCGCGCTTCGCGCGCACACTATGTGACTCAGAATTTTGCTGATGCCCCCCAATGTCGTGAACCACGGTACGCCACTGATCATGATGGTAACTGTCCTTGAGGCTCCGCACACTAGAATGTATTTTAAATTAACCTCGAGTCAATTGGTTGAGTCTATCCGAACTTGGTACACTCTAAAAAGATATATTGATCAAAATGATCATTATATTGGTTAATGAAGGGCAAAATCAAACAAATTGCTTTTGGAAATGTTAGAGGAGATATTGCTCTGCAGGTATCACCCACATCATAGGCGGATCCAGGGGGGCCCGAGGCCCCCCCCCCCCCCCCATTGGCGGAGCAAAAAAAGGGGGAGAAAGAAAGAAAAAAAAAGGGGGGAAAAAGAGGGAAAAGAGAGGAGAAAAAAAGAAGAGGAGGAAAACGAGTGAATAAAATAAGATGAGGGGGAGACTTGGAAAATAAAAAGAATCTTTCATGTCACTAAAGCTATATAAAATTTTCGCTCGCGCTTCGCGCTCGCATTGCCTGTTAGATGATTTTCATTTCTTGTTCAAAATGGAGTTTAAATATCAAGTTAGGATGTCAATATACAAAACATATTTCACCGCGGAAATCGAACTTTTATTATTTTGTGTGATTTACAAATTTATTTTTTAAAAGTGCTCTGTAAAAATGTCAATTTTATGGTCTGAATATCAACATTTCTGCTCGTGCTGCGCGCTCGCAAATTTTGATGAACAGGTACCTATTATTTTCGTGTATTCCATAAAGTTTTCAAAATACCCTTTTCAGGTCTGATTGTCAAAACGTATCAGCTAGCGCTGCACGCTCGCATTTTTATTTGTGAGTTATGTATGTCTCAATATTGATTATACAACAAACTACTTAAAATCCCCTTTTCATGACAGTTTATCAAAAATTTTGTCTCACGATTTGCGCTCGCATTAATGGTTCAAATATTTTATTTATTTATATTTATTTATTAAAACATCTTTCAACAGGATAAAACATTAATCAGCTCGCAGGCTGTTTCACATAATGGTCCTGCATAAAGAAAATATACACATATTAAAGAGAAAGATTACAAATAATTAGAAATACATGTTATTATATACAGCAAAACTAAAATACAAATAATGCTAAAAATGAAACATCAGAAAAAAAGAACAAATAGCAAGATTTATCTCACAGTAAGATAAAGAAGTGAAGGAAAAGGAAAGAGGTTTTATACATTGATATCAAGACAGGAATGGGTCTCAATTTAAAGAATTGTAACAATTTTAAATACTCATAGGAAATCATAATAATCGATAATAAGTAGATGTGTATTATTTGGTAATCATGCTTATAATAACAATACTATAGATATATATGGACCATGAAAGAACAGTTAAATAATTGTTATAGATTTAAGCGAAATTTCTTGTAATGATGTTTGAAACTTTCAACAGAAATGGCATTCTGGATATCTTCCGGGAGTTTGTTCCAAGTTACTGCTCCGGCATATTTAAAGGATTGTTTAAATAGGGATATGATAGGTTTGGGTAATACTACATTTAGTGAATTTGCATTCCTAGTGTTCATGTCATGGCGATCGAAGTACATTTCAATTTCATTTGATAAGCGGGGAGGGGCAACGCCCCTTATACACTTGTACATGAGAATTGCCAGAAAATAATCTCGACGTTGGTCAATAGTTTGCCAGGAGAGTTGATTTATCAATGTATTCCCGCTCGCAATTTGATAGTCAGAAATTCCAGATACATATCTGGCAGCTCTATTTTGCAATCTATTTAGGGGCAATTTGTAAGCTGCTGGACAGTTGCCCCAAACAGAGATTGCATACTAGTAGTCTATACAGGGCTGAATTATGCATTTATATAGGATATTTAGTACATGTGAACTCAGGAATTTACTCAACTTGCCTAAAGAGTAGATCTTATAGGCAATCGATTTACATAATTCTCTTAAATATACATTCCACTTCAGGTTTTCATCTATCACAATGCCTAAATACCTTATAGACTTTACCTGTTCAATCAGATCATTATTAATGAATGTATTCAATGTATCGGATGATCTTAATTTAATTTATAGTATTGTTTTGGTTTTGCTTGTATTAATGCGTAATCGGTTTCGGTTATACCAGTCATTTAAGGCGTCTACATCTTTCTGTAATTTCTTTGTTACATCTTCCAATTTACTGTCTGAGGCAAATACTACTACATCATCAGCAAATATGCTGCAAGTACCTTCAGTAATACATTCAGATATATCATTAATACAAATTAAGAACAGGATGGGGGCCAGAACACTGCCCTGCGGTACTCCAATAGAAAGCTTTTTTAATATTAGATAATTTTCCTTTGGAAAATACAGCTTGCTTTTTATCATTTAAATAGTTTTTTTTTACCAAGTGAGCATATTATTGATAATTCCATATTTTTCGAGTTTGAATAGAAGAAGTCCATGATCTACACAATCAAAACATTTTGAGATGTCTAGAAAGCATGCAGCAACCATTTCTTTCATATTTATAAGCATCATAGAAATCATCTAAGACACGATGTAGGCACGTTATTGTTGAATGGTTCGGAAGAAATGCGTATTGATCAACATTAATCATGTCATGCTTTTGGAGGTAGGATAGATTGTATTTCCTTTTCTATGATTTTGGGGATGTGACTACCGACTGAGATTGGTCGGTAATTCGATTTTTCGTCTTTTGAACCCTTACCTTTGAAAATCGGTGTCGTACGTGCAATTTTCCAGTCAGCAGGAACAAATCCCCGTATCTAAACTAGTGTTAAAGATGTCACATAAGGATAGGGCAATAAATGGGGCAGCTAATTTCAATGATTTTGTATCAAGTCAAGGGTATCTAAGTTACTATTTGATATATTAACTGATGTATCCTATTTATAATTACAAAGTGCTTTTTCAGGCCATAATATCATCAGATTTCGCGCCCTCATTATAGGCATTAATGAATAAGATATTAATTTAATAATTAAATTGTCCCTTTTGTTTCATCTCGCGCTTAGCAAGAGGAATAGGAAGATAGTCATCATTTTCATATGCGTGTCCTAAGGATGTCCCGGTCCTATATGTTAAAACTCAAAGTAATAGTAATGAAAAATAAAATAAAAATCAGCTCCTTATTAAGTGCGATCCATATCCACCTCACAATTTTCCTACAAAGTGCTTAAAATATTGAGCTGAAATTGACTCTTTTTTTCAGATCGGAATATCACATAGTTTAAACTCGCGCTTCGCGCTCGCTTTGAATTTTATGATAAAAGATGTAATTAGGATGCCTAGATTCTAGGTCTAAATATATGAAACACGCGCGCGCATGTTTATTCAGATGATCAACTTGTTCTCTATTTAAATCATTATCCAGTTTCAGATCACAATATCAAAAATTCTCTGCTCGCGCTTTGTGCTCGTATTATTAATGTAGGAAGATTCCCTATTACTCACTCTTTTCATGATTTACAAAACATGAATATAGTGTCCCGTTTTTAAGTCTAAATCTCGATTTTTTCCGCTCGCGCTTCGCGCTCGCATCAATTGTTTAGTTATACTTATCCTGTTCACGATTAAAAAATTTGATTAAAATTTTACATTCTTTATGTAAATGTCCAAATATTTCAGCACGCTCGCATTATTTGATTGTTATAATATGTAACGTCTTCATGGCTAAGTTGCAAGCAGTCCTCAACAGGTACCTTTTCGATCAGTTCAAAACGTATACAAAAATGTTCTGCTCGCGCTCTGCACTCGCATTAATGTAACGAAGATCCCCAATTAATCATCCTTTTCATGATTTACAAAACTTGAATAGAGTGTCTCGTTCAGTAGGTCTAAATCTCGAAATTTTGCGCTCGCGCTTCGCATCGATTGTTTAGTTATATACCTATCTGTTTAAATTACAAAAAGTGCTTAGAATTTTCATTCCTTAGGTAAAAATGTCAAAAAATTTCACCTCGCGCTTCGCGCTCGCATTATTTGATTTTTAAAATATGTAACGTCTTCATGGCTAACTGCAAGCAGTCTTTAACAAGTATCTTTTCCATCAGTTCATTTCTGCTCACGCTTCACGTTTGTAGTAATTATTCATTTACATACACATCTTTTTCAGGATAGCAAACATTGCCCAGAATTTTCAAAATTTTAGGAAAAATACATAATATTTCTAAAGAAATTTAGCTCGCGCTTCGCGCTCGCATTATATAAATAAGGATTATGATATTATATATTTATGTTTATTCATAACAGTAAAATTTTATTTTATAGGTCTATACTTTATCGTTGATATGATATAAACTCAAACATTTTCATGCCAAAATGATTTCAATTAGTGAGTGATGAAAGGATTTATGTTGGACAGTTCATAAAGTAGAACAGCACTTCATCACATACATACACTAGCGTACCTACGGGGGGGCAGGGGGGGCACTCTGCCCCCCCTGACGAGCCACAACCCATACAAAAGACATATACCTGCCCCCCCTTTTTTTTTTTTTTTTTGCTTGTCAATTTTTTTCTGGTACGATGACCTTCATTTTTTAATTGAAGACCTTTTTTTTTTTTTTTTTTTTGCTTGTCAATTTTTTTCTGGTACGATGACCTTCATTTTTTTTAATTGAAGACCTTTTTTTTTTTTTTTTTTTTTTTTTTTTTTTTTGCTTGTCAAATTTTTTGCGGCCGATTTTGCCCCCCCTGTGGAAAATCCTAGGTACGCCACTGCATACATACCAAACGAATTGTAATGTAAACACCAATGTGCGCTACCATAATAACACACTGAAATAGACAAGTTCAGGATTTCTTTGAGCCACTTGCAAAACTTGGATAACAGAAAAATAAAACGTTCTGTAATAAAAGTAATTTCTTCATATTTCAACATCACAATGGATCCGAATGGATATTGATATGATACATATATAGTTTAATGTAAATTATATAATAATAGCAACTAGCGTTCAGGTTTTCAGAGCAATACCGCATTGCAGCTAGTCCAAGTGGATGTAAGGTTCCTAAACTAGTTTCTATGGTAACGGTTACCGCATGAATTTTTAAATGTGTATAGCGAATCAGGGATTTAAATTTATAGGTGTTTCTTAGGTACCATTCTATCAACCTGTTTTGAAGGGGAAATTCACCCTGACAAATGGTTTACTGTTAGATTAGCAGAAAAATATATTGGTGAAGGTTTGCGGAAAACCAATCAAAGATTAAGAAAGTTATTAGAAGTTTGAGTTTTTGATTTGTGACGACATATACTAGCAGCTTCACCGTATTTTATGCACCAAAAATGTATACTTTTCAATTTTTAATCAGTGGTTCATGATTGCTAAAATATCTTTCAGGAGCGGATGTGAAATGATTTGTATGTTGATATACTTAAGGTACAGTGAAAACCAATTTCCTTTTTTTTAGAAAATGACATTTCATTCATATTTTTTTATTACACCATATGTGGGAAAAACTGCTCGCAAATGACGTGAACTTTAAAATGTAAAGTTCTAATAGCTTTTAAAATCTTTGATGGATTCCCTAAAACCCTCATCAATATCATTTTAATTATTTTCTGCTATTTCTACAATAAACTATATGTCAGTGTGAATTCCCCCTTTAATGAATAAAGTACAATACTTGGGATCCAAAGTGTGCTTCAAAATTGAATATTAGAAGAGCGATTTGACATGAGAAGGCCGTGCATGTAAGTTCCGGGGGAAAAAAGAAATACCAACTCAAGTGTTATCAATTTGGTGCAGAAGATCTACAGTATGGTTTAAAAATGTTACCCTTTCCATTAGTCCAACATTATAATTCCAATTTTCTTCTCAGACCTTTTCTTATTTAATCTACTGTACATAGAGGGGCTTTTTTATTTTTTGGCATGGGGGTTTAAGACTGGCCATTTATACCTCTTTCATTTTTACCTCAGCTATTTTTGCCTCTGCCATTATTACCTCTGCCATTATTACCGCTGCCATATATTCCTCTCACATTTTTTATCTCTGTCATTTTTACCTCTGCCATTCTTACCTTTGCCATTTTCACCTCTGCCATTTTCACCTCTGCCATTTTTACCTCTGCCATTTTTACCTCTGCCATTTTTACCTCTGCCATTTTTACCTGTGCCATTTTTACCTCTGCCATTTTTGCGTGAATGAGAAATAATCTAAGTAATTTCAGATGAAAGAGGAGATTCTAAGCTTTACAATGGTAGGTCATTTGTCTATTGTATTTGTGATTGTGAGATAGTCATCATTTTCATATGCGTGTCCTAAGGATGTCCCGGTCCTATATGTTAAAACTCAAAGTAATAGTAATGAAAAATATCAGCTCCTTATTAAGTGCGATCCATATCCACCTCTGCCATTTTTACCTCTGCCATTTTTACCTCTGCCATTTTTACCTGTGCCATTTTTACCTCTGCCATTTTTGCGTGAATGAGAAATAATCTAAGTAATTTCAGATGAAAGAGGAGATTCTAAGCTTTACAATGGTAGGTCATTTGTCTATTGTATTTGTGATTAAGTTATGATAAATCATCGATAAATCTCGGTTTCGTTTTTTGTGGGACGCACTGTATATATAGTCATAAAAAAATGTCTGTTGAATATAATCCAGTGATTCCAGTCAATTATGTCATTCAGGGGCGAAAAGGAAAATTTAATGAAAAAAAGAAGATAAACGAGAATTGCACAGATTAAAAGAGTGTTAATTATGTCACAAAGTCACAATTAATTTATAGGGGGCTGTGCTCTAGCTGCATATGTCGATATCGTTCGTCCACTGCCCTCCCTGGATTGACACTGCCCCCTTTCCTCTCCATTTCTCTGCTCCTCTTCACATTCTTTCTCATCACCTCTCCCTACTTCTACTTCTCTTGTTCCTCTCACCTTACTGCGCCAACCCCCCCCCCCCCCCTCCTCCGAACACTCATCGATCGAGGGCCGCCAATTAACTGCATGTCCCCGAGCTGTCTTTTATCTCACTCTCCCTACTTTTCCTTCTTTTACTCTTTCATTTCCCCACTGTTTCTTCCCCTCCCTCCCCTTTTAATTTGCTTGTTTTTTTTTTTGTTTTTTTTTTTTGGGGGGGGAGGCTTGGCCCCCATGACATCTCCACTGCCACGTCATGATGATTGACGTGTTTTTCCAGAATTCCGAACATTGATGAGCGTTCCATAATCGTGAAGTACGAGTGGCGCGCGTACCGTGCGTGGTTTACGCACACGGCCGGTATGTATGCTTGCCTGGTACGGTAGATGTCACGGATCGAAATGGCGGCTGCTTGTTCAGAAGTTCTTCGCGTGAATAGAGACCTTCTTGATAGCCAGTTTGATGGCTACAAATTATCTCTCGACCCACTACCAATTTATTCTATTTCCGTCAAGTCTGGTGAGTTCAGTTTGTTTTATACAAGTTGGCAAGTGCGAGGCTTAGCAAGCCCTTGTCCCATGCATTCATTTTTGCGTCGCTATGATTTAAGTCGTAATTAGGCGAAAGTGCGGACCGATCAGCTGGGCGTACATAAATTGCATTGCAGTGAATAGCGAGCGCGTATCATTCACACACTTTATTTCGCTCCAAATCCAATTGTCCAGTCAGTCCGCAGCCCGTCCGAAAGTGCTCTATTTTATTCAGCGGTATGCATAGCCGTCCGTGGTTATGCATACGTAATGAGCTGTGAAGACGAACTTTCCGATCGGTGTTTTTTGCTCTTAGAATCGTTTATTCCTCACATAATTGGTCTTATTTTATAGATAAAACTTTGAAATTTCTGATCAGCTAAATAAAATGCACATTTAATGTATTTTCAAGACCGATATTTAGCTTAGAAAAAATGAGTTTTTTTAAGAAATATATGTGAATAAACAGAGCGCATTTTTGCATCGAAATCATACTTGCGTCAAATTGATATTATAATCAATATAAAGCGTAGACATTCTTATTTACGACTGAAAAAAAATTATGAAATTTCATGATGTAGCAAAGTCAGGAACCACAAAAAACCACGGCAATGTCCATCGCGAAATGATTGGAATTGTAGTAGAATTGCCGACGCGTTCTGATTGGTCAACAGCGGCGCACAGACTTACAACATTATATATATCTTAAAAAACCCGGAAGTAATACGGAAGAGATCGATGGCGAATTGCGTGAGCGCTATGTTTTGACGTGTGCAAGGACCCTGGTTCGAACCCACCAAATTGAGTTTTTTTTTTTTTTTTTTTTGAGGGGGGGGGGGGGGTTGATGGGGATATGTTTATGCTTTTTCTTTAAATCGTATTCCTTCATCGTTCCTACCCAGCTTTATTCTCTTTTTACTTTCATATGAAGTTCTATTTAGGCCTGTATTTATTAAATCATGGAGCTATTATTAATAGCTCTATGATTAATTCTTACTTCTTCTTAATCACTGCTTTTGATTTTCAAGTTCTTGATTACACTTATTTGGGCAGGGGTGGGAAGGGAAGTGAGTTAAAGGTCAAGTGCACATCAACAAAAAAGTATTTGAATAAATAAAGAAATTTCCCTGTTTTTACACAAAACAGTTATATACACAAAACAATGGTATGCAAATAGAGTTGATTATGTCACTCACATCAAATTACTTTTTAAATTTTTGTTGCATTTTTATTATATAAATTTTAGCAAATTTGATGTAAAAAATCTTTCTCGAATCACAATAGGTTACATTTATGGAAACTACGAATGTTAATGGAGGAATTAAAATCCCTCTCAAAATTTGTTAATGAAAATTAAAATAAAATATACATGTCATGTACATGTATCAAACAAAAAAATACACAAGAAATTAGAGTGCGTGTGACATAATCGGTTCTGTAATTTGCACATTGACCAAGATGAGCATATAATTGTTTTATAAAATTAGGCAAATTTCTCAATGTCAAAATAGTAATTTTTTGAATTTTGAATCATAGTTTTTATAAAATTCTCTGCAATACTTTATTTTTCTTTAAATTCAAATTATTTTTTTGGTGGGGTGGACTTCTCCTTTACTCTTTGCTTGGAATAGGGAATGCACATTAATATTTATCCACGAACAAAATTGTCTAAACATATGCAAATCAGTAATTGGACACATGCTCACTTTCCTTTCATCCAGGCCACCCCCTCACATCCACCAGGTTTACAGTCTTATAACAAAAATTATGAATTAATTATAATACCATCACACCATAGCTCCATGATCACACAACATTCATACAGTGCTTCACAACAAATATTTCACTATTGTTCATATAATTACTGTGGAAAACAAAAACAAGGCGTAACCACATTCAAATACCATATAAAAGGACAAATATATTATACCTTTCGAAAAAAAAAAATTGTGAACATACATGGCACTTAACCTTCAGCACATTAGATAACATATAACAGAGTTGCTTGAGAACAAAATATAATTATGGGGCATTGCAAGAAACTTATGTTCAATTGCAAATCAACTACATGTTTGTGTTTAATCAAAGGACTTACCCTTAATTTTGGAATGTGTGATTGAGTAGAAAGTTTCTTGCAATGCATCAAAAATGTTCTTTGGTTTTGAATTGTGAATTTTTATTTTTGTCAAGCTGTATTCCTGTCCAAGTCAGTATTCTTAGTCCTCCCCAAAACTGTGCTCTAATTTTTTTGTTTCCAATATCGATAAAGATCAATTTTCTGTTGTATCATTATCAGTCCAAAATTTGCAAACGAAAAAAGGGCTTTGTCCAAATCATGGTCTGACCATTATAGTACATGATGGAATCTCCCAGAATGAAGTAGCAAGCAGAGACCAGAGTCAGAAAGTATGCAGATCTGTGTGTAGAAGAGACAAAAAAGAGAGAAATAGTCTAAATTATTCAAAGTATGAATTATGTTACATGTAAGTCAATTAAGAGACTAACTAAGTACTGTCTGTGACAGACACAATTTTTTTATTTGAACAAAATGGTTTATAAATACTACTGAGTACGGTAGTACCAGACTTTTTACTTTGACTTTAAACTGTTTATAGTCTCTAGAGTAGACTGTCTGAGCTAATCATCATTTAATTCTTAACCGCAGCCTGGGGCAAAAATCATCATGGGGCTCATCTTCGACTAATTAAGAAAAAAGGTTAACAATTTTCAACATAAATCAAGAAATATCTCAATCTATAAAAACTTGATGGAATTCGGAAACCTGATAATCATTTGAATAAAACTTTAGAAGGGATCTACTTATTAAGCTTCGTTTATATTAAGTCTTAATAAAAAAAAAAAACAAGTCCACCGTCCACAGTCAGAAATATAATGCGAGCCATCTGCCATCATTACAGAAGTTTCAACGTATGGGACCAAAGGCGAAATTCTACCAACCCGCGACGAACGTAATTTTGGCATTATTTCGCGCCATCGTGGAGTGAACGAGAAGGTTACTTCCGGGTAAAACGTAAATTTCTTGATTTTTAGGGTATCATTTTCTCTAAAATAAAAATACAAGGTGAGTTTGCGTCAAGTTGGTTCTGACATATTTTGAACAGTGACTTTTCTTCTTTCTAAAAAACCCCGATCGAAACAATTTGGTTATGTAGCAAAGTCAGGAACCAAAAGTGAAATTCCGACTACAAAATCGCGGTTAAAATATTACTAAAATAAGCATCAATTAAAGAGGTAAAAATGGTAGGTTGAAAATGTCGAAATATGGACAATTATATACCAAAATGTAGATGAAGGTCTTGAAAATAACTTACCACAATTCGTTTCGACGTAAACTGAAGTTAGCGACCAGTACAGAGCTATAACTTCAGCCCCTCCAATTCAGTGGGAAAATCAAGCCAAATTGATCGCACGTTTTCCTTCGGAGACCGCTAGAGGGCCGCTGAATAAATCTCCGTGAATATGCTCATTATCGCGCGAGCTGCGGTCTGACTGTGTCCCTTCGGCCGAGCGCTGGAGCGGCATTTAATTTGGAATACTCAGTACTCTGACAGTAGCTTGACAAAAACTGAGTCAGTCATGCTCAGTTTCTTCCTTTATTACGCTGATTTTGATTGGTCAAAAATTATGGTTGTTGCTTCATAAATCTTTGGCAAACATCAAAAAAGACAAAAATATGCAGCGTGGAGTTTCACTTACCGGCGTGCGATGGAAAGACCTCAGGTTAAGATAATACTGCTTCTTCGCTTGAAATCGCCCTCTCATAATCATCGAATCTTAATGAAACTCGGTTAGTAATAAAATTTGATTGAGAACATTTTATGAAAGTTTCATTGAATTTGGTTCATAAAGAGCTAGCGATATTTTTTAGTGTTGTGAGGTGTTTGCGAATCTGATTTTGCTCATTTTGTAAAGCGCTGTGATATTGTGAAGAGCACTATATAAATACTTATAATGTTGTCTTGTAATATTGTATTGTAATGAGACAATAATAATGTCAATGAGACATTATTATTATTGAGACAATAATAATTATTATAATAATTATGATTATAGTAGGGATGCCACCCCAAAAATTGAAGTGTTGTAAATGTAGTTTTAAATAGTTTAACTGGAATAAAGTCTGAAACACAAGTAAAAACTAAAATGACACCAAGATCATCAAAATTGGACCAGGGGTTGCCGAGATACGGCCAATTCAAATTTTTAAAAAAGGCAGATATTCTTCCAAGAAGTGGCCAAAATGGCCAAAATGTGTTTTCTGCCATTTTTAAAGCTACCTATTTTAAAACTTGAAGTATAGAGGTTGCTTTTCCTTGGGGCACCTAACATAATAACCACCAACAAGTACCTGAAAAATTGGGTCCAAACTACTTTTCGTTTTTATATTAACGGAGTTCAAAATATGGGGAAAACACAAATTTTCACCTTTGGACCCAGGGGAAATTGGCAAAAAATGACTAAGTCCAGCTAATTAATATGCGAAAATGGCATAATGCGAAAATGGCATAATTTGAAAGTGGATGGGCAATTAATCACAAAATTTCACACAGATGTAGTGTTTGTAATTTTGATTTATATATGTTTTTTTTTTTAGCATATATATACAATAATATGCAAATGAGGTAGTAATTGAATATTTGTACATAACGAATGGGAAAATTGCCTAATTATTATGCAAAAATGATATAACTTGTACAGGCCTTAGGCAAATAATCACCAAATTTCACAGAGGTGCAGAGTTCTTAAGTTTACTTCATATCTGTTGTTCTTGGGACCATAAATATAATAATATGCAAATTAGGTAATAAATGAATATTCATTTGTACATAACGAATGGGAAAATTGCCTAATTAAAAAAAAAAAATTGCCTAATTTAAAAAAAAAAATTGCCTCATTAAAATTGCCTAATTAAAAAACTGAATGGAAAAGAAATGGCAAAAGCTAATGTTTAATACAAAATATTATTTATTAAGAGGTCCTTAAAACTAGGAAATTTAAAGTTAATCTCATATTGATTTAACTTCCAATCCATGCTAAAAAAATGTTATATCACTACTTATTGAATAGTTCATTAAAAAAAAATTCAATAACATTATTATTATAAACCCTGAAAACAACCATTATTGAGAATGAAAAGCTAAAACTACAAGGCAAACCCCGATTTTGTAAATAAGCGTCTTATAGACGCCTAAATAGTACACATTTAAGTGTATGGGATGAAATTAAGATGGTGTTTTCGGTCACTTTATATTTCAATTTTTGAAGCACTAAATAATTATTTTCGAACGCAATTTTTTCTGGGCTTCATTTTTGTAACATATCACAGACACAGGTGACAAGTGTGACCTAGCTCAGATTTTTTAAAAGTCAAACCAATGTTAACCAATCACTTTAATGTGAATATCATTGTTTTTGTTGTTATATGTGTACTTTTTTGCATTGTTGGAATAACTTTCATCATTCCTGCCAAGAATTTGTGAGGATAACCATCAGCAATGCGCACTGGCAGGAATTTCTCGACGCGCGAGTGGCATCCCTAATTATAGGCCTAATGATTATTGAGACAACAATGGTAATAATGATAATAAGACAATAATAATAATGATAGTAATGAGACAACAATAATAGTTATTATTTCAATAATAATTATTATTATAAAAATAATTGTAATAATTATGATTGTAATTATTGAGACAACAATAATAATAATGAGATAATAATAGTATTATTGAGACATCAATAATGGGTAATTATTTTAATAATTATAATTAAAATAATAATTATTAATTATGATAAATTTATGATTAAAATAATTATTTAGACAACAATAATAATAATGAGACATTATCAATTATCATTACCAAAGGAATCATATGCCAAATCAATCTGAGTATTTTTAGGCCTCCCATTTTTCTTAATTCGCTCATTAAATTTGAAAATGTACATTCAAAGGCCATTTCTTAATTATGTCTTATGTTTTGATTAATAATTAATTAGTAATTATCAATATTAAAAATCTGTAGACAAGTATTATAACTATGATGAACAATGACTAGGTAGACCATTAATATGTCGAAATCATTGCACAAAAGGCTTCTAAAAGATTAAATGAAAAACATGTACATTCCACATAAGCTATAGATTATAAGTGTGCCATGCCCAAAGAAAAAGAATAATAAGATTATGCAATCATATTTGGTCCACAAAAAGCCCTGATTTTGTATCACATAGATGACAATAACTCGACTTCTGGGTATCGGAATTTGAAAATTCAAACAGTTTTGTGAATCGTAGATATTGAGCCTCATTGTGAGCATATCAAACATGCTGGAAAAGCCTTTTCTAATTTTCACCTGAAGTGCCTAATCCAATGTACAAGGTTATGATATATAAACACAACATCAAAAGTAAGTTCCCCCCTAAAGAACCCCATCAGATATGCCAGTGTAACAAATTGTCAAGTTGAAACCAAGCAGTGGGATATACATGTAGCTAGGGTTCATATTCTTGAAAATTAGAGATATCCGTGACTTAACGGCTGAATGAGCACAACACAAACAGAAAATGACGCTTTTTCAAAAACAGCAAAATCTGTGCTTTATTGACTTGTTCCTTATCAGACAGTATACTGACTGTTTAATAATGTGTGTAGCCACCACGTTTGTCAATGACTTCATGGCACCGTTGCCTCATGGTAATCACGAGTGTTGCTCTTTGCTGGGGGATGGCATTCCATTCTTCTTCCAACATCTAGGCCAGGTCAACAAGGTTGGTGTTGGCGTTAATGCGTGCAGATACAGCTCGCTTTAGCTGGTCCCACAGATGTTCAAGTGGGTACCATTAAGGACAGGTGAATTGGCGGGCCACACCATCCTTTTAATACCCTCATGTGCCAAGAACGCATCCACAACTCTTGCTCGATGTAAGCGGGCATTATCACCAATGGCAGCGGCGACTGGTAAGACATGTGGATGCAGGATTTCATCCACGTGTCTGTTGGCATTCAGGTGTCCATTGATCTTGATGAGCGATGTCTTGGTCGTTGCAGCCATTCCGGCCCACACGATAACACTTCCACCACCAAACACTGTGATTGGTTGAACACAGCACTCCTCCTGCTGCTCGCCCCTTCATCTCCAAAGCCATGACTTTGAAAGAAAAGGGATGACAAGATGACACATGGTGCAACCTTGGGCAATGCTTTTAAACTGCATTCCACTTCATGTTTGATCACATTGAAATGAACTAAAATGAATTTAAATCACTCTTGCAAATTTGAAAATTACTCATATTTTCTTTAATTTGTGATTCTCAAGCTGTGATAGCAAGCATTACTGTAATTTTTTTCAAACAAATCATTAAAACACAGATTTGCTGTTCATGTCGTTCATGTTGTGCTCATTCAGCCCTTAAGTCACGGATGTCGCTAATTTTCGAAAAACCACTTCCTAACAACCCTAGCTATATCCCATGCTTGGTTTCAACTTGAATGATTTTATATACTGGACGATTTGATGGGGTTCTTTAGGGGGGAACTTAATTTTGATGTTGTGTTTATATCACCTTGTCCTCTGTTTAGGACTTCCACTGTGTAGGGAGTCTGAAAGTGTCGCCCTTGAATTTTGCACCCTTTTTTGTAAAAAAAGTTGAAAATGACTAGGCCTAGGCTAAGTTAAAGCAAGTTAGGCTTATTGCTGTGCACCCTTTTTCCTTTAATTGTAAGTTTTTGCCCCACATTCAATAACTTTGCACATTTTTCTGTCTTGCCATTCTTTTTTTCAGCACTCATTGCATGTTTCGTCATCACAGTTTGTCTTGCTTTTTTACAAACTCATGTAATGTTTAACATTGTTTATTTAATTGCTATCTAGTTTTTCTTCACTTGTTATTTGAGCGCTAAATGATTATTTAATTTGTTAATTGTTCATTTAATGTCTATTCAGCCCACCCATGGGTGCATTACATGCCGCCGTGCACAAGAAAATTGAAGGCACGATGCGTGCAACACTTGCATGGGATTGTGCGAATTTAAGAATAGCTTTAATAAAATCAAGTCCTACAAAACTTACCGAACGACGTGAAGTCAATTTCCCCTAATATTATGAATTTTGGAGCTTTCTTGCCGTTTCAGAATTTTTCGTCCAAAGAGGGCATGCGATTTATCTTCATATCAAAGACACTTCAAGGGAAAGAATAGGCACTAAAACTATTTTCCAAACATAATTTGATGCAAAGCGTTCTGCAAAGTCGGCAAAGTGTCCAATCTTTTTATTGAAAAGACCTTGGTGAAACGTTTGTTGACAGACGAACATGCCCGTCACCGGAAAGAGCCCTGGTGAGTATGAGTAATCAAGATCATTGTTGCATGCGCACTCTGTTTAGAATACTGACAGGGAGCCAATCAGTGCGATTCTTTCATAATTGCGATTCATCGCAAACCTTTGTGTTACGGAGCCTTGATGTGGAATCAGGCAAAAACTTTTTCTTTTCTTTTTGGGGTCTACTTTTCACAACGAACTATCTAAATCTGCAACATTGGATAACCCTTGACATTGCAATGAATGGGGATTTCCAGGGTTCCTTCTTTTTTTTTAGTTTCCAGAGCTCTTTTGAGCATTTTAAATAAATAAATAATACAGGATTTGTATAGCGCATGTATCCACCTTGCTAGGTGCTCAAGGCGCTCCTATATTGCCCCGGCTAAGCTAGTCTACCGATTCTGGTGCGCACAGCTTTTTGAGGAATAGCTTCCCGCCGGTACCCATTTACCTCACCTGGGTCGAGGGCAGCACAATGTGGATAAATTTCTTGCTGAAGGAAAACACACCATGGCTAGGATTCAAACCCACGACCCTCTGTTTGAAAGGCGAGAGTCAGAACCAATAGACCACGACGCGCCCAAACCGCCCCCCAGCCCCATTGCATTTTTTCCCTGTGGAATCATGATTTAATTGAGTCTCCTGCTTTTAACTTTGGTCTAAATGAATTCATGTGAACATCGTGTTATTTTGACCTTTTTCTTTATCGATCGCTTTCCCTTTTGTTGCAGGGGTTGATGAAGTGAAGCTTAGAAATGAAGAGTACACATTACAACACATGCAAGCCTTTGGTTTAACTAATTACCTGTCTGGTGACCTGTGGAATCCAAACTGTGTCTACTTCATTGATTCAGACTGGAGGCTCATGCAGCACAGGATTGTTCTGGTAATTTGAAAATTTGGACTTATAAAGTCCGGTTTGATTAAACTCAGGACTATAGTCGTGGTTTAACTATGGATAGCCAGTGGTGACATAAATGTCTAACAGCAGAGGTTCAATTTGTCAGAAAATTTGACACTCAAATTATTCCAAACTGTCTGGCAATGGTAAACAAGCTAAGTGTTTTCATCGTGTTAGAAAATGAGGAAATGGCACAGTAAACAAGAAACGTACAATTTAAACAAAATTTTGACATCTTTGGCTCCCCATTATTTTAGCACAGAGTTAGACCATGGTCTAAGTTAAACCAAACTTCAGAATTCGGGCCTGTTTGATACTCTAGGGTAACTCCAGGATTTTTTTTTTATACCTTTCAAAGCGGAGAATGATCTGCCAAACGACGATTTCTTGCTTAACTCGACTGAAATAGATAATTATATGATCTTTTGATGAGGCAATAAGAGAGACAAAATGGGTTTCACCATAACTTGTAATATCACGTATTTTTTCAAAATAATATATAACTTGGTGTAAATTTTCATAACATCGCATTGATCTTTTTTAAGTTTGATTCGCCGTAGATGCTGTTTTGGTGTTACTGTAATTTGGAATGTTTAACTCAGAATAACCCCATATATACCCTTGTATCTAAAGGTCACACTTGTCAACCTGGGTTGCGTTATCACAAAGTGATAAACATGACTTCTGGTTTTTAAATGCGGCTTTTGAAAGTAGTAATAGATGGCCACTAAGCACATGATGAACCCGAAGCTTCTTCCAGGTTTTCTGTAATAGCCTGTTCCCACGTCTCACGATTTGCACCACAATGAAAACCTTGGTCTTAATTGTGGAGTAATCGTAGTGATCGATCTGATCATATTCTTATCAGAACTTGGTGTCAGTTGTCGGCTTTTTGTCGCAATCATTTTGCCCGTGGATTTTTTTTTTTGATGGTTCAAAAAATTTCGCCGTCAGCTACGAAAAGCAAATGTTGGCATTCATAACAAATCGCAGGACAATGGGAAGGAGTCATTACATGCATGCAAACTTTTTCAATTTGTTTTATTTCATTTTCAACAGAACAAAGTAAAGTGGTCGAAAATAATTACAATGTCAATTGCAAATAAAATTTATACAAACAATATAAATTGAGGTATGTACAATATATCATATTTTTTCCATAGGTAAAACAAAACATATTATAACCAAATTATCATTATAGATCTGAGAAAATGGAGAGATCCACTAAAAAGCAAATGCTTGTAGTGTGTGGACCTCACTAAACCTTGCATTGATTTATCTTGTAGGAATCGCAACCGAGTGAACCAGTGGCTGTCTTCACCATTCCAGAGGGAGCGACGCGAAGGGCAGCATCAAGACACAGCGTATCACTGGGCTTCCCATCATCCGATCTCTGTGTGTTATCTGATGGCGTCGGACACCTCTACATACTGGAGACTGGTTGCAGAGACCAATTTGAACCGTCTCAATGGAAGGTCGTTATTCACAGGTTTATTGCCCGGGGGCCGTTTCATGAAAGTTGTCAACACTGACAAGTTGACTTTCTCCGACAGTTACCATGGTACCAGTCAGAGGCCAGTGCCTCTCAGCCAATCAAAAGCAAGGATATCACTTAAATTATCAGCGCTGACAATTTAGTCGGTGCTGAAAACTTTCATGACATGCCCCCCCCCCCCCCCGATCTCCCATTTAGTATAGTGTGTTCCCATAAGCAACCATGCTGGAAGTTGTCATTGATTTAATGATCTAATGCAAAGGCATCCTATGGTTTGTTGTTCATCATATTCATTTGGGAACCCTCTATGGAACCCTTTTGGGATCCCTCTATGGTTTAAGGATCATTAGTGGTCTTCTAAAACCTCACTTCTAAAATTTATCAAAAGTTTTAGGACAATTGAGAAAAAAAAAGACTCTTTGTTTAATAGGTATGATATACATGTAAGAGGCAACCTTCTTTTGCCTAGGAGGAGCATTCTACAGGAATTTGGTGATTTGTTTTTCCACCTTTGCCTTGATTCAAACATATACAGCTTTTTCTGAGCTTTTTTGGAGCATCCAATGTAGAATTTACAATATCCCACTGATGTTAAAGACCCTGACCGGTGTAAAAACAATCATATATCAAAATAAAGGTAATGATTCATACAATACGAATATACCAAAAATATTACATATATCTCCTTCCAATAGTTAAAAATATTAAATAAAAATCAAAGAAACTGCTCCTCCAAAGTACGCTTCGATTGAGCACCCCCACGTCGCCTGGAAATGATGACGTCACGTTGTGTCAGGAGGGTTGTGATTCCATAGGTTTGTGTACAAAAGCATTGGGTATTTTCTTCCATTTCCATGTTATGAATCCATTTTTTTTTTCGTTTTCAGATGAAAATGGCACTCAAAATTATTCACTGTTCAAATTGTTGTAAACCTACAACTATTCACTACCTTTTTTGTGATTTCTTTGTTTGGCTCTTATTGGGCCTAAATTGCTATGTCAGGAAAGGTCGTTATACATAATCTAAATGCAGATAGAATTGAAATCTGCGCCAAATAAGCAGGAAATAAAATATGGCAAAAACTAGTTCAAAACTGCGGATTTCATAAATTCAAGCTTGTGGGTAAAAATATATGTGATATCCCTCTGTGATAGAAGTGAAGAGAATGAAATGCGTTATCTGGAAAGCAAAAAAATCACCCAGTTTTTCTGTGTACAAACCTATGGAATCACAACGCTTCTTACACAACGTGACGTCACGGTCTCGAGGCAGGTGAAAAGCACAATAAAGCCTATTTTCTAAGCGGGGTTCGAAACCCAATAATTGGAATATTCTTAAGCAAAATACTCAGCTGGGAAGCGGTGAAAATGCATAAAGCATACCTTGGTGTATTTAGTAGCTTATAAGCTTTCGATTGGTATATAATTTATCAATTTCATTTTCGGGTCCGGTCTGGATCTTTAAGATTGCCAAATCAGTTCTAAAAACTTGTAATTATGTGTTTTAATTGAAGTTTCAAGATAGATTTAGTTGTTTGAAGTATTGTTATCTATATGCACAGATAGAAGATTTTACATCATTATACAGGCAATGATTTTGATTTCCAAAATTCATTTTTGGTCATAAAACTAAGCAATCAACAGTCCTACGTAAAAAAAAATCCGCTTCAAAATCAAAACAGCTTTGTGTGTAGCAGTCTTTAAGAATTTTTGAGCATATTGTGATGCAATACCAGGAAATTAATTCCCTGTTTAAAGCAAGAATGAAAAGAAAAAATGTATGAAATCATATTTAAAAAAAATAGGTAGAGAGAGAAAGGAGTGTGGGGCACAAAATTATCGTAATTGCTTCATAGTATTAAATCTAATCTGTTGTGAAAGTAGATTAGGTACTTTAATATTCTAGTATTACAGTCAGGAGGGAAGGCCTGTGGGTTGAGTGGCATGTTCATTATTGTTCACATATTTCCCACCCAGGCTATGTGGTTGGGTCTGCCTCAGAAGGGTCTGCAAAATATTTCTATTCATTGTATTCTTTTGATTGTCAAACACTGTCTTATTTTTTATTTCTGAAATTTCCAAATACAACAATTTATTTAGTATACAAAACAATATTGGGATTTATGTAATGCTCTTCACATTGACTGTATCACAGCTTTTTACAAAGAAGCAATTACTCATTGGAAAATTATGAATGAAAACTATAAACATACGCATAGTATGCAACAAAAACAAAATTTGATACAGAAATGGCCATGAAGCATGCATTTAGCCCTTTCTTTGTATCAAAGCACATTACTCTGAAATATGCTGAAGTCATAAATATGCACCACTTAATTGCATAGAGCTCGGATTTTTATCTGTGAAAATAAGATATCAAACTTAATTTTTGTTGACATTTTTTTTTGCCACTATACCAGGTGATATTCAAGAGAGAAGTGTGTAACGGTGCTCCAGCTATCCTGCAGGATAGTATGTGCAGAGTGAAGGAGTCTGAGATCCAGGTGGACTGTGTGTTGCTCCATGTGGAGAAGACTGCTCCTGTGCAGGAGAATGGAGATACCCATACAGCGAAGAGTGATTATGAAACATACCTGGAGTGGATCACCTTGAAAAAGACAACGGGTAAGAATTAAACGGTTTGGCCAGACACTTGGCTTTAGCTTTTCTTTTTAATTTTGAGTTTCGCTTAAAAGCTATTTACTAATCAACAGGGAATGATTGTGCTGACCAAATTTGATTAGCATTTTGGTGATAAGAGAAAAGCATTTTGGTGATAAGAAAAAAGCTCTCAAACTCAGTTCTGTACAGTCAAATGTAAAATCTGCTATACATAACAATATTGCGTAGCATTCTTTAAATAATATGAAACAAATTAAGAGTAGACAAACAGAAATTGGCATTAGACCATTACATGGTGATTAGACTATTATGAAACTAGATGTAAGAGTTGTATTGACCAAACAGTGTTGACCAAATAGTAATTAGACCAAATTGATGGTGGACCAAAGTGGTTAACCCATGAGGTATAAGACTGTCTGAGGAGTAGATTAATTGATTGAAGCCCAAGTGCACACCATATATAAAACCTCAGTAGTTGCGCCGCGCTGGTCCGATGGTCCCAGACCGGTAAAATTGCTATTGGGCTAGTAACTTTTCAGAAATAGCCAGATTTTACTGGTCCGACATGACCAGTAAATATATATTAAACTGATACAAATTATTTTTTTTTCTCTTTATAAATTACAAAAATGGCTCTGGCATCTCAATATTTTTTGGGTACCAGTAAATTTTAGGTTCAGACCAGTAAAAAATGAAGAAAAAAATCTGGGTATCTACTGGTCCGACATTGATCAGGTCAGACCAGTAGTAAAAAAGGGTTAGTATGGAGCCCTGCTTAGTAAGTTACTAATTACCAAATCACTTTATTATCTTGTAAATTATATAATCTAGACCAATCCCAATTCGAGGTTGAAAATAGCAGACAGCTGAAAGGAAAGACAGCGCCGGTCTACTGTGGATTGGAAGAAGGAGCCGGGGGTTTGTTTCTTGCGAGTGAAACAGATTTTACAATCATCTCAGACTCTCTGCATCCTGTCAAAGAAGAAGTTAACGATGAGATTGAGAAGGAAGAAGAGGGTAAGAGATGTTTTCATTGTATTAACTCTTTGCCCACTGAAGTAGTTTGATTAAGTTCAGGCATAAGTAAAAAAAAAAAAATAGGGATAAGAAAGAAAGGAAAGGATGATAAGTTCTGAGGAGACAGTTATTACAATTGCTAGAATGATAATTTTTGTTCCTTTATTCCCCCATTATACTGGAAATTATTTTGTAAATATAGGAATATATATACCCATCTGGGAGCTTCTGTAGTATAAAGCTTACAGAGAAAAGTAATTATTACATTTGTTGGATTTATACATGAATGAATGTGCAAAATTG
This sequence comes from Lytechinus pictus, assembly GCF_037042905.1. Taxonomy (NCBI): domain Eukaryota; kingdom Metazoa; phylum Echinodermata; class Echinoidea; order Temnopleuroida; family Toxopneustidae; genus Lytechinus; species Lytechinus pictus. Next base: position 46,591,761 of record NC_087246.1, on the reverse strand, counting down.
CAATATGCCTGCCTGTATAATGGCTAAAATGATATAATGGACATTCCAGAGTCAAGTTGTTGTTATTATCAAATAGTTGACTTGGAGTCATTAGTGAATGATAATTGGTAACTTGACATTACAGGCAATCATATTTTAAGGCATATGTAGCTTGCATATATGCATCTGTTTGTACAAAAATATCACCCAAGTTAAGGACACTTGAGGTTAGGAGACTTGAGGTCATTTTTCAGGTGTGCATTTTTATCACTGCTATACATATATATATATATATATATTTGTTTTGTTTTTTGTTTTTTTAAAGAAACTCCATTGCCCCAGTTCACATGGACGCAGACCGGGGAAGACATCACCCTCACGTTCATCGTCCCAGAAACCGTCTCCAAGCCTGATATTCACATGGTCATGGAGGCAGATCGGATAGATATCAGTATCAAAAATGGTAAAGAGCTCCTGTCTGGCGCCCTCTATAGGTTGATCGATATCTCCTGCTGTACATGGACCCTTGATAAACGCAAGTAAGTGCCTCTTACATGTATGTCGAGTTCAATTGGGGAAATTTTGCAACCCATTGTAAAAAATACCTGTAATGCGAGATTTCCCTCATCTTACTAAAACATAACCTATTTCAGTAAAACTTACACATGCAGGAACATTCCAAACCCATCTATTCCAACTTCTCCAAGATACCTCACAGTTAGCATCCATCATCCTCATACTAGTATCCTTTTCATACTTGTCCCATCAACACACATACACACAATAAGTCCTATCCCCACATTGCATATTTACTAAGTCCATTTTTGGCCCTTGATTATTCCTCTTTTTGTCATTTTCTCTTGATAATTATTATTATTGAGAATACCTACCTCTCACTCTTCCTTGTGGACCTAAGGCATGTGATGTCATAATCTCATACTGCCCTCCCTCAGAGGATGTAGGAATACGAGAAGACATATTTTTCCCTCAGAGCTGCACGCTTTAGGCAAAATATAATCCCTTGGGGAAAATATAACTCTGTCGGGTAAATGAAATGTTATTCTAGGTAGGCAATATCTGTATATTATCTTGTATACAATAAAATCAGCTTCTCTTTATTGGCAAACTGTATATTTTTTGTTTTTATTATTGAGAATGGAATGAACACCAAATATGAAGAATGGAATGAATACCAAAATATTAATACCAAAGTTGAATTTTTGCTCACGTATTTATTTATTTCTCAGGTTGGAAGTGATGTTATCCAAGGAAGATGAAGGGTTTATGTGGACTGAGGTAGTGGTCGGGGACACGAGAGGAGAGTATGTGGTAGATCCTGACCAAGCAAGAGAGATCCATGAAAGACTGGCTCACCTCACCTCTGATGCAATGGTATGCTTTCAAAGATATCTTCACTGTTTAATTCATGAAATAATACATTGTTCTGGTGTTTGAAGTGAAAATGCAGGATGACCAAAGCAGTAGGAGTCAGTGTGGTGCTCCTCGAGGCCAGTCTCAAAGACACTTTCGTGTCCTTGAACGAGGCCAAACGACACCAGGAAATATTTCAAAATAAGAAGGTTACAATAAGTCATCAAGTCCAGGTATTTTTATGTCTCTATTCAACGTTGATGATTGCCGGCAGCATTTGTTTTGGGGTTGTCCGTCCATTGCGTTCTCTATCTCGTGATAGCTAAAGAACTTTAAACAATGATTAGATAAGATTTGGGCGTATCAAGGTCAAAAGTCACAGAGGTCATTATTAGAATACTTAAAATTGTAATATGTTTTTATTCTGGCAATGGCAGAGGTATGAATTTCATCTGCATGCAGTTGCGAATCAATCTTATTCATTCACTTGTAGTGTTGTAATCCTCAAGCCCAGATTTGCCTTCCAGAAAGGCCTTAAGGACAATTACTTGGCCTTGCCCTTGAAGTGAAGTCCTTAGCCTTGAAGGTCTAAGTCCTTGGGCCCCTGGCCTTGGTCTTGACTTAATACCAGCCTTTCCCTTGCTCACAACACTGGCAGTAGTTATAGAAACGGAATTAGTAGCAGTGGTGGTGGAGGTGGTGTAAGTAGCAGCGGCAGTAGTCATATACTCGTATTATAGATGAACTTGTATATAACCTGTTGCTTCTGCTTCTAAGAACCTTGCTAATAATAGTTGAGTGACATTCACAAGGTGTTCTCCTGTTTAAATTCTTTAAAAAATTACTCTTCCATTGTAATTTGTTTTGTTCATTATAAACTAGGCTTGACTAAAGTTAACACTCTTTCATTTGCTCCCTCTCGTTTTTCAGGGTCCTGACCCAAGTGGCAACATTGGAGGCAAACCAGGAATAAGTCCTCAAGACTTAGAGGAATGTGATATGAATGTGGAGAATGAAGTATGCATCTATAGAATAGATGGCAAGAAACACACGATATCACACAAGGTAATATAAAATGAGTTCAGGGATGTAGCTAATCGCGAGATATGTGGTCATAAGAACCACAAGGATTTAACATATCTAGGTACAGATTAATCTGGAAAAGTCAACCCCTAAACATGTCAAATGTTTGGCCAAGTCAAGGCAATTTTCAGACCATATCATTCAAAATGCGTGATTTACCTACTCAATGTGTGATTTACCTCTTGTGCGAGGTGAGCAAATTTCAGTCGACCCATGAGCTTTGACCTGTATTCACAACTGTTTTTCCTGACCTAGCAGTCACAGGATTTCCAAGGAGTTTGATGGATAATAATAGAGAGCAATCTTGATGAAAAGTCAAAGCACTTGTCCCTTCAGAAATATTTTTTTAAATTCCTGTCGAGTTTAATTTGATGAGCATTTGTCCAATATTGATCAGAAGTTTCAGCAAGAAGTCATTTGCACAATGACCCTATTGATTGTGTAGTGAAATTGCTGGAAAGAAACTCAATTTGAACCATATAAGCATGTGTTTTAGAGACATCTCTTTATTCTTCATTCAACCCTTTGAACCCATCCTTTATTGCAAGAGAAAACAAAATATAATGAAAAACATTATCAGATGTCCGATGCAAAACATAACCTTCTTAAAAAATTGCATTTCCTAATATATTAATTGCAAATACATGTAGAGTGAAAAAGTTCTTGAAAAAAGGCATATATTACACCAAATCATGCTTCATAGCCCTAATAGTATTCATCCTTCAATGATGTTATGATATGAATTCTTGTTGGCTTTACTTTTATACATTTTTTTTTCTAATCTTTATTGACAGGTTTGTATTTCAAGTCACCAACGTCTATTCCAAGCAAGGCTGCAATCTAATCACCCACCCTGTATCTGTCTTCGCCATGATGTTGATGGCATCGTCTGGCAACCCAGACCTGTAACGGCTGAATCGCCATCACCATGGCATCACGAGTCCACCTTCAATGCCTTGGGGTACGTTCAGGCTTCAAAGAGGAATTGCAAGTTTGCCAGCTGTGCTCCAGACATGTCGTACTGCGTCCTGTGCGACTGCTCAAAGCATGCATACATCTACAGACAGCCGGCGGACATTCCCAGTCCACTGAGGAACCGTAAGAGTGGACGCGTGGTTGGACAGATAGCCAAGCAGCAGGTCGTCAGTCTGGACGCGAGTGATGACATTCTTGGACTGCAAGCGACCAATGAGAGACTGTTCATCTTGACCAGTAAGAAGCTGTATGTCATTAGGGTCAAGGTTGAATGATAATCACATCATGGACTCACACAAGAGGATTTTTCAGAGTATATACTAGCTGGTATGGACCAACTTGAAGAGAGTTACAGTTTGTGTGTTTCATAATACATACATGCATGTTGCGTCCTTATTGTGACGTCCATTGATCGCGATAGTCCCGAGAGATTGGTCAACCACAGCGTATTCAACTCCATGCATTAATCAGCATGTTTCTCTTTCAGAGTGAGTAATGTATGTATACACGAGAATTTCAAACCACACTTCTATGGAATGCTGGCTTCATAATATTTTGTCCATATTTTTGTCAATTACAAGATATCAATCAATTCTTATATTTTCTCATTCTTTCCATTTCATGACTCAATTAATTTTTGTACAACTTTTTTGCAGCAGGATAGGAATGATTTTTAATTGTTGAATGAGTCGACATTTGGCACTCTATAAAAGTGTGGTATAAGTTAACCCAGGTTTAACTAAAGTGTAGCTATCAGAGTACCACCTTTTTTGTCCTGGAATCTAGCATATGGTTCAACTGATTAATCCTTTTTTCTTCCCTGCACTTCACATTCACTGTTCCGTCAAATATTTCTTTACATTTCCATTCTCACTTGCTGCCCCATGCTATCTCGTATTTCTTAGGAAGAAGTGGTAGACCTACAACCTCGCATGATACTGTTTTATAAAATGCATGAATCGATTCAATTCACTTTCACCACTGATCTCCTGTCTTTACAAAAAAATCATCAAAATCTTGCTTATCTTTTGAGACCAAATGTGTAGCCTGTTGGCTTATGGTTCCAAAGTTATCATTTTTGTTTACTATCACAGACCACCCACCCCAAGGGAGGGGTACTCGGTATAAATGTATAATATGCATGTGACATACATATAATTAGACAAAATGAAAATGGGATGTATGGCAATTAGATATGGTTATTAGATGAAATGGTTGTGAAGATAAGACCACAAGGGAAGAGACCAGATGGAAATAGACAAAGCAGTGGAGCTTTTGTGGTGTAGTGGTTCAGTCACTTGACTCTTAAACCAAGGGTCAAGGGTTCAAATCCAACGTTAATGTCCTTTGGCTAGGCACTTATCCACATTTGTCACTCTCCACCCAGGTGTTTAATGGGTACCCTTTAGGATGTGAACTCCTTAGACTGGCACGTGTGCAATGATAAAACTCAGTTCCCTGGTCAGGATACTCCCCAGGGAGTGGAGATGGTGCACTTTATGTGTGGAGCAGTGATGAATGCTATGGTAATAATAATTACAATGTAAAGTGCTTAGAAACACAAAGTATGAAGTGCTATGTAAATGTAACTATTGTTATCATTTATTATACCAAATAACAATTGCGGTTACTCTTACAATTATCTTGGAAACAGCTTTAATGTAATCAAGTTTACAGGTTGGTGGACCAAGCATTACCAATAGCATAATTATTTGTGAAAATAAACCCTTTTAACATGTTTCTTAAAACAGACTTACTGTTAAAAATAATCTCTTAAAAGGAAATTGTGATATGTAACGCTGGTGTGTACACAATGAGCTATGATTATAAAGTACCCAATAACTTTATTATTTGAGTGTCCATGAATCAGTCATTTATTCAGCCTCTCTAATCTGAAATACTTGCTATTGAATGAATGTACAAAAGAAAAAGAACTGAGATCATTTTACTTTTGTGGAATTAAAGTAATGTGTCTGGATGGAGCAGAAAGTTCTGAAGAAAACAATAAGAGAGAACGAAAGAGAGGGGGTGAGCATTGGGGGGGGGAGGGAGAAAGAATGGATGTGAATAGGGATGGAGAAAAAGAGAGAACTTGGGTGAAGAGCTTCTACTTGCTTTCCTCTTCATACAGTATGTCAACTATTGTATTACCAAACCTTTTTTTCCTGGGAATTATTTAAAATTTCTTTTGGGAGAATTTCGCTAAGTTTTAAGCATATGAAAATTATTCTTGTTGTCAAATACCAATGATTATAAACACTTCAGTGAATGTGATGAAATGAAGATTGTAAAAGGAATATATGAATAGTCATCAATGCTTGTCAGTGAATTTGAAAACCACCTTGGCTTCCCTCAAATAATCTTTTACTGCTCTTTGCTCCGATGCAATTGCAAACTGTTTTTTACCGAGAATATGGGAGGTGGGCTCACAAAGCTACCAATATGTCTAAAATTAATCATCACCCGAGAGGTTTATGACTTGGTTGTTTCTAATAAGGGAGATTATTTCATGAACATCACCTTGTTAGTGATTATCACTGACAAATATGCTCTGAGCAATCAGATACAATGATTTCTGTAGCTTACAACACATAGTGAATTTTGTGAAATGCTTCACGGATCAATAGTTCAATCTATCATACATGTATCAATGTTTTTTTCAAACTAACTGCATGGCGGACTATTCTTTATTATTCTTCCCAATTCACACAGTATGATGAACACAACAGGACAAAGGTTCGATAAGACTCAAATACAAGCAATTTTTATTTATTAGAAATATATTTTTTATTCACAGAATTCTGGAAGACAAAATTATGAGTAACAAGAGTAAATATTAATCTCCCATGGCTGTATACTTTACTGCAATAAAAGTATATAATGACGCATGGGTCAAAATTAGATACCTTACAAGATAAAAGATTTGAATTAAAATCATAAATCTTGTTTCATTCTGGGGGCTGTTTCACAAGAAAAAGTAAGTTATGCAAGCAATACACATAACTAGTGACTTGATCTTGGGTTAAATGATCTACCCCAGATATTTCTTTGTTTTAACACAATGGGAGATAATTTCCCATGACCCTTATCAATGACAAATTACAAACTGGGTACTCAGATTTTTGTTGACATCAAGAATTCTGTTCTACAAGATCAGGGGTCCGTTGCAGAAAGAGTTGCAATCAAACACAACTCAAAAAATCTTGCGCAACTTGATTTTCAGTCAATGAAGCACCCATATTCGGGACTTGCGCTTGATATTTTGACTTGCGTTTAAATGCAGCTCTTTCTGCAACAGACCCCTGATTCCATCTTGAGTTGAAGGGAGTAAGAAATATTGTTAATCTGCTTTTGGAGCCGAAATCAGGCCATCAGTTGGGCGTAAGGTAATTTGCAACTTAACTTACAGCTACATGAAACACCACCCAGAACACAGATTCATAATATATTGAGGATCTAAATTTATTGCACTTATGATTTCACGTTCCTTACACTACAATTCTGCACTTGCACCATCACAGAACAAGAGATTGTTACAAACAAGGAGCTAAAAAAAATAGAAGTGGTATACAGTCTCATTTGATCCCAAGCTTGAAGAAGCAGAAATCTTATGCACTCTACTCTACAATTGTAACTATCTGGGCATTGCAAGAAAATTACAAACAATTACTTATCTATATAGGACCCCCAAATCGATCATGTCTTGCAACTGGTTGCAAATTTGCAACTGATTGCTGGGCCCCCGTTTCACAAAACTTGTTACAATAACAAATTTGCAATAACAGTTAAGAGCTACTGAAATCCTTCAATCTGATTGGCTGATGGTAAATGTGTTATATAAATTGTGCATTTGTTACCATAACAAGTCTTGATGAAACGGGAGCCTGATCTGCTTCTTGCTACAATGTACAAGGAGCGTAAAACAGATTCGCTACAGCCGGGAATGATTTATCAATTGTAAAATTGCAGTAGATATTTGCAGTTGATTGAAAATGTTATCTTGCAACACCTCCGAGGTAATTTGATTAAGAGTGCATGCTATGTCATACAACACTCCACAACTAACTATTTGGTTTAGAAACAAGACATGAATTATAAAGGTCTGGTGTTCCCATGCCCCGGGCCCTTTTCACTGATTTCTCATTAACTGCCAAGCCTGTCATGTACATGTAGTCAGTGGAATAATTATTGCATAATTTTTCAATTTTTGCACATTTGGCAATTAGAAAGTACTTCATTGAATCACATAAGGTATTAAAAGTGCTATTGCACATGCTCATGGAGAAATCAAACTTTGCTTCACATAATAAGATTAAGTATGGCATATTTTAACTGAGTTACATATCAACCAGGATGTACATATAATTGTTTGGTTAAAAAAAAGAAAAAAAAAGTATTTGCTTTCTTATGTTACTTCCAAATTTTAGCATCAACTGTTTGATTCTGGTTTCTCTTTATTCAAATCTAGTTTTTGTCAGGGTGGACTTGACCTTTAAAATGGGAAAAAAGAAATTGGCTTCTGACATGACTTGCTGTGGGGAAACAATGGAACATCAGACAAGTGGCATGTCAAATGGCAGGTTCATCACAGCAAAAAGTTTATTAGAATAAAAAGAGGAAAATCAAACAAGCATAATGCTGAAAATTTCATTGAAATCCGATGTAAAAAAAAGAAAGAAAAAGTTATGACATTTCAGGATTTCATAACAATATCATACAATATTGGTATTGATATAGTACTCTTAACATTGACTGTATCACAGCACTTTACAAAGGAAAAAAAATACTCATTAAATTTTGGATATTTTTTACACAACAGTTGTATGCTCAACACAGTGATATGCAAAAGAGATCTGGATGATGTTTTTCGTTCACAATTTCTTTTGAATTTTATTGTTTGAATCATACAATATTTTCACTTTATTGCAGATTTGACAATAAGGAAACTTTTCATCAAATAACCAAAAAATTATAACCATCGCATTTCTGTGTGTTCAGGGAGGAATCAAACTTTGTTTCACATTATATCAAAGAGAAACTTAAAAATATATATATATATATATATCTTATACTGAAATAAAAATGAAATAATGAGTGGGAGATGTCATCAGTTCCCTCAATTGAATATCAACCAGGAGGAGCGTTCCCTTCCCGCAGAAAGGCCGTTAAGTTGGTGCCAAAATATTGAATTTTGTTTTATTGCTGAAATGGAAAAAGCATGTCTCGTGAACTTTCTTCTGGTACCATTCTCGAACCTAAAAGTGACGTCATTATGACATAAGCAAAAACATTCCCACGTGCTTTAGCACATAGCCGCGTCCTTTCTCTGGGAACAAGACGCTTCTTCTTGCAACGTGCGTGCGCGCATAGACAGATTCGCACTAGCGGCATTCTGCGGGCACCAGATCAGCGGATTGCGTATTTTTCTTCCCGGAAAAAGGGTGTAAGGTATTCCTTCTTAAGATTAGAAAGCATTTAAGAGTGTTTTAAATGAAAAAAATATATATATCAATGAAAAAACATCTTGCTTTGTCAGAAAGTATGAGAATTAGGACAGAAAATAAGTAACACACTAGCTGCTAAAAGCAAAACATAATTTGCACACGTGCGCGTTAACAGCCTTTCTGCGGGAAAACGACAATATACACCTAACTGCTTTGTCTTTGTACAATTACATGAAAACTTAAAATGTCATAACTCTCTTAATTATATCCACTACCACTACATCCAATTCTGATAAAATTTGAAGTGTAATGCCTGTCAGATTTTTCTCATTATTATTCATATCAATATTTTGTTGGGGGGGTTGCCCTTTAAGGAGTTTGTGTATGTGCATAAATTGCCATATAACTCTTATTCAAAGCTTCTTGTTCTAAAAAAATTACCTCTAAGAAGGTATAAAAAGTTTTTAAACATTAAGATAAAATAAGAAATTTTTCATGGTTAATATGAAATCCTGTTCTTTACAAAAAGATGAGAAAAAATAAAGAAAATGTAACCCTATTTTAAACAAATGGATGCTTGTTAGATGTCACCCAGATGCAAGGATTAAATTTTTTTTTTTTGTTCAATCAAGGACATACAAGGTTTCAAATTGGTACACATGTACATGAAACAGAATCTGAAATCAAAACGTAATCAAAATGGCCAGTCACTTGTAAACTAGCATTTCCATATCCAGGGGGTGTTCACAAAGAGGTAAGCATGACTTTAATAGAAATCGCACTAAAATTCTCACTTGTGCACGGTATAAAAGGCATCACTGCACTGGTCAAATCATGCTCACAGCACACGCACTTCTGCGTATAAATCAATGAGACTTCATATTTAATATCATATGTACATCGACACTAAGCCCAACTTTAAGGCACATATAAATCTTTGTGAAACACCCCCAGGAATATTCCCATACCAAACATCTCTAGCGTATCCAGCATCAACTGTGACAAGGAAATGTAAGGGCCCATGCACAAGCGTAATAGAGTCACTATTGTCCCCGGACAATTGGGCCCATGAAATGCTTTGTAGGATCTGATGCTGGATACGCGCCTGAACATGGTGATCAATGTGTTAAATCGAATGGGTCAGATTCTCCTAATCCAATACCCACTTGTTGGTATAATGTAGCCACTAGCCGATATGAAACATTATAGAGGGATACCATATCTCTTTTCACTGTTGTGTCATTCTACAAGAACCAATTACTAAAATAAAATTATACAATATCACAAGTATGTATATGTTGAATTGCAAGCTTTTACAAAGCAGTTAATGTCATCTGTGTTTAGACTTGGTCTTCTTTGACTTCTGTGTAGAATCCTGCAATAAAAACAAAAGTTACAGTCTGCAATTACCAAATAGAATTTCCCTTTTAAAAAAGATTCCGGATTTCAGGCTCTAATCCTCCTTTATTCCATATTTGTTTTTTTGTTTTTTTTCACCTGAGCCATCTCCTATTCATCCTTTTATATCTCCTCCTCCTTCTCTTCCTTCTAGTCTTCTTTCTCTCCTTCACATCCTCTTCTTCCTCGTTCTCCTATCCTACTCTCCTTCTCCTTCAAGACCTCCTCTACAACCACCCCCTTCTCCATTTCCTTCTTCAGTTCCTCGTTTCTCCTCCTTATTTCGATCATTATTGTTATCATCATCATCATCATCATTGCTATTATTATTACTGTTATTATTACTATTATCATTATCATCAGCATCATTATTATTCTCTTACTCTTTTTTCTTCACCTTCTTCATCCTCTACATTTGTGTTAATACAAATAAAAAAATTCTTTGAATCTAACCTCATATAGAACACTTGTATTTCATAAGATAAGATACAAACTACACCCTACCTTATTTTGTATAAATCCTGAGCTGTTGAGTATACTCCTGGCGGCATTGTTGATGTGTTTGAATCTATCGGGACCAAGAAGAATACCTCCGTACCATCGAGAAACCACCACCATTACATTCCTGGCATCCACAATCTAAATGGACAAAAGAGAGAGAGAGGTAGGAGAGATAGACAGATAGAAGAGTAGGAGAGACAGAGAGAGGTAGGAGAGAAAGACAGAGAGAGGGGAAGATGGATGGAAAAAGGAAAGTAAAAATAGCAGAGTAAGCAGAGACAGAAAAGAGGGGGCAAAATTGGAAAATAACACAACAGTGTACAATGGCGGTGGCATGATGAGGCAAATATTTTGCCTCATTTTGAAAATGCAAATAAAATGGAAAACAAAATGATGGCAGAGAGAATGAGAAACGAAGGGAAGAATATAGACACATATGATAGATGCAATTATTGTCATGTGATAGTCTTAGCTTAAAAAACAATCACTGAAATCATCTAAAAAGTAATGATAATTATTATAATAGTCCTAGGTCTTATGAAGCACTCATTACTTGTACTTTATCAAAAGTCTCTTAACACTACAATAACACAGATAAAATGACTCTGGCATTTAAGAAACGAATACTGACTAGGGTTAAAAAAGAAAAATCATGACTACTACCCCCCCCTGCATATAATTGCAAAGTATAACATCTGTTCACAACTGATTATGCTTCCAAGACATTTGCTCCGGCGACAAGTGCTCCGATGGAATATTTGCACGCTAAGCCAAAGCCACACATAAAATCTAACCTCCAACACTAAATAAACCCTAATCCTATTTTTTTCTATATTTTTCTGAACGAAAAACTCTATTACACTCCTAACTCTAATCCTATGCCCTCTGAGATATTAAGACCAGAGCAAATTTCGCAGGAGCATATGTCCTGTCACCCTGAATTCACCACATCTTATGAAAAGAAAAGAACAAAGTTCAAGATATGTTAAAACCAAACAAACCTGCAAGAGATGAAGAAGTCTTCCACCCGCTGCTGTTTCTCCATCATCGTCACAATCTTGAATGAAACAATCATGATCCTCTTTGTATATCCTGGGGAACCAAACAAAAAGAAATGATAGCATTTGAAGACCTGATAAAATTAATATTATGTGAGACCCCACAGAATAAATACCACCCTCCCCCTCATTTTTTGTAACACTAATAATTGTTTGCAGCAATTAAAGTTTTGACGGTCATCACAATGAAACAACCCAAGCCCAAGGAGATGAGAGATCATTGTATACCAATATACCAGGGGTTGTTTTACAAAGCTATTTTCATCACACTGTAATAAAATTGAATTATATTTAGAAAATAAGAAAATAATCTCTTTAAAATACATAAAATACATACAAAAACAACTCTGTTCACATTTACATGTCAGACAATTCAGGAAAATGAGAAGCACAATAAAGCCTATTTTCAAAACTTACTCATTTGAGTTTTGCTGAAAAACACTCGGCTGGTAAGTGAAGAAAGTACCTGGTGCTTGCAATCTTGTGGTTAATAGCTTTAATATCAGGTTTCGAATAAGTCAATTTTGCTTTTCATTTCGATTTCGAAAGGGGTTTCTAAGCTTTAAGCTACCCACATCATAAAATCATTTGAATACCAGAGCAGATAAAACATTTAGAATCACAAAATAAAACTTGTCCTTTGCAACTAAAAGGATACTGGCTCCTTTGTAATGCAGCATGGGGCCTAGGCTTCAATTTTGAAGTTTAAAAATCTAACACAAAAAAAATCATAAAAAATTTAAATTTTGCTATGGGTTTTGCTACTCACAACAACAAAAAACCCACTATAGGCTTATAGAATATAAATTTGAAGCGCTTGGAATTAGGTGAAATTATTGTCTATAAGCTTATAAAATACAGATAAAACAGAAGTAATTGGAATAGATTTGATTTACCTGTAAGCCATAATGTTATGAGTGGCATGTTGTATTTTCTTGTTTTCACACAGTTTATGAAGCAAACATTTGACCTGGAAGATAAACAATATGATTAAAAAAAATTTACATTACAGCTACAAAAAAACATTGATCATTCCAAAGGAAAAAAAACCCCACTAGAATGCACCAGTCTAACTCAAACATCCAATTCCCTCTCCTTTGCCTCTAAAACAACATAATTATCAATCGAGTCCTTTAAATTTAGTGAAAATCAGTTAAAAGTCATTCATTCGAGATTTCCATATTCCCAGTGATTTTAACTTTATAAAACACCCCCCCTGTGATAGTATGCAAATGAAACACATTACTGAGGGTATTACTATAGAAGACTAACAAGCCCAAGGTAAATTTGGAACATTTAACATGCCCAAGGCATAGCCAAGGGCGTTTTGATTGTATCAAATGTAGGACAAGTGTTGGTGATTATTCTAATGCCCTAGCAAAATGATGCGTATAACATGTTTTATAAAATAGTGATGTCGACCCTTATTTGATAAATCATCCTCTTCATAAAAACAATACTCGTACAGCTCATCACCGATCATTAGTATATCAAACTTAAGATCAAATTAATGACCGGTCATGTGTATTCATGCAATCGATCATTGTTGTCATAAAAAAAATCATAAGTACACATTGATACTTCTTCCTTAGTTGTTAATATTCTCATACAAAGTTCGCAAGACATAATATTAATATTTAATAAAAGATAACTTACTTGTTCTACTTCTACCACAGGGAATGCTATATGTGCTTGAAAAGTGCTCTTTCTATCCGTAATGGTGTCACCGTGTGTAAGTGGCGGCAACTCTGGAAAAGACAAAGACAAACCAAACAATTTATTACACTAAGTGAATAAAAACACTTAAATCATCAAACATTTTTAATTATAATTAAATTATATTCTGTAATCTGTATCTGTATATTTCTTGCAATTTCATAGCCATATTTTGGTAGGGCATGATGAAAAACCTCCATCTAATAAATTTGGTATTCATGAATCAGTTTAGTCAGGATATGTATTGCTAAATGAATACTGAATAAGGCCCCAATGGGACAAAGTGGATACATACGGACACAACTTGGGCCCCTGTGGACGGAATCCCACTATATTTGTGTTGTGGATATTTCTCATCACGCACCACAAAGATACGGTATCTTAAATGATGAAATGCAAAAATAGTTGTTTGAGGCATTATCGTTTTGGTAATCTATATATATACTTTTATGGATGAAACATATTAAATGTACAATCAAATTCATTGAAATAAATTGAACAGATTTTAAATGACAAAAAATCTTGAATTCATAAACCCTATTTAATGTAAACTCACCTATACTTTTGGCAGCATGGCTTCTTACAGATTCCATTTTGGTGTGCAGTTGTTCAAGTGTAGTGGCAAGTTGGTCAACTGTGTGAACATCCGTATCCTCATCAACATCTAAAGTAGAAATTTTCAAAGTTTTGCCATAGGTAAAAAAATTGAAATTTAAACATTTACACACACAAAATAAACATTGGATTCAGTAACTGCATAATGCTACTATTTCATATTTCTAGCTTTGTGGCAACAGATTTCAGGAATAAACTTTATGATGGGATTTTAATCAAATTTTGCTTGTTTTCATTTATACGCATTACCACAATAAAGTAAGGTACAATTTTACAAAAAAATAATGATTTCATATGAACAAAATATCACCAAGAAATTTTTAAACTCCAAATCCTGCATAAAGATGATTTAACTACTTTAGACTAGAAACTGGCTTTAATTATATTTTTCCTAACTGTCTTATAGAGCAAACGTCAAAGCAGGACACGTAATAGAGGTTTCATAATATATCACAGTATAATAAATAGATGTAAAACTCTTGGTTAAACACAAAATTCAACACAGTAATACAAAGCAATGAAGTAAAAGACTGGACAAATCTTCCTAGATAACATAGGCATTCAGCCATGTACTGTTGCTTTACAAACATGAAAGAATATGCAGTGTTACTTCAACGAGCCACTTCAAGATACAGGTAGGTAAATGACCAGGTGGGCGTTTCATAAAGTTGTTCATTAAAGATCCAGACCGGACCCGAAAATGAAATTGATAAATTATATACCAATCGAAAGCTTATAAGCTACTAAATACACCAAGGTATGCTTTATGCATTTTCACCGCTTCCCAGCTGAGTATTTTGCTTAAGAATATTCCAATTATCGGGTTTCGAACCCCGCTTAGAAAATAGGCTTCATTGTGCTTTTCACCTGCCTCGAGACCGTGACGTCACGTTGTGTAAGAAGCGTCGTGATTCCATAGGTTTGTACACAGAAAAACTGGGTGATTTTTTTGCTTTCCAGATAACGCATTTCATTCTCTTCACTACTATCACAGAGGGATATCACATATATTTTTACCCACAAGCTTGAATTTATGAAATCTGCAGTTTTGAACTAGTTTTTGCCATATTTTATTTCCTGCTTATTTGGCGCAGATTTCAATTCTATCTGCATTTAGATTATGTATAACAACTTTTCCTGACATAGCAATTTAGGCCCAATAAGAGCCAAACAAAGAAATCACAAAAAAAGGTAGTGAATAGTTGTAGGTTTACAACAATTTGAACAGTGAATAATTTTGAGTGCCATTTTCATCTGAAAACGAAAAAAAAAAATGGATTCATAACATGGAAATGGAAGAAAATACCCAATGCTTTTGTACACAAACCTATGGAATCACAACCCTCCTGACACAACGTGACGTCATCATTTCCAGGCGACGTGGGGGTGCTCAATCGAAGCGTACTTTGGAGGAGCAGTTTCTTTGATTTTTATTTAATATTTTTAACTATTGGAAGGAGATATATGTAATATTTTTGGTATATTCGTATTGTATGAATCATTACCTTTATTTTGATATATGATTGTTTTTACACCGGTCAGGGTCTTTAAGTTATGAGCTACTTTAAGAATGACTGGTGATTCTTTCTTACAAGCTAAATCATCACCAATGAACATTTGGTGTGTACAATTTTTAGCACAAGAAAGGATCACTAGTCGTTCGTAAACTCACTCGTAACAGCTTTATGAAACGCAAACCAGGTTCATTTCATAAAGGACAATCAATTATGGTAACTCTGCCAGTACAGTCACTACTATGGTAACAGGGCCCAACAGCCAATCACAATCAAGGTTTCTTTTGTAGTTACCATAATGGCAGAATCACCAATCGTACTTATTTATGAAACAGGCCCCTGGTTTCATACATAAATTGTCTACTACTTTTGAACTCTGTATGGAGCTTCTCTTACCCGTTTTGTTTGCCGAAGAAATTTCACTTTCCTTGTCCTCGATGTTTGAGGAATTTTCAGCGAGAAATTCCTGTATCCGTTCAACCACCAGATAGAGTACACTCTCTCCAATGTTTTCTCTGAGATTCGTGAATCAATTTGATGAATCAAAAGATAAATTTCAAATATCATTATTATTATCAATCATTTCAATTATAACAGACAAAACACAATAACTTTAGTACAATTCAGTCTTAAACTTATACAGTTATACTGCTTCAAGTTCATCTCATCTAAAGGAATATTGTAATAGGAATAGTTTAAAAATATGAATTCTTGTAATGGTGCTATGTTGAAATGTAATGGAATTGTACAAGGCTTTACCATGTGGTGCCCGTTTCATAAGGAGTTTCAACTACTAGTATGGTAACTGCGATTATGCTATCTACTTGGGAGACCTTGATCGTGATTGGCTGATGAGTCTTGGAACCATGTTAGTCACCATGACAAAGAAGTTGTAAAATTTAAGAAACAGGGCCCCAGGAAAGGCTTTAATTCATATTAGAAATACTGCAATATGTCCACAAAAAATGTTTCCAGACAAAATCATCTTAGTGCTGTTTATTTTCCATTTCAGGACAGTAAATCACTTCAAATTTTTTAAAGTCAGATTTTATACTTCAAATTAGCAACAACCTTAAACATATATATTTTTGTAAGGTTTAGGTACCTGAAATAAATAGAATTTGATCAAAATAAGTTTTGAAGACAGATATACATTTCCTTTAAACATTTCCACTACATCTCCAATTTCGAGGAATTATGTGATTATTATCCATTTAATATCTTTACTGATGCAATAAAATGGGCACAATGTATCTAAATTCTGTTACTGCTTCTTTTTATCCATGTTGTACGATATTTACTCAAAGCTGGACCAACATGGAAAAAAAATTCTGCTGAACCACAAATATTGGCAGCTTGTCGTGAATGATATATAAATGACACTTACGTACAAACCTGCTCAAGGTTGGACTCCAGAAGTATTCTATTACTACCAGACAACCAAGGCGCACTGAAATGAACAAGGGAAATTCCCTAAAAATGAGATTTAGCTGCACAATTTACATTACAGCAAGGCTGTTTGACCCATCGATATAAGAATTGCTAGTATACTAGGAATATCAACCTATACTATAGGCCCGTATTCTGAAGTCGGGTTTAACTTAGACCGTGGCCTAACTCTGTGCTAAAATTATGGACAGCCAAAAATGTCAAGATTTTCCTGACATTGGATGTTTCTCATCTTTACTGTGCTCTTTCCTAGCTCGTGAATGAGAAGAAAGCTATTTTATTTACCCTTCCGAAACAGTTAAGAAAAAATGAGCTGATACATTGAAATAATACTGTTAGAAATTTATGCCACTATTGGCTATCCATAGTTAAACCACAACTTTAAACCAGAGTTTATATTAAACCCGACTTCAGAATACATGCCTTTGAGTACACTGTATAAATATCAAATGTTACTTTGCAATATGTGGAGAACATCTCGACATAATTTTCAACTCTTTCAGGGGATCCCCACGCATTGGCTCATACTTGATTTAAATGTTCATATTGTATTTGTCTTGTTAGTTATCATCTTGCCTGGAAATAGAATAAATAAACAAACATATGACTCTAGAATATAACTTTTATTCAGGAAAGTTCTTACCTTAATTCGGTTACAGGAGAAACTTTGCTTGGATACTCATCGGGGAGAAGCACCTAAAGGAAAACAATCCAGTCAAAATAATATATTGTTCAGTTCCAATAATTAGTTCTAAATAAGTTTTAAATAACTGTAATTTTCAAATATGAGAGTCACTGTAAATTGTGGACAAGCCAGTGAATGATAAAATTATCAAAGACACATCAATCTTAAATATGGAATCGGCTCCAGTCATGAATTAACCGAACTGTCTGATTTCTTACTGAGTATTCAACAGTCTTAAAATAAAATAATAATCATACCTGGTTATATAGCATTTAACACTTACTTTATCAGAAGTCTCTTAGCACTCTACAGTTAATGCTGCAAAATTACTCTAGCTTTTAAAGAGCAGAACAGCTGTTGCATGCACAATGTCTCAGGGAATAAATTCCTGCCAGGTACCCATTTAGGATTTTAGCTCTCCACGGTCGAGTGCAGCACAATGTGGATCAAATTCTTGCTGAAGGAAATTACGCTCTGGCGGGGATTCATACCCACGACCCTGTTTCAAACTAAGTCCAGACACTAACCCATTGGGCCACAATGCTGTTTCACATTTAGCAATTAGAATTAAAACAAAACTATCTGCTTCCTTATTGTTCAGTCATAGCACAGATATAATGAAGGGAACAATTTTTATAGTATGGTTCCAAACACTCCTGTTTTCTAATAGACTACTATAAGCAGGGGTGTGAGTGGTCACAAATAAAAAGATCTGAAAAAAGCTGAAGAGTGTTGAAAAAGTCTGAAATAGAAAGAGCTCCCATACTTTTTGTACAGAGGAAGGCCAAAAATAAGCTGAAATTAAGCTGAAAATCAAAACAAAAACATCTGAAATCAGATAAAAATCTGAACACTCACACCCCGGTATAAGTGGCAATTGACACTTAATTTTCTTTGAAAGATGTCTATATATCAAGAGTAATGCTCCTGCACATGAGCCTATGCACCTCTTGAGATGGCAGTCTCAGTTTAAGAAGAAGCAAAGTATGACCAGTTTGAGCCATGCATATTGTACTTTACTCCACCCAGGTGAGGTATAAGGGACCTGGCAGGAAGTTACCGTATTCCTTGAACTGAAGATTATATACAGCCACTCTGCTATAAAAGCCAGATAAATTTTGCTACATTATTGTAGAACGCTTTCTGAAGAAAAAGATAAACGTTAAGGACATAAGTGTGTATAAAATTTATTCAATGCATTCACGATGTACTTTGACTCAAGAATGCATTACTACTCTAATTGTTGTTGTTGTTCGTTGTGGGTCGTTTCCACACCTAAATGACACCCACACCCCTTCTCTAATTGGAAATATACCTGCAGCCTGACTGTTAAATCTTTGTTATTTTCATCTGAAATTGTAATGGCATAGATCCTGCTGATTTCATCCACCACACACCAGTCGTCTCCATAAATGGCTGACATTGCTTCAATCTCATCAACCTTTAATAAAGAAAGAGAAGAAACACGTTAAGACCACACTTTCAACTACTACTACGCCCACTTTGGATGAAATGCCCAACAGGGCAAGTGATTTTTACAGATGCCTGCACCAATAAGCAAAAATTAGTATTTATTATTATTCTGCCATAATATTTTACCCGAGTCCTATTTAACCTGAAAAATTCTTGAAGCGTAGAGCAAGTTGATATATGCTTTTTTACTTTTGCCCCCCCCCCCTAATCCCCACAATACAAAACATGGATCAATTACTTCAGACTTCTCAGTCATAATTTTAGACTTCAGTTCAGGTTCATGCAACTTTCTTCCAACACAGTCACAAGCTCCATGCAACTTGCAAGCAATTCAGGAAAATTCTGAGAATACTTTTTTTTATTTCTAATAGTCTTTAAAAACATATAGGTCTACATACAATATACATAGACCCTAATCTGATGAGATAGCCAATATTACTATAGACCCTATTACATACCTGCCAACCTTTGATAATAAAAAATCAGTATCAAAGTTCCGAGGGCGCCGAGCGGGTGTCCGGCCGCTCCAACGGTAGGGACTCTTTGCATTTTCAGCATGTAAAAGTAGCATTTCCCTACACTTTTTAAAGCAAATTTACCCTCATTACCACACCAGAGGATGACCTACATGTAGAGTCTACCTTCATTTATCAATTAAAAATAAAAAAAGGGTCTTTAAAATATCACTTCTGTGACAAAAAACACCCAGTTTCATGCAGGTGTGATTTGTTTTCATTTAAATCTATATAGACTTAGGGATAATTTTTCTTGTTCATCAGAGCTCTCTAAAAACTTTGATTTTGAGCATTTTTTTGTGAGGCCCTCTATTGCTGGAAAGTGAGATTGATGCAGATCTTCATCTCCATAGATTCTCTTTTTAATTAGACAAAAAATAATTTCAAGATTTCAATTGAGTTTTGGGCCAAGGCATATTTTTTATGATGAATTTAGATTTAAGTTATCCCTACTGTATTAAAAACTGACAAGCCAAAAAATCAAACATTTATTATCCAGCCTATCTATCATTTCATGCATCAAGAGAAAATAAGCCAAACATTGACATTGTCTTATTCATGTTATTTCACCACACAGGGGTTACTGACTGAGGACAAGGTTATATCATAACCTACATTGGATAAGTGCTTGTTGGTAGAAGAAAGCAGATATTCAACCATGACAAAATCGGAGCCGAAACTAACGGCTGCATGCGCCCGACCCGCACCCACCACTGCACTTGCGGTGCCCCGGTAAGACGGGGAGGCTGAGGCGCAGCCACTGGGCGGGCGCCGGGAGTTTAGGCAAGCGAAGCAAGTAAAGTAGATTTGGCGTTCCGCTCCGAAGGCTCAACCCAAGATCGAAAGTTGATAATCTTTCTTCCTCAAAAAATTGACAATTATTCAAAAAATAAAGTACAGATCAATGTTAAAATTGCGTAGGGATAGATCTAACTTAAGAGCAATTGCGTCGGTACGCGGCCGGGCGGGGGCCGGTGTTCATGCGACCTTCAGCCGTTCATCATCATCAGCAGACTCAGCAATATACCACTGTAATCACCAACACACTCTAGACATGTACGCTACATCACTAACTCACTCCCACACTACAAAATCATCAGGCGACATGGGCACAAACCTCAAATAAAAAGTGAGAATTTCTTACCTAAATCACCATGTTTCCCGTAAAAAATATCACCATCGGTGATTCTTAACATCGTAGTTAGGAAACAAGGGGTCTAAAAATATGACTTTTTCACGGTTTTTCCGATGTTCGTGGATTATGAAAACATGTCCTCACTAAAAACTAGCTCTTTCGCTAGCCGATGTCAGCCGCCATTTTTTTTCCCGGAAGTAAACGCTAACGACAACACCTCAAAATGTAGCGCCCTAAGTGTGGCCGTTGCGTGTACGCTCGTTAATTTTCACATGTATTTACAATGGAACTGCGCACTTAGCAGTGTTCGCGCGCCGTTTAAAGTCGCTCTCTGTGTATATCGTGTAGCTAGCGCATTTGCGTAGCCGTGCGCTCCAGTCGTTTATGTGTTAGTCGCATCTTACAGCCGTGCATGCGTTAGTCGCATTATACAGCCGTTTCAATAATTTCAACACTATATTGATTAACCCAAATATCGGAATTTTGGTTTTAAAATTCGGAATTCGGAATGGAGGTCGAAAAATCGGTATAATTCCGCCAAAATCGGAATGGTTGGCAGGTATGCAGTATTATACCGAAACATATTAGAGTAATTGCAGTAGAGTTAATGTCAAGGAGTCACACAGTTAAAGAATATTAAACATTCAAAGAGTTTGAAACTGGGTAAAATACCATGTCTCATATTAAAAATAAGTTTATGGCAAACTTTGATTAAATGATAAAGCCAAGGCTCGACATTAGCAGTGGCCCGGTGGCCCGGGGCCTCCAGAAATTCACCTCGGGCAACCATTAATGAAAAAATATTAAGTTTTGGTGGCCCGAATCGGGCAACCAATAATTTTCAGAATAGCGCAATTTTTCTCCCCATTTTGCACGCATTTATCAACTTTCTACAATTCAAATTGCAAGCCAGTTCGTCATGCGCTCTTTTTGTTGATCTACACACAAACACACACACAAAGTTGGCCTACCGCTATAGCATTAAGTAGCTTTTATCCAGCCGGCTGGCGTGAGCTTTGCATGCTTGAAGCAGCTGTGCGTTAGCAGCCTATTCAGACTCGGGGAGCTGCAATACGAAATGTTGCTGCTAAGAAATCTTCCACAGAACTGTGAAAATCCAAGTCAATGTCACATTTTACACCAATGAAATGCCCTTCTACAGACCTTTTTGCTAAAATCTGGTGTATCCTGATTATTTGCAAGCATTAAAAAGAGGAATCATGACCTCTCTTTTGACTCAAAAAGACCGATTTCCAAATGAAAATAATACACATAAAAACACATAGGTGAGTACATCACAGTCCCACATGTGCATTTGTATGTATGTTGTTACTTGGTTTCTTTCGAAGCTGTGTCTTTTCCGGTCTTTTCTAGCCAAAAATAAACAGACAGTTACTTTCTTTCTTGTTTATAAATGATTTCTTAAACAACTCTTGAGAAAGTAAATACTTTGGGAAGGCATTTCATTAATATGAAATGTGAATTTTTCCAACATTTTGGCAAATTTAGGGAAGGAATTTTCTCACACTTTTTTTTGCCGTTTTATTATTTTCTTTCATTTTTTTTTACAGTGGTTTAACCATTTATACCCATTTATTCATTTTTAATGTTTTTTTTTATATTTTTCGGGCCACCAAACTTTAATATCGGGCCACCAAAAAAAATTATTTGAAGATTTTGGTGGCCCGAACGGGCCACCACCAAAAAAAGTTAATGTGGAGCCTTGATAAAGCAATCAAATCAAATAAAAGTAACTGAATTAAATTAGTCTATGTGGTAGTCGATTCCGTCATACTATTCTCAAAGTTATGCGTCTTTCCTTTATGAACTTGTCAAAGTCAGGCCTAGCTGGCCGAGACTGAGGTGTGAACTGCAGAGTTTGTGTACAAGAGCCTAGTAGTAGTATGATGGGGTGTCCAAACTTCGCGCACTTTTCAAAAATATTCATCAGGCTTAATTTTGTTCACAAAATATTCATAATTTATACAAAACCATATCAAGAAATAGTTACCACATTGACGGCAAGATCGTAAACTATAAAATCATGGACGAAAATGTAAAGTAGGTCAAGGGGTTTCGCCGGTATCGCGATCTCAAAATTCTATTCCGATCGGCGAATGCGGGCTGTGCTGGAAAACCGTTCAGAAAAGTGTGACCTAACTTCGCGCACCAAAGCTTTTGTGGAGATTTAAACAAAAACTGAAGCTCAAAAAGTGAAATATTTATATCAGATTGATGGCAAAATGCTATGGAATCGGTTAGTACCACATTTAACTCACATTTTTGATGATTTCTGCTTGCAAAATGGTGATATCGTGATGCTTGTTGATTTCTTCAAAACGGGCGCTAGCGGTGACAAATTTGCCGATCTTTTGCCAATATTTTCATGAATACTGAACAAATCCTAAAGAAATTTTCAATACAGGGTAATTTTAGGTCGCTTTTCACGTTGATGATGTCAGATTTTAAGGATATTGGCTAGTTTTTGAGATAAGGACCGTCCGCGAAGTATGGACACGCGCGAAGTTTGGACACACTGCCATACTAGTAAGAGCTCCCTAGCCTAGGTTAATAGGAGCAGCCGTGCGCGTGCAGCAGTCCGGTTTCTGCTCCTGCCCTGGGCCGATGGATAAGCGGTGTTGAGTAACTCGCTACCGTTCCGTACGGTACAGCAGCAGCTCACAACAGCAGACGCCAACAATACTCCTGAATTATTCTATAACAGCTGACCGTTGATAATGCGTGCATACGTTTACCTGTTTTGTGAGATCATCTTCCTCCATTCCAATGGCTCGCTTGTGTATGTTTATTGCAATCTATAAGAATTATTAGTCTAGATTTTATTTTTAATACAGATTTCTCCCGAGACGTCACCTGTCTTTGCCGATATGTTATGAGATGCCATATGAGGAGCCTGCGCCTTTTTTCTGCCGATTTTTTTTTTTTTGACCCGAGTTCATGAGGTTTTTCTGCAATTGTTTATCCTCATTAGTGACAGGGTCAGCGCCAGGATGTTTTGATCCCAACAATTTGATGGAGGGGGGGGGGGGGAGGCAAGTCAATCTAAATGTAACGTTTCGTAATTTTTTCCTATAGAATTATAGGGGTAATTCTCCAGACCAGACCTCTTAAAATCTTCCCTCTTTCTCCCTTACTTTTCTTTACATCTCCCCTTTTATTATATTTTTACAACTTAAAAACAGTGCTCCAGATTCAGTCCCATTTCATTTTTATTTCTTCTTTTGTAACATACGAACCCATTATTTTTTTTTTTCGTTTTAATTGTTATGATCAATGTCAAAAATATGGTCAAAGATATCATTATATACCTGAAAATATATATTTCGTGATAAAACTGGAAATCACTTCCATTTGTCACACAAATTGTCTGATCCTGACAGCTTTGAGAAGACTCGACGTTTCAGGCAGGCCTTCAAACCTTCTCATCTGCTCCTGCTCTATAACTCCACTCGCCGACTGAAGTTAATTAACCTTCTCTCGTCTATACTCAAACTTCTCTCACCGAGCTCTCCAACTCAAGCCAGCTAGTCAGTCTTCTACTTAAGCTTTTTCATATCTTCTACTACTAAAGCTTTAGGCTACACTTTCTGGTTTACTGCCTTTTTAAGTACACTCATTTCACTTCAGAAAGATACTTCACTTTCTCATCTTCCACTTTCTTGCCTCTCCATGTCACTTCTACCTCTATTTTCCACTTTCTTTAATCCTTAAGCATTGGTATCCAGTTCCTAGATTGATCATACCTTAATGCAAACCTCCAAACATCATCAAATTTACAATAACTGTTAAAAGCTACTGAAATCCTTCAATCTGATTGGCTGATAGTAAATTTCTTATCAAAATCATGGACTTGATATTAGTTTTTTTGTGAAACTGGACCCAGGCCATTGTCACTCATAAATACAGACCAAGTTTGAAATTGATCGTTCAAACAGTTCTTCAGTTACACAGTGGCATATTTGACTTTTTTTGGAGGTGGAGGGCTATGCCCTACTTTGACAAAAGGACACAAATAAAAAAAAATCTTGTAAAACCAAATGCAATAGCATGAAAGTTTAAAGGGGAATCCAGCCTTGGCCATAAAATGTTGTGTTGGGAAGGAGAAAAATATATTAAAAAGAATGGTGAAAGTTTGAAAGAAATCGGACAAGCAATAAGAAAGTTATATAGCTGCTTTAAAATTGAGATCACTAATAGTATGCAGATTTCAAATTGGCAACTGGGTAAGTAAATTATGAGCAAGGACAACTTTCCCATAGGCCATGTACTTTATTATCAGGGATTTGTGGTTTTCTCCTAAGTACCCATTCCCCTGGGGCAGTAATCTAAATATAACCCTGGTAGTATATTGTTTAATGTCCTCATGAAAGAAAAATATAATTTGAAATAAAACTTTTGGGAAAAATGACATTTTAGCCATAATATGTATTGGAATACATGGAAGAGTAGTCCTTGCCTTACATCACTATGACATCACATATGCGGCCAATTTGAAGTCTCCACGAGTCTAGTGATTACCAATATTTACAATTTTAAAAATTCATAACTTTCTTGTTGTTTGTCCAATATTGTTCAAACTTTTACCTATCAACTTGTCTGATTTTTCTTTTTCTTATAAAAACAAGTTTTTATTTGGGTTGGATTCCCCTAAAACTAACCTTATTCT
The DNA here is from genome assembly GCF_037042905.1 of Lytechinus pictus. NCBI lineage: Eukaryota > Metazoa > Echinodermata > Echinoidea > Temnopleuroida > Toxopneustidae > Lytechinus > Lytechinus pictus. Next base: position 46,566,163 of record NC_087246.1, on the reverse strand, counting down.
CTCAGCAGTATCGTTTTTTTTTTTCTTTATTTGACCTGGAAGAAGAAATCAATTGTAAATTTTCGGGGAACATGCCACTAGCTTTCTGTTGTAAAAGTAGTACAGAATGGAGAACTTGCGTTTGTTTAATACTATCCCTTTCTTCTATCCCACCCCTCCCCTCCCCAGCAAGAGATAAGACCACTGTAACAGGAGACATCAATAAACTCCCATCAGTGTTTATATACCATTTTATTGAGTGAAATGTTCACATGATGTCACAGCACGAATGAAGTATTTCCAATCTATACAAATTGACTGATAATTCGATCAAAGCCCAAATGGTGAGGCTCATATACACGTTTGCTGATCTACCTACAATCAGGGTCCGGTTTCATGAAATAATGAAAATCCTAGCATTTGATTGGCTGATAGCAAATGGGACAAAGATATTTTGTCTCTGTTATCTTCCATGAAACCGGGGTGGGGCTAGATAGTACAATGACATCTCGTTAATACATACAGTATGTACAAACAAATTTATATTACAGATGAGCTTTTTCTATATTTTCTTTTCAAAAAAAAAAATTGTTATACATATATACAATTAATTTCAGGTTACCTTAAAGGCACTTTCTTCGACAAAAAATTGTAAGACTTGTTGAATTTAAACTGAAAATGTGATTTTTTTTCACATGTTTAGAAATAGCAAATACATGGTAAAATTGTCACCTTAAAGTACCTTGGATTCATAACATTTTCGATTACCAACCATTTGTTAGAAACAAACATAATAACTGAAAGAGAAAATAAAGAGGGGACCCTCACATACAACACATTCGTAGAAGAGGTTCAAAATTGTATAGGGACGACAATACACATGCTGGTTATTAAACTTTTTTCTGTGATTTTGATATTACCACAAGGATGACATAAGAATAACCCGATGTAAAAAATAAAGAAGAAATACTAACATTTTCATAAAGAGAACACGTTTGAAGGTAAGCTAACGTCATCCTCAGCCTGAAAGTCAATTACAGAGCTATTGGTATTCAAAACTTTGGATATAAAGTTGAATACCTTCAACGTGTTAATAATAAAATTGTCTTTTTTTACCATTTTTGTTTTCACTCTGCATTTTTGATAGGCATAATATCTTAGTTGCTTTCACTACCATAAATAAACATACTGCTATGTTGATGGCTTGATGCCCTATGAAGACTGGCTGGCTTAAGTAAACAAAAATATAAACACCACTCTGAAATAATCACTTAATACCGTATACAGAATATTAACAAGAAACACTGGAATGCAGTTTCACATTGTAGAAGCTGTTACAATATGAGGATGTTTTTCCACTTCTTACTCGAGCAATTCATTAGGTTTTGCGGAATTTTACATGCAAAAGTAACGAGGATCTTTATAGTGAATGTTCAGGACTTTACACAAGCAAATTCTCTGATCCAATGCAACCATTATGTTCTTACAAAGCAATTTTATTCATATTTCAAACAGAGGAAATTCACACATTCTTCTTATTACAACTTGAAACATAATATCATGTAGAGAGTTCATGATCATAAAAAAACATTTCTCTCAAAGAAAGTGTAATTACAGCCTTTGATTACCGTACCCTAACAATATAACATGTATAGAAAAAAATATATAGTTGAGCATTGTATTATATAATTAATTATATTTCAATTAATTATATATTTATTATTATATTTCTGGTTTCCATCTAGTCTTAAAAGCATTGAATTTTCAATCTAACATTATATTTTTTTTAATACTCGCATAACGAGATAAAATTGAGGAGATACTTAAGAAAATAATCAAAGTATCTTTATCTTGCAAACGGTGACAAGGAAAACATGGGCTAAAAGAATAACCACCATTCAGAAAATAATATCAATATCATAATGTATATGATTTTTCTTTTTACATTTTGTTAACAGGAAATTTTAAAAAGATGTGTTTTATGGTTGTTTCCTATCTCAATGCAGAGCTGTTGTCGAAGATTTGATGAAATAATGTGTCCAGATTTTTTTTTTTACATCAGAGTTCAGGTCCTGAGCAATAAAGGATCCATCAAAGTCTAGATTTTAGAAGATCATGATGGTCTTAACACAAAAGTCTTGGTCCATCCAATTCTAGTTTTAGATAATCCCAATGGTTTTGTTGGTCTTGATACAGAAGTCTTGGTCCATCCAATTCTAGTTTTAGATAATCCCGATGGTTTTGTTGGTCTTGATACAGGAGTCTTGGTCCATCCAATTCTAGTTTTAGATAATCCAGAATTTCCGATGGTTTTGTTGGTCTTGATACAGAAGTCTTGGTCCATCCAATTCTAGTTTTAGATAATCCTGATGGTTTTGTTGGTCTTGATACAGAAGTCCTGGTCCTGTAGAACTCTCAGTGCTCCATCAAACATATCTCTTGTAATTGGCTGCACAGGAAATAAGGGGGTAATTGAGAGATAAGATTAGATACAGCAATTTACATATAAATCATAAATCATACTTATTAAAGTGAACCAATGCATGACAGACTTCTAGGAAACACTCACTTGAGTGACATTTAACTGACTGAAGTGTTTAAATATTACAAATTGTGTGTTTATCTTTGGAACCAGCATAACCAGTGCCATTTCTGTGAAAAATTGATCTGCAGAATACTCATTATCGTCGCCATCACCATCATCACCATCATCGGTATCATTGTCGTTATCATCATCCTCATCATCATCACCATCATCTTTATCATCATCTTTAACATTGTTAGTTTAAGTAGCAGTACATGTGATGGTAATGGTTATCGGAGTGGTAGTGGTAGTAGATATAGTAGATATTGTTGCCGTTACTAGAGTCGTCGAAGTAGAAGTTGTAGAAGGATTTAGTAGAAGTAGTTAAAGTAGAATCAAAATTAGTAGAAATAGTAGTAGTAGTAGTAATAGTAGTAGTAGTAATAGTAGTAGTAGTGGTAGTAGTAGTAGTAGTAGTAATAATAGTAGTAATAGTAGCAGTAGTAGTAATAGTAGCAGTAGTAGTAGTAGTAGTAGAAGTAGAAGCAGTAGAAGTAGTAGCAGTAGAAGTAGTAGTAATAGCAGCAGTAGCAGCAGTAGTAGTAGTAGTAGTAGTAGTAGTAGTAGCATTAGTAGTTGTCATCGCCGTTGTAGTAACAGTAGTAATATCAGTAGCTCTTTACATTTATTGAGCGTCTTACCAGATCTGATGACTGTCTGAACTCTTCGTAAAGCTGATGATACTTGAGCATGACGACCTTGCCTTTTGCTTCGATGTGCTTCTTGAGGGCGCTAGCACATTCTTGCTGCTGCTTACGGGCCGTGTTACTAACACCGGTGGCTAGGATGTCAACGTTGATGGTTCCGTCTCTCGGGTCAAAGGCAGCCTGCTTCAGGGCCTCGTAGTGGAGCCTACATTGTTGGAATATAAGGAAAGGGATGGTTGTGTGACCAACTGAGATTGAATATTTTTCAATTCAATTCTTTATTTCATTTCCAACTCAAACATAATACAATTCAGCTAGAAATTTATGGATTGACATTTTAAAGAAAAGCAGTATGAATATGGAGCATATGGACATGGAAATTGACATATGGACTATGGAGTTTAAGCGTTCATTAATGCAATGACTGGATGATTTCTTTCATTTGATGTTACATATCTAAGATTCTGTTCAACTTCAGCTAAACATGCATGAAGACAAAAAATATTGCCATGTAATATTTTAATTATTACAACCAACAGCCATGCATACTCAATATATAATTCCACTGAAGACGACTGAATTTACAAAATAACCCGTATTCATTCTTTCAATCCGCTGATGTATTATTTTATTAAATTTTTTAAAATTCAGACATGATCTTTAAAGTGTTATTTTTATGTATAAAGTGTCATATGATCTAAAAATGTCAACCCTGTAAAAACATCGTTGAATTCATCTCAATTTGCGATTAAAAAATTAAAACACACAAAAAACAGGCTTGATGAAGACAGAAAATCCACATCATTCATCTTCATTTGCCATAAAAAAAAATCATTAGAACACATGAAGCGTTGTGGCCTAGTGGATAAGTCTTCTGACTTTGAAACAGAAGGTCGTGGGTTCGAATCCCAGCCATGGCGTAATTTCCTTCAGCAAGAAATTTATCCACATTGTGCTGCACTCGACCCAGGTGAGGTGAATGGGTACCCGGCAGGATTAATTCCGTGAATGCATGAGCGCTGAGAGGCAGCTCGAGCTAAAGCCGGGGTAATAATAATAACAACGCGCCTCGGAATAGAATATTTCTAGATAGATGGCGCTATATAAATGCCCGGTATTATTATTATAAACAAGTGGAATGCCTCTGGCCGTCTCACCTGCATCACGCGATTCAATATAGCAGCAGTGCTGATTTTGAAAACTACTATAACTCGCACAAGATGTTCAGTGATACTTGGTTACTCTTATTTCCACGTTTTGAACTAGACCAATACACTTATAGAGATATGATGGCAATTCAACAAATACCCCCAACGTGGCCAAAGTTCTTTGACCTTACATGACCTTTGACCTTGATCATGTGACCTGAAACTCGCACAGGATGTTCAGTGATACTTGATTACTATTATGTCCAAGTTTTATGAACTAGACCAACACACTTTCAAATTTATGGCTGTAATTCAACAAATACCCCGATTTGGCCAAAGTTCATTGACCCTAAATGACCTTTGACCTTGATCATGTGACCTGAAACTTGCACAGGATGTTCAGTAATACTTGATTACTATTATGTCCAAGTTTCATGAATCAGATCCATAAACTTTCAAAGTTATGATGGTAATTCAACAGATACCCCCAATTCGGCCAAAGTTCATTGACCCTAAATGACCTTTGACCTTGGTCATGTGACGTGAAACTCATGCAGGATGTTCAGTGATACTTGATTAACCTTATGTATAAGTTTCATGAACTAGATCCATATATTTTCTAAGTTATGATGACATTTCAAAAACTTAACCTTAGGTTAAGATTTTGATGTTGATTCCCCCAACATGGTCTAAGTTCATTGACCCTAAATGACCTTTGACCTTGGTCATGTGACATGAAACTCAGGCAGGATGTTCAGTAATACTTGATTAACCTTATGGCCAAGTTTCATGAACTAGGTCCATATACTTTCTAAGTTATGCTGTCATTTCAAAAACTTAACCTCAGGTTAAGATTTGGTGTTGACGCCGCCGTCGCCGTCGCCGCCGCCGCCGTCGCCGTCGGAAAAGCGGCGCCTATAGTCTCACTCTGCTATGCAGGTGAGACAAAAAACAGGCTTGATAAAGAAGGCAAATCCACACCAACAAATAACGATTACTATGGAATTCATAAGTGAAATGCACACTTCCTTAGTTTTCCAGCAGATAAAAAATTATGGGATGGGAATAGACGGAATGGAAAATAGACAAAGTGGGTTTAGACCAATGAGAAATTAACCCCCTTTTCTTACCTCTTAGCCTCGTGAACATCCTCTCTCTCCACCTCCTTAGAGAACCTCATGCGAGCGTGTGCCTCGGACAGCCTTATCAGCGATTCCAGTTGCCTAGGATACGCGGACACCATTCCCTTGGCACTGCCGATCTTCCTCATTTCTACGTAGGCTTGGATGAGGAGCTGACTAGCCTCATCACCGAGGTTGGGTTGGACGTAGGTCCGCGCGTAAGAAATGTAGTCCCTCAGCAGGCTCATGTCCTGTACAGATTAGAATGTAACCACAAAGAATGATGAAATGAATAGACAAATAGGCCCTCTGAATACTGACATCCAGTCCTAATATCACGTACATCAATAATTATAGTATGGGAAATCTAGACAATCATGTATTTCTCCATTAACGAACAATATCTCCTTGCAATACATAAGTCAGATTTCTTGTTAATTTACAAATGTTCAATTTCAATTGATTCCTTTACATTTACCATATTTTGCAATTAGAAAATACTCCAGATTGCCTATTATATTTTGCTAATATAGATTGCATGAAATATTTCCTGTGTAATATACAAGATGGCAAGAACATATACGGGGGGGGGGGAAACCAATCTTAAATTTCTATTAATCACTATCCCTCAATGTATAAAGCATGCAAAATTAGAATCTTGAGATGTATGTGTTGATCTTAAAATATAAATATTCCTTATTTCTGTACCTACTCTATCCTCTGTACCTCAGCATTTGTAATAGTGTTTTATGTATAGTTGTTGTTGTCATTATTATTGAAGAAAATCAGAAGTTTAATCTTGCAAAAGTTGCTACTGTATAACAGATTAACTGATCTTGGGAGAAAATAAGCTTTCTTGAATTAGGATCTAATTTCACAATTGCACTAAGATCAATATCTGTAAAATTATTTTTAAACAAGGTTAAACTTGTTACTTTATTTCAAAGCTCAGTCTCCATTAATTAGATCTTGGTATTTCAAATAATTTTTGACACATTTCCATACATTTGCTAACTGGCAATTGCAAATTTATTCACTCAAATATTATCAAAACATCAATACAAACTAATAAAGAAACGACTTCTGAGCAATTCCATAAAATAAATATGCCCAGCCCCCTATATGATGAACCTTCCAAAAACAATTTATCTTTTTTTTAAAGCTCAAATGAAATGTTGGAATGCTCTAAAATTTATCATGCCTTAAAAATTTTAAGAGGTGTAGTAAGATTGGAGAAAAATGAAGGTCTAACGTACAATGGTGCTGATCATTTTATGGTATTGCTCATTTATACGTTTCTTATCCTTTGAAAATTTTTAAATGGTCAAAAGTTTTTTCCTCACCATGAATTCCTCCTCTGTTTCTTGGCCTCCTTGATGATAAAGGGAAACAAGATGGTTGGCAAGGCGACGATCGAAGATCTCATTCTGAGGATCTAGCATCAAGAAGATTAGGTCAAACCTGAAGGTCAAAGGTAAAAAAAAAAGGTTTGTTTCATATGTTACATCCATCCATTTTCATCATTTCAGAATTGGTCTGTGTTCAAAAACTTTTGCCATCCATTGCACTTTCCTCTTATTCAACATTACTTATTTAGTGATATGACTGACCAGGGCCCACCGTCTTACAAAGAGTTGCGATTGATCTGATCAATTGAAAACTATGGAAAGCCAGCAACGTCAACATATAAAATGCACGTTTGTTCAAAATATTTTCTGAAAATTAGGTATGTTCGTACACCCATCGTTTTCTTGCAAATTCAGTGTTTCTCTCTGTTTACAAAGGACATTGTGCAAATTTACTTAGGAAAAAATTACGACATTGATGGATTTCCATTTAGTTGAGGTTGATTGGATCAATCGCAGCTCTTTGTAAGACGGGGCCCAGGGTTGAAGGAATAATCGTGTTTTGACAGTCATTCTCACCTTGAGAGGAGGGTATGAGGGAGCTGAATGTTATCAATAATAGTCTTCTTAGGGTTCCACTGCGAGTCCACAGGGTTAGCAGCGGCCAAGATGGATGTACGGGCATTCAGAGAACAGATGATCCCAGCCTTGGCGATTGAGAGTGTCTGTTGCTCCTGAAAGTTACAGAAGATAAGAATGCACTGGTGAGTGAAATGGTGAAACTTTTTTTCTTGCTCCCTTTAAATTAAAACAATGTAAAGAAGGCAAAATCAAGCCAAAATAAGGCATGACAAGGAATATCTGTTACATCCACCCCCCCCACAATAATTTGATTGGCAGTCTAAGAAAAATAATCGTAATCAGTAATATTAATTGTTTTATTTAATTTTGATTTCTCATTTCCTCCGTGACAAGTCACTTCTTAATGTAATATTAACTGTATTCCAATAGTCAGAAGAGAGCAATTTCATAAAGCTGCTTGTAAATACTTAACTTTAGGCATCACAAGCGACCTACTCTCTGGATATGATACGAGATTCTCCTGGTTTTCGTGCAGATGAATTTCATTTAATCCCGATTAAATTTCAACACATAATCAACTCTACATTCAGATGCTTGTTTATAAAAAGAATTTCAATGTTAAGATTGGATTTTTAAATCAAGCGATTTAGAATTGGACTTGGAACAGGTCATTAGTACCTCACTTAAAATAAATGCCATCCTGCCCTATTCTATCAGCAGCGATAATCATATTTAAAGACAATGGCCAGTATTCTGTGGTCCGGTTTAACTTAGCCCATGGTCTAACTCTGTTATAAAAGGCCAAAAAGGCCAAAAAAACTTTGGATGTTCCTAATGTTCACTCTGCTCTTTCATCATGCAATAATCGCAAAGACTTATTCAGTTATCATTCCTAGACAGTTATGAATATGATCTCAGTGACAGATGGCTGATAAATTGAACATGTACTGTTGGAGATTTGTGTAACAATTGCAGAGCTATCAACCTGAACAAGAACATTTTAAAAGCTGAAAATCAGTATTTTGGTGAGGAAGTCAGTATTTTCAAAGAAATACAATAGGAAGCTACCGGTATATAAAACTAAAAAATTTAGAAATCAGTATTTTGCATGAAACCTTCAGTATTCTTCTCATTTTCCAGTACTAAATACAGAAAATCAGTATTACTTGGCAGCTATGTAATTGGCTTTCCATAGTCACACAACCATTTTAGACCAGTTCAAATTAAACCCAGGTTCAGAATATGGGCCATTGCATTGCATAACTCAAACACAGTAATCAGTAAAGACGTGGGGGTATCAGATCCAATTAGGTTCCCAAAGACAATCTAAAAGAAGCCAGAGTAAATGAAGGTTCTCAGTATGAACCTTCAGATGAAGGGGTCCACTTTAAGCTTACCATAACTTCATGTAAAACAGATCTTGTACTGTCGTTCATCTTGTCAAATTCATCGATGCAACAGATTCCATTATCACTGAGTACTAGGGCTCCACTGCAATCAAAACAATCAAAACCAATCATAAAAGTTGAAGGCTCCAATTTCCCATATAATTTCTCAATTATTGACCATCATTTAAAGATTGTAATTTTATTAATCAAATACAGGAAGGGGAAAAAACTATGATTAGAGATACATGCAGGTAGTTTGAAAGAATTCTGTGTTTTACACAAGAACTGATTTAAATCATAATTATCCAATTTTTTGGAACTAAATTACATTTTTTTTTTAAATGTTTTCTGTAAATGACTTGTTCAAAGTAAAATTATTTACACAGGAAAATAAACGGCATCAACCTTAGTAAGTTGAATGGGCCAAGTAAAAGCATCAGATATTTTTAATACCAAAGAAAAAAGATTGCATGCTCACGTTTGTAAAACCAGTTGCCTCGTCTCCGGATCCTTTGTGACGTAGGCAGTCAGACCGACAGCGCTCGACCCCTTGCCTGATGTATACTGCCCTCTAGGGACCAAACGATGTACATACTGAAGCAGCTGTGACTTACTGGTACCAGGATCTCCACATAGGAGAATGTTGATATCGGACCTAGAGTCAGAAGAAAATTAGTGGTTGGTTTGTGGGTGCATTCAGGCAGTTTCCTTAGGGTAGAATTTCAGGTTATTGGCCTCTTGGTCTACAACCGCTTCATCCTTTTTCCATTCAGTCTCATCCCACATGGTCTAATCCTAGTTTATCTACAACTAGTTTGTGTATGAATCATTTGGTCTTATTGCCATTTAGACTTTTTACCATTGGTCTAATTTCCAAATAAGCTATACAAAAAACCATACCCCTTTTATTTTATATCCACTTGGTCTAATACCATAACATATAGTATAATTTAAAGGCAATGTGGAAAGACCACTTGGGCATTAGACCAAAATGTTTCATCAAAATCACCCTATTCACTTTCCACTGTAAACCACCATTTTGAAATGAAACGATTGATTTGAGTCCCAATATATCACAGGGATACCCAATAGTGCCATCAGTTGTACATAGTTTTTATATTTTTTTATGTGTTTAGGTGCTATTAGCATAGAAGGGGTATAAAAAATGCAAATTGATGCTTCAAATGATAAGAAAAGCATGCTGTACTAGTAGCATGTCCATCACACCATGTAGCACAGCATGTACTTCATATTCATAAAACATGCCTTGCAGTCAAATGGTTAAAACACTCACCTGAAATTGCCTCTTCCTGCCTCAGAGAAATCTTTCTTGGCTGATCCAAACAATTGACAGAGGATTCCTTTCTTGATGTCTTCATTCTCATAAATACTTGGTGCTACCGGATAGAAAATAATAATAAATAAGTGTTTGGTACCGCAAAATCGTAAAATAGCCTTAACAAGTGGAACGCCTCTGGCAGTCTCGCCTGCATTACGCGATTCAATATAGCAGCAGTGCTGACTTTGAAAACAGCTATTGAATAATTATTCACAAAAAAAAACACTCATATGATAATAAAATACTATATCCATTGACCCAAAATGATCTTTGACCATGATCATATGACCTAAGGCATGTGCTAAACAATCATTCATACTTGATTACCCTTATGTCTATGTTTCATGAACTACATGTGTAGATCCATAAACTTTCTAAGATATGATGCCAATTCAACAAATACCCCGAACACGGCCAAAGCGGTGCCTTTAGTCACGCTCTACTATGCAGGTGAGACAAAAACTGACAAACTTAAGCTTTTTGACATGCACTCATGGAAAACCAATTCGGCGGCAATGCATTATACACAAAACGCAACTGGGAATTCATCTCAGAAGACCAAGAGATCCTGTTGGACACTGCAAGGATCCTGTTGAAGAATGAGTTGCAATTACAATCTCAACCAATCTAAATCGTGCAGTGGGGACTTTTTTTTAAAGCAACTCCTTCTGTGACAGGCTCCAGATTTCCAATGATGGGCATCAAGTTGCAATGCTGGTAGATTTTTTATGATGGGTTTAATGTTGAAATGCCAACACTTCATGTAGATGGTTTGGTAGACTTATAATGATGGGCATCTTGTTGAGATGTTGACACTTAATGTATGGGAATGTATGATGATTTGGTAGATTTCTGATGATGGGAATCATGTTAAAATATTCTCACTCAATTTTAGATGCATAGTCAAACTGTCAAAAGTTGATAAATGTTGGAATATGAATAAAAAACACATCTTTTACCTAGTGCTCGAGCAAGTCTGTTGTAGATATCTGATGTCTTGGAGAGATTGATGAGCTCTTCCTTTCGCTCCTCTGTGAAAGTTTGTTTACCATCACTGGAAAACAAATCAAAAGAAACAATTTCAAACACTTACAACAACTTTTTTAACTTTTAAACCCAATGAAATGACACCATCACACTGCCATTTTAGAGGCTGGAACCAATGCCTACAATGCATACAATCGCCATGCATGGTAAAGTTACCATAATGGTAACTTTTATGCAACGGGGCCCAGATCTACTGATTTGATAAAAAAGACAATTTAGGTCACACCTAACATCTTGTTCGCATTACAAATGAATGGGAGCATGCCCATAGAATAAATTAACTGAACATTCCAATGTTCATTGTTTTCTTATTATTTATACAATTTTTCTTAAACTTTTTATTTCATCTGTTCTTTGATTATTTTTTGCTATTACACATACAATGAACTGCTTTCAAGAGTATCAAATCTCCTTTAATGGTGATACTCATCTGATCTTCAACATGTTCATGTGTCTCCCATACTGTCCATGACATTCCATTCACAGGCAAGTCACCGTTCTGCTTAAAGGAGAATGAAACTCTTGGAGCAAGTTAGCTTTTGTGAAAGCAGAAAAATCAAAGAATAAGATCAACAAAAGTTTGAGTAAAATAGGACTAGCAATAGAAGAGTTATGAGCATTTGAATGTCGAGATCACTAATGCTATGGAGATCCTCCCATTGGCAATGCGACCAAGATCTATGATGTCACAGATGAACAACTCTCCCCTTTTGGACACTGAAAATATACCCCAAAACATCTCTTTTTGCCCATTCTAATCATATATGACAAACGATTCATCAATGATATAATGTTGTGAAACCTCTGTACTTGTCCTCTCATAAAGAGAACACCTCACCTTGTGATAGACTCTATAAAAGTGAGAATACAAGTGAAATAAGGACTAAAGTAATGAGGGAGTTGTACGTGTGTGACATCACAGATCTTGGTCGCATTGCCAATGAGGATCAAGATGGCATTAGTGATCTCAATATTCAAATGCTCATAACTTTCTTATTATTTATTCAATCTTCCTCAAACTTTCAACAATACGTTTCTTTGATTTTTCTCTTTGATATGGATTCAGTTGATTTCAAGGGTTTCATTCTCCTTTAACGTTCATGGATTTGTATACCACCCAACACAAAACTTACCCATCATCTACATTCTCATGTAGCCTCTCCGCATCATCCTTGCAGAACTGGATGACATCAATGTAGGTCTTGTACACAGCCTTGACATTGCGTTGATTGGGGTTCACGCGGAGAGGGGTAGCACGGTAGATACCGGTCACCGACACCCTGTCACCGGGCGATACAAAGTCTACAAGATCGTTGTGGGCATAGAGGACGACGGTGTGTGGGGTCTGACCGGCAGGCATGTCATCTGGAAGTAATCACAAAGCAAAATGGTACAGCAAGTTATTTGGTTTGGTATCATAAATGCCATTTATTCAGGCTGAAAATCAGGAATGGAAACAAAGTGTTAGGTTTATAGGTATCTTGTGTTTCAGTCTAAGATCAGGGCTCCGAAACACAAAGGTTTGCGATGAATCGCAAATATGAAAGTACCGCGTTCATTGGTTCCCAGTCAGTATTTTAAACAAAGTGCGCTTGCAACGTTGATCTTGATTGGTCACTGGTATTTAGCGATTGATTGCAAACCTTTGTGTTACGGAGCCCTGGGCCCCATCATACAAAGAGTTGTGATTGATCCAATCAATCGCAACTATGGAAAGCCAGCAAAGTCAACAAATAAAATGCATGTTTATTTTTAAAAAATTCTAGATATGAATGTATATCTATAAGTTCATTGATTTCTTGACGATTTGGTGTGATGTCCTTTGTTTACAAAGGACATTTCGCAAACTTCCTGTAGAAAAAATTATGACAGTGATGGATTTCCATAGAGCTACGATTGACTGGATCAATTGTAACTCTTTGTAAGACGGAGCCCTGGAGACCATTTCATGAAAAGTTTTGTCTGCGATTTTTACAGATAGATGTCACAAGATACTACAAATTCTTGATCTGATTGGCTGAGAGCGTGTGAGTCTAACAAAATCACTGACAGACCTTTTCATGAAACATTCCCGAGGTGTTATGTGTCCATCTTGCTTTTTTAGCTACTCTTTGATTAGAGACGTGGGTGAAACATCAACTAAACATTGCTAATAGACTGTACTAGATTACTTTTACTCCCCACTTTACATAAGGATTAGATTCAAACTTTTTAACTTCGGAACCAGGATGAGATCAAGATCAGAATCGGAATCACATTTCATTTTAAGTAGTAAAAATATCATCAATATTTATCCAAATAGGTGTATATTAAGACAAGCTTTTTAAAGCACACAGTCAATGAGAGACCACACAATTGTGTCAGTCAGTTCGCTCCCCCTCTAAATACCTGGTGATTCCTGGAGTTTAACCATCTGCTTGTCCGAGAACTGCGATCTATTGTGGATGAGCGCCATGCTGTACTTGGTCTGGCAGCCTCGGCAGACGGCCGGCTCGCCGATACGACCGCGGTCAATCTCCACACTCTGGGTGTAGGAGCAGACGTGGCAACGGAAAAACGCTTCGCGCATCTCGGGAATGAGCTGGGAGGTACGGATGACCATTCCAGTGATGGTGATCAGCTGGTCGATATCTGTACAAGGAAAAGTGTAAACAATGATTATAATGGCGCAATACAGCAAGCACAGATTCTGACATTCACTACAGACATATCAAAAAACGAATCAAAGGATGGAATAATGCAATAATAAGTTTTTTTACGAATCAACTTTAAAAAATCATAAATGGTTATTTTAATTCAAAATCCTTAGAATTTGTATCAAAACTTGATTGCTTCTCTCAATAAACAAGTTTTGATATATGATTTAAAATAAAATTGATCCCATTTCAAAACAAGAAATCCGATACAATGTTAGCAATACCCATTTCCTGTCAATTTTCTTGACCAGTTCAAGTTGTTTTTAGCTAACACTGAGGGGAAGCTTATTAGACTCTACTATAAAACAACCATGTGACATGGAAGAAAAGAGTGATCTATAGGATGGTAGACCTGATTGGACCCACCTTCAGGGTTCAGGGACCTCATGTTCTTGGTCTTCTCTGCATTGAAGGTCCGGACCTGGACCTGATGCTCAAGGTTTGTGTCCGGATAACGCTCAAAGAACATCTCGTTGGCGGCCATGTCAAAGATCTGAATCACTTCCTGTGGGTAGGTGACCAGCTGGTTGTAGAGGTCCACATCAAAGTCCTTCATGTGCTTACAGTTCACATTCAAAAATGGCAACTCAAGGGTTTGGATCTGATGGAATAGAAAATGAAATACTCCGGTTAAAGAGGGATTGTCGTCTGTTTTCATGGAGAATTTGACACCATTCACAAATAAATTCCAATTGGTTAAACAATGGTAGATCCAGGATTTATGACTAGGAGAGGTTATGAAATGCCACTGGAAAATGCCTTATGGTAAAGTCATTATCTCACTTTCCCTAGCCTGACAGTTGCCCGAGGGTAAGCAGGTTTGGCCAAAGAATTTCTAGCTGGTACATCGAGTTTGCTTTCCCCCAAAGATGGCTCAGTTACAGATATTTTCCAATGCTTCTCACAAAGTCTGAGGTCAGCAAAAAAATAGTCCACTTTCCATGAAAACTAATGCTTAACTGACTTTAACGTTAAATTGAGCAAGTTTCAAGCCCCTCATCTACATATAAATGTTTGTCTTTTCAGGCATGGGAAAGTCTTTAAAATCAAGCTCAACAAATACCAAGATTAATTTCTGTTAATCAACAACTATTGGAAATAAAAGATCTCATCATCATTTTCTCTGTCCCTATGTTTCTTTCTAGCAATGTCACTTTATGCAATGAAATCCCTCGACCTAAAATCAACCTCGGAAGTATGAATTAACCTACCTCTTCTAATTTCTGCAAATAGATTGGTTCATGAGGATTGATGCCTTCAGAAGGGTCAGCATCATGATCGATGAAACGCTCAACAAATCGCTGAAATTTATCTTTGGTTTCCGTGACAACCACATTGGTTCCCCAGATGACCATCTGCTGACCGGCGGGTTGGTCACTGGTCACTGCTCCAGTTGGCTCGGTAGCTGGCTCACCCTACAGGAAATGGAGAAAGAAAAAAAATGACAAAATGACCTTTGCAACCATTTTTTTTTCAGAAAGAAATATTTTTCATTATTTTTTCAGCATTAACCAATATATGATAATGGAAAGTATCTGTTTTTTTATCATGTTCGCACTGCAGTATTAAATCAAATCATGTCTGCATAGTAACTCATTTATGTTCACAATGCAGAACAGATCAAAGCCTGTCTTCATAGTAACTAATTTACAAGTATGTTCGCATCGCAATTTCTAAATTTTGAGTGCTAGAAACGAAATTGGAAAGGCTTCCACATTGTAAAAAGACTGTCAACTGTACATTCTGAACCTAAGAAAATACCACACTAAGCTCGAAAGTTGAACTTATGATACAAGGATACAGCTTAAACTGACAATTTGCATCAAATAATTTCATTGTTATTTTCTGGAAGCCTGTGATAGGCCGAGACACAAATGATACAAATATTCTAAATTCCCATCTGTGCAGGTGTAATAAAGATTATCTAAAGGTCAGCAGATGTTGCCATTACCCATTTAGGTTGCTACCATATTACCTCCTGATATTGTATGCTGATTTTACCGTCTTAAGAGTGCTGAAACCCTGCACTTACCGATTGATCCGAGCCCAAGTTAACTTGCCTAATCTTCCTGTCACTACGGATGTCGCTCCTTGGACGGATGGGAGTACCACTGCACAAAAAATTGTCAAGGAACTTACAATGCAAAGTTGAAAAGTTTTGGTAGCAAAACAACATTGATCTGAAACTGATTTTTTGAATTATTCATTCAATTTTTGTATTCATGCAATAGCTCAATTGCAGATTCCTCTCCATTGTACTAGTGTCCAAACATCTGCCTTGAATAAAAAAATATATCTATATCTGCAAGATTATTATGTCACTCATGATTTCCAAAGGATCAAATTAAACTTCTACATGTGTAGATGATGTCTCTATGAACTCTTACAGAGTGCAAGAAACCATCAGCAATATGAAATTGATGAAATAAGATATATTGGAAGAAGTTAACATCAAAAGAAACATCAAATTATGCAGTAAAAGCACTTAGAATTGATATGACATGGCACTAGCATAAGATGTGGACAACCAACCACTGTAGCATAACATGAGAACTAATGTGGCATGAAATGACAACCGAAATGGCATAAAATGCCAACATCCAAAGCTGACCAGTGATCTGAAAGCTTCAAGAATCTTCTGTGTACTTGAAAATGTTGCACAACAAAAGTCACAAGTATAACTTTCGGATATTGAAAACAATTTCACAATTTAGGGTAACATATTGTTTTAAAGCAAGCAATATTAAATCTATCCACCCACAAAATATTATAAATATTATTGACTTGTAGAGTATGTGAATAAAGGATACACACTGCGTCCTGGTGTGCTTCCAAGGCGTGATGAACTAGGAGTGCCATAGTTCAGAGGGGAACTCATATCAAGCTCACTTATACCTAAACAGATAAAAGAAAATACCAGTACAGATATGATTAGATCAAAAGCAATGTTACATAACACCACATATATATTAACATACAAAGCAGAAGAAAAACACAAAGGTAGGACACTAGTGCATCCAAATAGTTCTTTAAAGAAAAATGGGTGTTAGTAAAGACAAGGTATAAGAATCTTCTTCAGTTCTAAAATGTATCGTAAAATATCACTTTCATCCAACAGTGTGCAATTTAAACAATATAGTTGTGTTCAATTTAGAGACATTTCCGTCATGACTCCACGAGGGGTTTATTTCACAGATGATAGTTTGATTCTATTCATCAAGGGCAAATTTTTCTGTCTGCATTCTTAATGATCACTGAGAAGAAGTACGTCGCTGGAACATGTTTTTGACCAAAAAAGCAAGAAATTTAGAGGCATTTGTAAAGCATTTTCAAAGTCATATCTAAGTCGAACTTAATTCTTAAAAGAGACTTTGCATGTACATTTGTAAGTCACACTTTACCCTAGTGCATACTGACCTGGTCTAGCGCCCCCAGGGCTGGAGAAGAGGGAAGTATCATGAACGTGTCCTGGCTCCCCTGAGGCAGGGGAGGAGGGCATAGGAGGTAAGTCACCCCCTGGTGAGGAGTCTAGAGGTCTATCTGACGGGGCCTTGGGTGACGTTGCGGTACTTCCGCGTGTGCTTCGACGAGCTGCAAATATATCAAACAATAACTTTTACTACTTCTTTTGTTTCCCTTCTTTAATCACTTTTTATTTCTGTTCTCAATGACTTATTCATTGGTAAGTGCCGCACCCTGAGATTTAATTAACCATTTTTTTTGTGGGGTGCATGGTTGTGTCTTCTCATGATCGTTAGTGAATTGTCTTTATCAATTACTGTTAGAACTATGTGACAGCTATCTGTACATCTTGCAATGTTTAAAACTTTACTTTTCAATGTTTCAATGAAATGTTTTTTTTCAAGGGCAGTCCTCAGAGTTAAAACTGAAAGAAGTCAAAGGCAAAGACTTTTCCAGTTTATTCAACCATAAATATAACATATGTATCAATCATCAAACAAAGTGGTAAGGCAACCATTTAAAGTCATAGCTTGTGGGAGGGGCCAAAACCTAAAAATGTGTAACATACAAATTATAAGTTACAATAATAAAAATAGTGCAAAAGATTCCACAAGTTAAAGTCCTCGTCATTGTCCCTTTCACTGCTTACTTCTGGAGGAAAGGAGATCATCAAGAGCACTACATCATTGTCACCTAGAACCAGGTTATCGTCAAAGAAAGTGTGACAATGAAATCAACTTACGAGTGCCAGCTTTACTGGATGGAGTTCCATGCGCTGTGGATCGCCCCGAGCGTCTGGGTGTAACTGGATGTTCAGGGCTATCGCCTTGACTACTACGTCCTCGCTTGCTGGGGGTACCATTTGCACTTTCATCACCACGGCCTCGTTTGCTCCTGGTGCTAGGAGTACTTACTCTGCTACTTGGAGAGGACATCTTTCACAAACCACCAGATATAAATTCTTGTAAACCTATTATTAGAATGAAATGAAAAAGAAATGCAAGAACAGAATAAAAATACTATTAAATCGGCCGATAAATATCATCAATCTTAAAATTCATATTTGTCGTATTTTTTTTTAAAATCTAAGTTAGCATTGCTCATGATATTGTCGCCCCTAATATGCGTCTTGTAGCTAGGCTACAATATCAGACTGTGAGTAAACGCTCCAGAGCTGCTTTTAATATTTTCCATTTTATTATGCTTAATATTGTTTAAAAATATGACCCTTTAGTGCCATAAGGGTCCAATTT
Organism: Lytechinus pictus; assembly: GCF_037042905.1. Taxonomy (NCBI): domain Eukaryota; kingdom Metazoa; phylum Echinodermata; class Echinoidea; order Temnopleuroida; family Toxopneustidae; genus Lytechinus; species Lytechinus pictus. The sequence goes on along the minus strand of NC_087246.1, from coordinate 46,547,571 downwards.
GTATTGTAGCCCATGTACATAAGTTTGGGCTCAAAACACTAAAAACAAGTATTTTGGAGCAACATTATTGTTGCCAAAATACTCGGTGCATGTAGAGCAATGGCATCCTTTGTCCCTGGCCCCGTGGAGATTAAGCAAGTCAGTGATATGACATTAATCTCCCGGAGCCTCCTAAGACCTGGGGCCGATTGCACGAAAGGGTCTTTCAGATGACCGTCTTTCGCGTCGCCCATCTTTTATGATGCGCTAGTATAAGCAGGGCGTTTCTGAAATTTATAAACAAATATAATTTGTTAGCTTGCTTTTAAATAAAATTTTATACAATTTCATGAGATATCACATTTTATAAACAAATATTTTGTTTATTTTAACGGACGAATAAAATATGTTTGCAGATAATTCATTTGAAATGCTTTTCACATAGCGCATCATAAAAAATTGGCGACACAAAAGACGGTCCTTGACCCTTTCGTGCTATCGGCCCCTACTTCCAGCTAATTTGTTTTCAACTGTCAAAGACAAAGGAGAGGACATGTTGAAGCCGAGGTGTGGGTGAATAAGCGCTGATACTGGAAGGGGTATTTTAAAGATTATCAGCCAATAGTTCGACTACTAGTCTAACAGTTAGACTCACAGACCCTTTACTGACTAAAGTAAATAGATATAAACTAGGTGATTGGTGATTGGTGATTTTGGGCCAGTATCTTTTTCCTCACACGTATTATTCACGGCCGATTTCAAAACATTGCATGAGATCGGTCGCTGATCGATCGCGATCGCATGCGATGTTTTGAAATCGGCCGTGAATAATACGTGTGAGGAAAAAGATACTGGCCCAAAATCACAAATTTTGAGGATAACCGGAGGATGGACACAGAGTGAAATACGGGTGTAAAGTAAGATATTAAGTCATTCATATCCCTCTTTATATTTTTTTTCTTTAATTTTTACGATAACCATGATTGCCATCCCACCTTTTATGACTCGGAATATCCGATCTAGTTCACTGTCCCGATGATCGGGTAGGTGGAGCGTAGTGTAGCGGTAGTGAAGTAAGTGGAGTGGAGCCTGCACGAACATCGCCTGAGGTAGGCTATGTCTAACTGTTAACGTTAAAGTTATATGGATTATTACACGCACTACTAGTACTAGATCCTGCTCGAAATTTGACAGAATAAAGCCATATTTTGGTAGAGCCTATCATACTCCCCCATCATATTATATTTATAGGGCTAACATTTATTTTAATAGTAGGCCTACTAATATTCTGAACCTTCTCCATGTTTTTATTTTCAAATTTAACTTGTTAGTGGGGGTGCATATGATATGGAACTCTTGCCGAATGCCCAATCATGGCAATGGAAAGCTGATGTCTTGAGTTTCTTATTTAGGCCTAGGCCTATATCAATGTAGAATAAATAATGACATGAAATGAATAATGAGTTTCTTATTTATATTCATGTAGAATAATTACACAAAATTAAATATCTGAATATCAGCCCTCTAAACGTTATTTCATTTGGATTATCTTTTTTTCTGAAACGCACTGTATGTATGCACCGGTGCGCGCGTGATTATTCATGTCCCTTTAAATTTTAAATGACATCGTGAGGCCCTTGTTCGATCGAAGTTCGTCGCAACTTAGATTAGACACAAAGAAATCTTCCCTTTGGCCTTCCCAAATATAAATCAACCAAGCTCATAACCTCGAGATGCTATACCTTCATTTACTCACACTCTTTTCTACACTTTGTGACAAAATAGAGTAACACGAAATAAATAATACTTACAAGGTGATGGGTGCTGTCTGATTCGTTTGGTTCTGATTCGTTTGGTTTGCAGCTGACAACATTTATCACGTGTTAAAACATCCCGCGAAAGTATATTAAAGTATATTCTTTAATCGTATTAATTAAAATCAGAATTTCAAGTTTTATGTGATAAATATATAAATATTAATATCGAATACTAATATTAAATTATATTAAATCAAATAATTATTCAATTTTATTTTTATGATAATTTTTTTTTTCTTCAAATAAAATATTTACAGTGTCAACGAAACTTTTTCGCGCCAAATGGCCCGTACCATAACAAGGCGCTAGCGCTAGCGTTATCAGACCTGCGCTGGATTAAGGGCTAAGCTAACTGTACTGACTCGGGACTGTCAGATCGATCGGAAGATCGGGGCGCCGGGCCCGGCGATCGACGGACGGACGGGGTGGTACGTGTGATCGTGAGCTAGCTAGATGCGGCGCGGCCGAAGCGCCAAACCACCGGCTTGGAGTTGGATGGATGGAGCCAGCACATCAACGCGACGGTGAAACTGCTAATCTGTCCTCTGAGCTGACATGTCTGATGTCTTTGATTTGACAGTTTACTGTAAGTTTATTCCCAGGGTTTGAACTAGACCATACCTAAGCCTGTACCTAAGTCCTAACCCAGCTGGCAGCTGCAGTGTTTCCACTCTTCCCGAAATTCGGGAAATTTAACTTTTAATTTAAGGAAATTTTGACTTTTTCCAGGAAATTTCGGGAAATCCGAAAATTACAATTAAACGTAGCAACTATTAATATTCAGGTTATATTCAAATAATTGTTTACCTCCACATGTAGCTCAAAATTTTCCGCTCGCGCTCTGCGCTCGCATTTTGTAATTTTGTCCCTGTGAACAAAAAAATGCTAAATTCCTTGATTTTTGGCCACCTGGACCAAATTTAGTCTTGCTGAATTATTGCCCGATTTTCGTTTAAAATCAAACTTGAAAATTCCAGGAAATATCTATGAATTTCAGGAAATTTGGGATTCAGTTTCTGGAAATTTATTTTGGAGCTATGGTCTGGAAACACTGCCCAGCTCAGCAGCTGGGAGATCCGGCCCCGCAAAGCGGGCCGGAGCTTAGGCAAAAAATGGGTACTCTCCAAAATGGGGTCGCAGCCAATAGCACCCCAAATCGTGAAACTTTCGTGACACAGAATCCTGACATCGAGGCACAAACTGGACCCTCAAAAAAAGGAAAAGTTCTGTCTCATTCGTTCTCCTTTCAAAATTAAAAACAAAATGGCAGATCGATACCGAGATAAGGCAGGGCAAGAACGAACGCCACATGGGGGTCTAACTTCTCCATTTTTGAGGGTCCAGTGTGTGCCTCAATGTCAGGATTCTGTGTCCCGATAGACCTTCATCCAAATAATCGGGGAAAGTGCATAATTTATTTGTTCCCCTTTTATTTGGAGTGCTATTGCGACCCCATTTTGGAGAGTACCCATGTCTTCCTTATCCTAGTATCCTGGGTTAGGCCCTACCGGAACTTGCGACTTTTTGCGGAAAAGCATACATGTAGCCTTGTAGGCTAAGTTACGTCGTTAGAAGCCCTAGCGCCTTAATTTTAATTTAGCCGGAAAAAATTTGAGTCTAGAACAGTCGGAAGCTAGACCGATCTAACGTTAGTACTACAGTGCGTCCCCCCCAAAAAAACTACGCTTTTGAAATGGCTGCCAAATAAAAAATATCACTTTTGGGAAAAATATTTGGAATCCAATAAGGTCAACTTTCAAATGACACCAAAAAGTTGGAAAACTATTCATGCTTGAGCGAGCACTGCCCACTGAAACAAAGGGTATGAAAATTAGGCTGGGCTAGAATTAGCCTTCCAATTTATGTCGGTTTTTGAGAGGCAAATCCTTTGGAACTTGCAAAGTTAAGGGCGTGGTGATAAATTAATGATCAACCGTGACTAGTTTTGGTTGTTTAAGCAAATTTCATAAGTTAGTAAATTGAACTTTAATGCATGAGTGAACACAAATTACACTTTTTTGGGCAGCATTTCAACTTTGTCATGTGGATCTCAGCAATGTGTTCATGGGAGTCTAGAGAATAGGGGGTGTGGGAGAAGTAGGTTGATGGAATATGGGTCAACATTAGTGTTGAGGACTCCATGATGATGTTTTTTTTTAATATTTTGACATATTTCTTCATCATGGAGTCTTGAATCCCCTTCCATATATCTATAAGGATTAAGAGACACATGTACACAAAGATGGATTTCCCTAGGAAATCCATAGTTAGAGGGTGAAATCAGTTTGTATTGTCAAATTTTATTTATCTATGAACCTTCAGGCGCCTAATGCGTATAAAGGGATACAAATTATTATAGGAAAAGATGTTACATGACAGAAGCAGTATTTTGCACTGCCACACCTCTGCATTGAGTCCAGCCTTTGTTCTGTGAGTTGTGTTTGCACCTGCGTGACGCTAGCGATTGCTTTCAGAAGGCAAGGAAAAGGTTTAATCACAAGTAAAAGGTATGATCTTTTGCTTGGCATGCAATTGCTACTTTTAATGCATCTGACCCAATGTCAAAGTCAGAGATGGGATTGATAAAACAATCATCCCAGTATATAACACATGCCCTTCTCAGGCATGTTTAAGTGGGCTTGATCATAAAGAAGCTAACGTAACAGGAAGTTGAAATAAAAATATTAAATGACATTAATTTAACGATCACACAGCTACGCAGTGACAGATCCCCCCCCCCCCCCCCCCCCCGGCGGGGTAGACTGGCATTTTGAAGCGAGGGAACACATTTTTTTTTAACTGTGTGGCTGAGTGAGATACAAACAGACACGCTCAGTGTTCAGATTTTAGGAAAATGGCAAAGCCGATCTCCTAATAATTATAGCTGAGAAAATAGGATATCTTTCTTCTTTTACATCCAATTTTGATGAAATTTTCAGCGCTAGGCTTGTTTGATTTTTCTTTATCAATTCAAATCACATTTTTCTGGGGCGGACTTGACCTTTAAATAGACAATTCAGACAAAGTTGATCTGAGTTATATAAGCAAGGATCTTTTTGTCCTGCAAAGAATAAATACATGAATCAGATGACTGTTTTCAGACTGTGAGGTAACTTGCCACCGTTGCCATATTTCTAAAATAGAGCCCATTTCAGAGCTGCCCTCCAAAAATTTAAATTTTTCAATACAAGGTTTTAACAACCCAAGTGAGGATATGCTTTTTTGATATTCACCTTTGACCTCCAGGAAGATGCTATCTCAAAACGATGATCTCAGTCAGATTGCAGCAACGCCCATTCACGATGGAGGGAGAGTCCCACCTGGGTGTTTGGTTTCTAATCAGAAATGGAGAGGCTCGCAACTACATAATACTGTCAAAGGTAATATTTTGACAGGTACCTGTCTCTTTTGAAAAGCTACTATTATTGTATCTCGCTGACTCATTTTCTGGGGCCAAGGTTGTAAATATGCGATTCAAATTTATGGATATTTCTTGCCTGTATGTTTTTTTTTACAAAATTGTAATCTATTGAGAAAAATCTTTTGTCTCTATTTCATAAAACTTACACAAATATGGTTATTGGATCAATGTTATTTCAGGTAACTTTTTTCAATCATTTTGTTAAAACCAGGGTGAGATATACACATGTTTCAATGTTGTTGTTTTTTTTCATCTGCAAGAGCAATGCGCATTTTATCTTGCATGCAGCTTGAGCGCCACAATGAGCGTGCGCGCCACCCATTTTATTATGAAATACAGTTTTTTGGGAAAAATATAGGGTTTTTTTAGCACAGAATACAATTTTTCATTCCCAGAGGTTGGCAGGTCTGTTGTAACCGTATTCTGTAGACCTTTGTCCTTTCATCAACATTTCCATCCAATAGGTTGTCCGATCTGACAAATTTCTTTGATTTTGATTGGCTCAGAAGCAGGGTAACTGCCGGATAAAACAGGACTTGCCAGAAATAATGTCCAACAAGTCCTTTCATGAAATGCTCCCCTGTTCGTATTTTGAACAAGCAATTACCAATGCAGACCTTCATTTTTGAGGAGCGCGATCGCGCCGGCGCTCCTACCGCGCTCCTTGAAAAAAATAAGGAGAGCAAAAAATCGCGCTCCTAAAAAAAAAAATGATTTAGTTGAAAACTATCAGAAAAATGAAGAATATTCATCTCTTTCCCGACTCTGATTTTAATTTAAACTCGGTAAATATTGCAGTCCCATGTAGTCCCATATGTAGATTTTCATGGCAACACCATGTGGGATATTTACCGAGGTAAGTTCATATCAGAGTCGGGAAAGAGGTAAATATTCTTCATTTTTCTGATAGTTTTCAACTAAATCAAAGTAATTTCAAGGAATTATGGAAAAAAGAAGGCCATTTCATGGATTTAAAGATGTAAAATGTGAAATTTTAGCAATTTTTTTTTTCAATTTTTTTTTTTTTTTTTTTTTTTTTTTTTAGCAGTAGCGCATACGACATCTTGTAAACGTATTGACGTGACCCAGGACTAGTTTCACCACAGATTAATTAATAGCTAACACAGCTATTGCATTTATACAATGTTAAGAAAAATCTACAATTTATCATACATGTATTGTATTAAATTGATTTGAGCTCCTCACGGAGAGCGATTCTGAGGAGCTCAATTGAGCTCCTCAAAAAAATAAGGAGAGCGATTTATTGAGCTCCACGAAATTATAAACGTGAAGGACTGCAATGATGATAGTGATGGGAGAAACTATCCTTTTTTTAGGCGACTTTTGATATAGACCCATGTATACGTGTAGCTATCTTTCCACAGTGAAACCTGAAAGATCCCGTCTCGGTCTGCATTCGTAAGGCCCAGAAAGTGGTTATCTAGATCTCATCCGCTGAAATGATAGGTGATTATTTTGGTTAATATTCCACCTTCGAAACAAGTGATTGCTATGTTTATTCACTTTCTTGGTAATCCATCTAGGTTACATGTACTTCCAGCGTGCATTATCTTACATCCATACGCTCCTCTATGACTGAATCAATGTCAATAGATTTATTCTCTATAGGTGTGATAACTCAAACCTACTTTGTCTTTCAGGTCAGGTGAAAGTGATCTTTGAAAGTGACCTTGGAGTGTCAGATTTCTACCCATCCAGTGAAGTTGCTGTGGTCTATGTCTCGGAGACGGATCTGGTAGCAGGAGTAGGATACAGGAGGAGGCTTGCAAAGCTAAGAAAGGTAGAATTATTGGCTCATTAGTTTTGTGATCGTATCAAGTATGAGTCTCGTCTAATTGCTCGGGATGCATGCAAGCTGGCATGACCACTTACTTTTACTTTTTAATGTGCTGCAGTGAAAGGAGAGGCTGCTTCAACATTTTGTTTTTTTTATAACAACATCTAAACTGAAGTCGTGTTTGGCCAAATTCAGACAACAGCTAGTTATTCAATATCTCTGTTTGTTTTTACTGGATGCATGTGTTTGCTTTATAAGAAAGAGTAAGATAGTCCACAGTGCAATGCACTGTAATCAAAAGTTAGTCCACAGTGCAATACACTTTATTTTTAACATATTCCACATAATTTTAATGTTTGCCACCTATCAAAACTTCAGAAATCAACGGAAGCAGAACACCACTTGTGTTTGATGAACAAATCTACAATTTATCATGTAATTCACTTTTCACTGAGCTAGCAGCAACTTTTTGAAATATGTCAAATATAATGTGAGATATGTAGATTATTCCGTTATTAAAATTTTGTGTATTCCCATGTATCAGGTTAACAAACTGAAGGGTGTGGTAATTGCTGAGAAAACTCCGATGACCGAACAGTATTTCTTGGACCTGCAGAAGTTTGTTGTGCTGGAACTTGGGATGGTGCTTCAACCCATCTCATCCCAGACAGAAGCAGCTGGTCTCTTGGCACAAATGGTAAGAACTGGAAATCAGTTTTAAATCATCAACAGGGGAGCATTTCATGAAAGAACTTGTCTGACGTTTTATCCGACAAGTCACGTTTTATCCGACAGTTACCATAGGAACTGTGCTTCTCAGCCAATCTAAATCTAGGAAAGTTGTCAGATCCAACAACTTGTCGGACAAAATTGTTGATGAAATGCTCCCCTGATATCCCTGGGGTGGGGATACTCAGCAAAAATGTATGATACGTGCTTGCCATGGTTGAGAACCACATTTTCAGCCCTAAACTTTGGTTGAACTAGGGTGTTGCGATTTCAGAAACCGCAGAAATTTCTGTTCCAGGGTCCCTCAAATTTGGTATGAATCCCTTTCCACCATGATTAGAGTTGGATGAAGATGCAATGAAGACGAGAGAGCTGCTGTGATGTATGGCAACAACTCCGCATTTACTGTACAGAATCAGGGGCCCATTTCATAAAGAGTTTCAACTGTTGTAAGTCCTTTATGAAACTTGGCCCCAGGTGTGCTCTCAACTAGTGTCAACATGCTAGGTCATAAGTGCTGTGCTGGTGTAGTAGGGTGCCCAGAGTCTTTTGGAGACCTGCATTTTAAGACCAAGGCTTCCAGAGCACCCGACTTTGCAACTTGGCCCAAGCACAGTCATAGAAACTGCCAATATCAGAATGAAATTTTGACTGTTCATTTAGCACATATAGGCCTACTTGTAAAGTAGTTCATGACTTTGCAAAGAGATTTGTGAGACACTGACCTACAGTGTTTCCCAAAGAGTTATGTGGGACTTTATTCATGTTTAAGACCATCTTAACACAATCTTGTTGATGACTTCACAGTACCATGCATCCCTGAGCCTGATCTGAACAATGCTGTCATGTTTTCCTACTGCGTACAACTTGGAATTTACCGTCAGTTTGATTTTAATTCACAATTAACTCCTTCATAATTGAACACCCCCTGATACAAACTCACCCTGATAGATCCTAGAATAATTGCACCGGTAATTTAGCCTTCCTTTTTGTTTGTTTTTTGTAGGTTTTGGAGGAGCAGAAGCCCCATGCAAACCCCTTTCGCCTGAAAAGACGACCTCAGTCGCTGGACTCTAGTCTTTTGGCAACGGTGCAACTGATCCCAAAGTTAGGGTCCGTCAAAGCCAGGGCTCTGCTTCACAAGTTTGGAAGCATCAAAAACATCGCTCAAGCATCACAGCAGGTAATGGGTGATAATCTGGGGCCCGTCTTACAAAGAGTTGCGATTGATCCGATCAATCGCAACTATGGAAAGCCAGCAAAGTCAACATATGAAATGCATGTTTGTTCAAAAAAAATTTAGATATGAATGTATATCCATAAATTAACTGATTTCTTGACAATTTAGTATGTTCTCCTTTGTTTACAAAAGACATTTTGCAAATTTCCTGTAGAAAAAAATATGAAACTGATGGATTTCCATAGAGTTACGATTGATTGGATCAATTGTAACTTTTTGTAAGATGGGGCCCTGCTCAGAGCAAAAATTATGCTTGCTGCACACTGCACGATCCAACTACGATGCGATTTTGAACATATCACGTTGAGCAATACATCTGAAAGTTCCAAGAATTAAGATTACTTTATGAAGTTCAGAATAATGTTAGGAAAATAAGATCAGAATTTTGCTTGCTGCGAGCCTTATGGTTGGAGTAAAATCCAAATCCGAGTCGCAGCCAATTTTGACATCATTGCGATTTTGAAATTAATTTGATTTTATTATTACAGAGGCTCGAAATACACTGGAAGTTTGATTTCAGTATTCATACCACCGCTTGGAACTTTGATCATGAAAATTTTGTATCTTGGAATGTTCGTATCCAAATGCTATTTCGATTTCTTTGAAAAACAGATGGCAATGGATCATGTAGAGTGCGGCCACAGGCTTTAAACCACATTACCTCATCTTCTGAGGTTCAGTTTAGACCATGGTCTAACTGCTAAAATTGTAACTTATGGGAAGCTAAACATGATAGAATTTTCTGTATTTATGTTTACCGTGCATTTCCTCCTGCTTTGATGGTAAAGAAACCTACGTTAGATATAATCCAAGACTGTTCTGAATGATTTGAATGTGAAATGAATAATGAAATAAATTTTACAAATTGATAACCTGTACTGTTAAAGATTTCTGTCACAATTGGTTATTCATAGTTAAACCACAACATAAGACCATATTTAAAAAAAACAAAAAAACTTAAGACCATATTTGAAACGGAGTTTCAGAATACGGGCCATGTTCTTTAACCCTATCTTAACTGGGCTATTTCGGACTAGTATATACTGGGGGGGTCAATTTAAACCCCCCCCCCCTCAGATCTCGGCTGCTGATTGCGCGATCGCCGCAAAAATTTGCACACGCTTAGAGCCGGATTTAAACTACAAGACTGTATAGAAAAATTTTCAAAATATTAATTGTTTATATTTTTGTATTAATTGATTATGAAAATAAGCATATAAAATATGCCCTAAATTTGTTTTTTTTTTTTGTGTATGTTTTTGCCTTTAAAGGTAAATTCCAGTTCTGGTAACGATCTCAAAATGACTTTTTACAGAATCTAATATAATGACCACCCAAGTGTCTGTTTGTATGAATAAAAAATATGTGCCAAAGGATTCTGGAAGAAATTGTGTAATTGCTGAGAAATAAGCAAAATAAGCGCGGATTCGGTCACTACCGTCGGGTCTTTATTCCAGCAATAATAATACATTGTCCCACGTGTGCCTATATGTGTTGGCGATCTTCAGTGTGATCGTATTTCAGCTTAGATTTTATGATTTCACAAAGTTCAGTTTATGTAACTGTACCAGATCTAGATCCACGATGATATAGTCATACTTAACCTTGGTTTTACAGACTTTCTCACGAAATTAGTGTTTTACTGCAACTACTGTAATTTAGCTTTAACTCAATTTATATAGCTAGAAGAATGCTAATTTTTGGTGGGAGTATCAATTATTACATTTCTAACAAATGTCTAAAAAAGAATTGCAAAAATATTATTGATTTCTTATGTATTTTATTTTTCAAATTCTTATGTATTTCTTTATTTTTTCAAACCTTTGTTTTTTATTGTTTTTTCCGATGAACTTTGTCAGGGACCCTTTTGCGATCATAAATAGCATAAAATTAATCCATTAAAACCAACAAAAGTGAAAATAATCATACATATATGATTTTTGGTTGAAAAACACAATTTGCATTGACTTTGTACACGGAATCACGTTTTGGAGCAATTTCGGGTCTGACATGCACTTACAAAATGTTGCGTAATTTCGGTACCACGTACCCGGGCGTCGCAAATTTGGTCTCATAAGATGTGCAAGACTTAAAAGTAAAAAGTCAGCGAGCGGTGTGGTAAAAAAATTTGGCGCGAAGGCGTAGTGACGAAATTTGTCGAGGGGGGGGTCAAATTGACCCCCCCCCAGTTTAATAAGGGTTAATATGTGCTTTGATTATTGTTTGCAAAGATATTAATTTTGCTGTTGTGTTCCTTGTGTTAAATATATTCCTGGTCTATGGTATAAGTGGTTCAGAAATTTAGGAAGTATTTTACGAACAATCATTTTAATGGACAACTGATATAAGCTACTGAATCATTATTGGCTGAAAGCAAATAATATTCAGTGTTTTCTTTTCATGAATTGTTCTTGTATTTTTTTCTGTCCCATTACCACATCCTATATTGTAACAAACAAATCAATTATAATCCGCTATTCTTCAATGATATTCTTATCCATCATAAATTGTTATAAAAAATGCTATTCCAAAGATCTGAATTTCCATTCAATGCTACACATTCATTTCTCCAAATCTCTCCTCTGTGTTAGTTCAGCAGCCTGGTAACTTTGTCATTATGGTAACTGTTGTCACAACAGGGCTCAGCAGCCAATCAAAATCAAGGTTTTCATGCAATTGCCAACTCGTCTACTATCATTTGGTCTACCATCAGTTGGTCCAATATCCACATGGTCTAATTGCTATTTCGTCCACTCACCATTTTGTCTAATAACCAGTTGTTCCAATGGCCATTTAGTCCATATACCATTTTGTCTAATTAGAGTAAGTGTTAATTGGGCAAAATGAATGAAAATGAAACAGATTTTAGACCAACTGGTTATGAGACGAAATCGTCATAGACGAACTGGTGATTAGACGAAGTGATGATTGGACCAAATGGTTGTTAGACGAGATGTTGATGGACGGAATGGCATTAGACTAAATGAAGGTAGACCATGTGATGAGTGGACGAGTTGGCAGTAGACGAATCGGCAATTTACCGTTACAATAATCTGCATTGTTGATATTCTTTTTTAGAAATCGTAATGCTTCATACTTGGTATTTTCCTTTGCTGTTCTAGGATTTGGCAGCCATTGTAGGAGTCTCTCATGCCAAGCACATAAGGAACTTCCTCACTCACAAGACTGCACCAAAAAGATGACGGAATCTACGATGAGCTAGTAGATGGAAACATACTCCCACCAAAGGATGTTTCTGTTGATAGCTGAAAGTCTTGCTGAAATGCTGATCACAGCAGTATGCTAAAAGCTTGTTGACTGCAACGTATACCTATGCCTGTGCTGTAATGCTGCTGTCTGTATGGGTTCCATGACGTTTGCTACGGCGACAGGTGCTCTGATGGAAACCTAACCTCCAAACTTAATAAACCCTAATGTTTATCTTTCCATTATTCTGAACCAAAAACTAACCCCAACTCTAGCCCTATGCCCTCTGAGATATTAAGACAGGAGAAAATGTAGCAGGACCATACGTCGGGTCACCGTTGTATGGTTGGGGGCAAGCAAAGCATGTGATGATGAATAGAAGCTTCCACTGGTATATTTAAGTTTGAAAAACAAGAGTGATTATTTTCATGGTTGACAAATAATACTTTGATAGTTGATGTACAGTAGACCCGGCATAAGTCGCTGTTCCATAAGGCAAAAAGTATCTTTACTAGAAGCATTTTTTCAGACCTGGGGCCCAAGCTTTTTACGAAGAGTTGCGATTGATCCAATCACCACAACTATGGAAAGCTGGCAACGTCAACATCTAAAATACTTGTTTGTTCAAAATGTTTTCTTATAAATAAGATGAATATTCATACATTCATCATTTTCTTTGAAAATTCAATGTGCTTCTCTTTGTTTACTAAGGACAGTATGCAAATTTCCTGTTGAAAAATTATGACATTGATGAATTTCCATATAGTTGAGGTCAGTCAGATCCATCATAACTCTTTGTAAGATGGGGCCCTGAATATGCAAAATGTGTGTTATTCATATCTTCTAAGTCAAATGGTTTTCTGTGGTCATCTGAAAGTAGTAAGATACTTAAAGGGGAAGTTCACCCTGACGAAAAGTTTGTTGTAAAAATAGCAGTAAAAAGCAATTTAAAAAATATTGAAGGTTTGAGTAAAATCAATTAAATGATGAGAAAGTTATTAGAATGTCTCTGTGTTTTTGTGACGTTCAACAAACAGCTACCCCATATGTCATGTACCGGTAATGTAAAATGCATAAATTTTTATGGTTCGTGATAACTTTTTTTTTTTTTTTAGGAGTGTGTGTGAAATGATTTATGTATTGATATACTAAAGGATATACTGAAGATTCAATTTAAAAAAAATCAGTTTTCTGAAAAAATGACTCATTGATTTTTTTTTACCATATGATATGTAGGAAAGCTGCTCAAATATGTCACAAATCAAATGATTAAAATTTAATAACTTTTTTTTTTTTCTGTTATTTTTCTATAAACATTTTGTCAGGGTGAACTTCCCCTTATAAGTGGGTTAAATACAATGAAATGTTTAACAGTTGATGTGGTCTGTATACCTGTGAAAACAAGTTATAGGCAATGTCATTGCAAGAAGAGAAGATTTGCTACATAATAGAATCATGAATGAAATTATGTGATATACATGCACAAGTAAAGAAAGCGAATGAAAAGAGTATAGTCTCCAGAGAGAGAATTCAAACTTCTGTTGCAATATAAAAATATTGTAGGTACGGTTGAGGTAACCAAGGACACAAAATGAAAACAAAATTGGAAACGTTTACAATGACGTCATTTTAATTTTTTAACACATTTACAATTGATATTGTGTTTATGTTTCCCTTGAAACCGATGTTTTATGAGAGAAATGCCGATCTTAAATGGACATCTTTTTTTGTCCGATTGATCAGCATTTAAATTGAAATGAGAAAAGGGCACAACCATGTTTGAACAAACAAAATCCTGGCTTTGGCTGCTTGACCTCCTCATGGAAATCATAAGCACCCCCAGGTCTCCATGCAACTCACTTATATACTTTATTTTATTCATGTTAAGTCAAGTCTACCCCAGAAAAGTGTTGAATTGAATCAAAAGATAAAAACCAAACAAGCATAATACTGAAAATCTCATAAAAATTGGATGTAAATAAGAAAGTTATGACATTTAAAGTTTTGTTTATTTTTCACAAAACAGTTAAATGTACAACTTGGTGATGTGGTGATGCCATCAGTCCCCCTATTTGCATACCAACCAGGATGTACATACAACTGTTGTTTTTTTTATTTAGCAAAACTTAAAAATTTCAACTTATTTCTACGTCTGACTTTGGTAAAATTTTCGGCGTTATGCTTGTTGAATTTTTCTATTTTTATTCAAATCAACTTTAAGTTGGGATAGACGTGTCCTTTAAAATTGTCTATGCTTTGTATGAATGTAGATAAGAGTATAATAAAAGCATTTGGATTTTTGAAGAATTTTTTTTTTGAACTACAGATTTTCACTATCTCTGATTCATTCATTGATTTCTCTCATTAGATTGTATGTAATCAAGAAAGCTCTTCCTCCTTCCTCAGTAAACTGCAGCTCTGCTTGCAAAGCAGGAGCGACATTTATGCATAGCGTTCACAGTGGCGGCATCATCGATATAAATATCTTAATGCACAATAGTTAGGTTTTGAAATGTTATAACTATATAAAGTATAACAGTATATAGTCTCATTTCATTGAAGAGTCACTGATCGTTTTGCACAGGGATGTTTGATGGGAGGCGAAGGGTGGCAGGTGCAAGGCCACCTTTTTTTACACACTTGAATTACAAAGGTAACGTGGCATGCGTCACACAACTAAAGCCTTTCATTACAAATTGATTTTTGTATCAAATAATGTTTACGAAAATTGTAAAGAAATGGAAGAAAATGTTTATTTGAATTTGAATGGAATTTTTATGCTCTTTTCTATTTTTTCTAACACTACTTAAAAAAATCATAGGAGAGGGAAGTCAACTCTGCACCCCTCCCCTGAGGCACTCCCCTAATTCATCATTGAAT